>NC_133027.1:89931923-90253846 GCF_048771995.1 Taeniopygia guttata
ATAAAAGCAAGGAAAACTCATAGATTTTGGGAGTGTGGAGGGTGGTGGGCTTTAAAAAAGTATTTTTAAGAAAAGCATGCTTCATTTCACACACTTCTTATGGATCAGCTTCCACCGAGTTAAGCCACATGAGGTGCAGAAGCTTTCCTTGGTCTCTCAGTAGAGCTGGGAGAATGAAACTCTTGGAGCCATGCTGGGGGGAGGTTCACCGCAGCTCCAACATCGTTTTCTTTTTGGGAAATTACAGAAAACTGAAATGTGTTAGCCAAAGTTTTTAGCTTGTTATTTGTCCACCTTGTAGGACAAAACCAAAAAAAACCCTACACATCAAAAACCTGCATTAATAATGTAAAAAAAATACATTAATAATGTAAATATGTTTCTCATGTGTTTTTAACTCAGGACAAAAACCCGTTTTGGTCAAGGCCGTCCGACATAAGGAATCATGGACATGCTTTAGCCAGAACTCATTACTGCTTCCTGAAACTCCATTGCACTCTGACATATGGAGAATGCACATCTCTGAAAGCTTTCCGTGACTTATTTATTACTTTAAACCTTGTAAATTATTTTGTGTTATAAACGAATGCAAGCCCAATAAGGTCTGTACTTACTTTAATTGTAAATATATTATTTGATAAAGTTAAATTTGATTGCCTTTTTTTGGCTATTGTGTTAAGTTGCATAGAAGATATTTTATAAATCTGCAAAATTAAATTATCAACTTTATTTATGAGGGAAGATACAAATATGCCTTTTGTATGCTAGAAATACTGAAAAGGAAAAAGCAAGACTACTGAATTCTGAATGCAGTCAGCAGCATTAACCCAAGCCTCATTGTGTACTTATACTGTGTTGTATTTGATGGTACATTTTAGGTCAGTCTTCTGGGGATTTGCATTTAAAGTCCATGACAATACCTGTGATTAGACTAGTTTAAACAAAATTTTCATGCAGTTCTGAGGCTTCCTTATGTACATCACACAACTCCCACTCCTCTGAAGGTGGGCAGCAGGTAGGGACTAGACCTCCAAAGATGCTCTCAGTGCCGTGATGGTGCAGCATTGCATCTTGCATGTGAACCGCTTGCTTTTCTTGTAAATGAAATCTGTACCCATCCCCATTCGTGACCCCTCCTGCACAGGACAGTGCTTTGTTCCCTTCTAAAACCCAAACCTTGTGATGCAAAGCAGTTCATTCTCTAACTGATGCTATGCCACTAAATTTCTGAGCAGATTAGTAACTGCACCTTTCAACACAGATGTATCATTACAAAGGCTTGTGCATGTAGATCTTTTGGGTCTAGTTACTCCCTGAAACCTGCCTGATTAACACTGTTTAGAAGTCAGATGCACTTTCAAGTTCTGTATTTGGAGCAATAGACCACAAATCCAGGGCTACCAAAATGAAATAACTTGCCTAGAAAATATGTTGCATATTAGCAGAGAAAATGGCAATAATAATGATAATAATAATAATAACAATAATGATGGCTGAATTCAAGGAAACACGTTCTGACTTTTTGAAACAGGTAGAAAGAGAGCTCAGGGAAAGCTTATTCCAACTCCTGGCTGTACAATAAATTGTGAGTTTGGAATTAAGTCAGCAAGTTTCTGGGTGGGAGGGCGGGGTGGGGTAAGGAGAGGGAGATGTGTTTAAATGCTCTTCTCTCCATTTGGGCTTTTTTTTGTCTTGTTTCTTGATGATTTTTGGTAGGGTTAGAAGACTAGGATAGCAATACTTGAAAATACTGCTGTCAAGGTGGAAGATTTTTATTGAAACAATCAGTGTTCCTTGTGTGTTTTGTCCAGTGCTGTAGCAAATTTGGAGCCCAGTGAAACCAACAAGCAAAACTGGATTTCAATGGCTTTGATATCAAGTGGGAGCTGTAACTTTGCAGGAGTGCTTTAATCTGTTATCAAATAAATGAGGCTTTGTGAATCCCTCAGGCCTGTTTGCAAGTTCTAATGCAGTTTGAAGCACTTGTAGTCAATGTTGGAAAACTGATTGTTGTTTGTTGAAAGTATTAACCAACCCATCACATATGAAAAATGCAGTAGAAAAAGTGTTTTGCTACAATTTTGTGACTTCTGATAGAGGGTTGTTCCAAATTCCCATGGTAAACCTGTGGTGAAAGTTGCAGGCTGCATGTATGTGTGTTTAGTTTTCATAGAACTACTGACTAGAAGAAAAAGGAAAATTCTGCTGGTTTTGTTCTGTGGGGAAGTGCCAGTTCTACATGCCAGTATTGTTTTGCGCAAAAATATTCTTGAGCATATACAAATAATATACATGATGTGCAGTCTTATCTTTTTTCCCCATGCCAACCACCTTGAATTTTTATCTTGTATTAATTTTGAAATTTTGTCTTGGTTTAATGGAAATAAAAATTATTAATTTAAGAAGTGTGTGAGTTTTTTATAGATGCTTTTATAAGAGCTATGTCCATAGATACTGTTTGATGGTCTCAATCATGCATGTGTATTTGTGATTAAATTGCAGCATCCTCATATAGGCTTTTTATCTGTCAAGAACAGTATATCATTAAATGCAAAGCTACTCCAAACTACAAGAACTTAAAAAGAAATTTTGTCTGCTCAAGTTTTGAAGCTGGACTAAAAATTCCTCAATGACCTGCACTACAACTGACCCAAGTATGCAAAATGTCAGACTAAGCTATGTTTAAAAAAAATATAACTTTGCTTTGCACTGTCACAGTGCAGATTGTTTAAATGGTACAATCTGTGAATACAATTTGTTTCCATGATTCTGTTTCTAGGAATTGCTGTATGGATGTCCTGTATTTGTGCAGTTGGGCTATTGGGAAGGCTACAGTGTACATCCTGCTGTCACATATGGGTATAAATGAATTTACTGCACTCTGGAGCTGTGCCTGTCTCCTGGATGCCCAGAAATCTTGGAGAAAAGGATAGAATTTTAAATTCAGTGTCGGCTCCAAGGGAAAAAGATGTTGTGTTAGAAGTGTGGACATATGGTTGCCCCAGTCTGTGAATAGTATGGGCATGTTTAATGTGACTGAGTAACACCTTTCCCTTGGCCTGAAGGGAATCAGTGTTTTTAAAATCATTGTTTCCTGTTCTTGTTGAGTGCTCAGACATGTGGGATTGTTTTGGGAAACTGCTCCTGTGCATCAGATGCTTGCTTGAGCCACTATATGAAATTTCTGCTTCCATTTAGGCACCTCACTCCCCACTCCAGGCTGGTGTAACACCTTAAATTATTCCTGATTCCAAGAGAACAGCGCAGACATTCCTCCTGCAGCTCAGTGAAAATTAACCTTCATGAACTCTACCACTGTGTTCTGAGCTTTTTTCCTCTATTTCTTAATAATTAGGTAATCACAGAATCCTTTGGGTTGGAAAAAACCTCCATGATAAAGTCTCACTTTTGAGCCAGTAAAGAAGACTTGACTCATGCTAAATTTATCTTATCATAGGAATAGATTTACTGCCGAATCCCATTCTGGCTGTATCTATAAATAAAAGCAGCCAAAGGCTTTTCCAGGCTTGAGGCCAAGTGACAGCACAGAATGGCTGTGTCCCTGAGGTCAGGGGCTTGTCCTGTCTCTGAGCAGCACCATGGTGGAGGCTGAATGATCCATCAGCTCATTGGAAGGCTACATCAACTGGCAAAGCTCAACAGGACTGTGAGCTCCTCTACTTTGGGAATCATAGGGGCATTAAGTGCCAAGTTTTGGGAAGTCCTGCTGTTGTTTTAGACCAAGACCCTCACAGCAAAACCACTGTTGCAGCTTCCAAAGAGAGAATTAACAGAGTTGTGCTGCATCTCAGCAGCAGTTTTCATCCTATACCTGCCAGTAGGGGTTTATGTACACTAGGAGCCTTTTTCCTTCAGCTTTTGGGCTGTTTCCCCATGGATAATCTGGGAGATCTTGCTAGAGTTAGATCCTCTAAGGTCTAAACCTCTCATGGCTGAGCTTCCAGCTCTCTGGGCACCCTCTTGCTAAGAGAGCTCCCAGAGAACACTGAGGCTGCTTTGGGATATCCAAAAGTAGGTCTTTATTAGTGGCTTAAGGCATCCAGCACATTAATATTTCCAGTGGTCAAGAGGATTTGTTGCTAGAACTTTTTGGTTAACAAATATCAGATGATGTAGGCTCTGGCCTGGCTGTGATAGCCTGAAGGTGTTTGGTGAATTAGGTAAGGGAACTTCTTTTTTTCTTCTTCACAGGAGACGTTTTATGCACAGACCTGCCTTCCTCCTTTGCCACATAAACTTTCAAAGTCTTGGCCATTGTAGATATGGGGAAGCATCAGCCCAGGGAGGAAAATTGCCTACCTGAGATTGGCACCAGCAAAAAATAACACCACTGAAGGCATAATCACTGCTGCATGTGGCCCTTGATCAAAAAACATGGTACCTATGCTTAAACTTCTTTTAGTATTTCTTTAATTGCTTCTGCTTGAGTTGTTCCCACATTTCATTTATTCAAGGTTAGGACAGCAAAATGGTAGTTTTATTTTTAGTTGTTTTATGCAGTTTTATTGTATTTTGTGTTCTCATTCAGCCTACAGTAATTACTTTAGTGTCCACAATGTTTAAGCATGCTGGCACAATCACCTTGGGCTGGCAGTAGTTTCCTTGCTGTGTATTCAGTTGCTCCTTCCAATTCAAGGTATATTTACCTACAAGTGATACATTCAATCATGTAGTTTGTTTCCATTTTTGTAGTCTTTGATGTTCTCTACAAGATTAAAATATTGGTGGGTTGGGTTTTTTTTAGGTAACTTAATTGAAGTAAAATATTCTAGCTGCCTGCTGTACTTATTTTCAGTGTGTAGTATCTGTAAAGTACTATACATGCTTAAGAGGTGTCTGCTTTTATCACATCAAATAGTAATCAGTTTTCAAACAGGAATTCTGGATTTATTCCTTCTGGAGCAGTTATGTGAAGATACTCCGCCATCACTGCGAGATCAAAAGAGGCAGTGCTGGTCCCTTTGCCTCTTGACACACCCCGCTAATTTTATTTCCCAGGGAATATGTACATTTCTCTCACAATGGCCAGGACATCTTGCTAATTTATTCTCAATTGGAAAGTTAAAAATGCACTTGTCATATTTTGTGTCACAGCACAAATGTGGGTTTCCTTGTTGGTTTATTTTTTTATTGCCCAGAAGGACTTTGATCTCACAAACTGAAAATGATAAGCATGTTATATAGTTTGTGGGTTGCTCTCAGAGCAACCACATTCCAGTCTTTTGCCTTATTCTTGGTGAAGCATTTGTCAGGATAATAACTAACCTGTGATATGGCAAATGAAATTATTCTTTGCTAATATTCTATATAAGACACAACTATCTGGCTTTGCCTTGAGTTTGATATTTTTCCTGCAGTGCTCATGGCTCTCTCCAGAGCTCTGGTTTTCGCTGTGGCTGGCTGGGTTTCGTTCCTCTGTCTCGATGCGCAAAGTGAGTATTGTTATGTTTATGAATACCTGAGTATTTTACTGCTTTTATTGAAATGGAACAAAATTAAATTTATTAAATTCATACAAATCACAGACCTAAAAGTTTAAAATACTTTGATTTATTGATAAAAAAATACCTAAGCAAGCAGTCTTGGTGCCCTTGGAAGTCATGTTTGGGCTTTCAGGGACTGAGTGATAGACAGGTGAAAACCATGTTCTTGTATAGTATATACAAGGGTTTTTACAAGTTTTCTTTATCTTTGGGGAGTTTGTTTATTTTATATCTGCAGCAGTCTATAATTTAAATACGTAGGCTGAAGCTGAGTCTTGAGATGGATAATTTTAAAGTTGTAATCAGTTGAATTCCTTGCTGCTGCTGCTCAGATAAATTAGATTGGAGTAGTTACCAGTGTTACTTCTGCTCTTCACAGTGATAACTACCTCACTAAAAGTTCTGTTTGGTGTATTGAGGCTTCCTGAAAGTGAAAATTGCCAAATTTTTGGTTTTCACTGCTCCAGAGCCTAGGTTTTAGTACTCAGAGATGGAGTGGTGAATTAAACCTAAATCCAGCAGCTGCTGACTAGAAATAGTCATTAGGATTCTATTCAGTGACTTGTGTAGAAATCTGCACACTTATAAATGAGATCATATAAAGTGATGCAGATATGAAGGCGTCTACCTAGCCAGGGGAAAATAGCCCACTACTTGTTTATCCCAAATGTCCCTTTGAGTATCCATAAGGATGGCAAGGATAAGAAGTAGGAACATTCTTAGCATTGGTGCAAACCCACATAAAGGCCACAAGAGTTGCACAGGTATCTGTAGAAGTATGGATTGCACTCTGGAAGCTTTGCAGCTAAATTCTAGTCAGGGAAGGGGAGAAAGTTTTGGTGGATTTCTGGATTTTTGTGTGTATAGCTTGCAGGTCTTAATGATTAAACAAAAAAGTCTGTCACTTTTGTCACACAGAGAAAATGTAGAGAGGTACAAGAAGCCACTTAGGAAAGCTACTTGTCATGGAAAAAAAAAATATTCCCAAAGGGCTCCTTCTCTAAAAGCTTAAGGAGAGTAAATTTTACGGGAAAAACTCCTGGATTCTTGCTACCATTTCTGTGGGGAATAGCTTTGTGTTTATAATTGTCCTGGGAGCAGAAAACAATTTCAGGGTCAAGGTACAAGCGTAGTTTCGATTACGGTCTCCACAAACGGTTCATCAGGACACTATTGAGCAGTGACTCACTCTTGTCAGACAGTAAAATCCTAGATTGGACAGGACACCAATGTTTGCTTCTCCCTGTCAGGTATTGCTTTAAACCCTTCAAGATGCCACCATGGTAAATGTCCTGGAGCTGAATTTGAACCCTTGTGTGCATCTGGGTTTGCATAGCATCAGCTTATTTACCTTCTACTAGTTCTGGACACAGTCCCTTCGTGTTCTTTGTACATTACATTTCTGTTTCTTTTTAGAAATCACAACTATCAACTGTGATGTACCACCCAGGCCACTGGTGCTCTCAAGCTTTTTGGATGGATATACAGGTAAAATCAGGATTCTAACCTAGAATTGTCTGATCTCCTCCCAAATGCACTTCATTATCTCACATAGTCAGTGGATTTTATAATAAGTCTGTATTATTAATTGATTTACATGGATATGCAGTGTCCATGGCTGGATGCAGCAGCTGCCTACATGAAATACTGCTTAGTGGAATAAATAAATATAAGCCCCCAAATTCCCTGACCCAAGAATCTCATTTTCTGAATAGACACATCAGACAATGGGAAAGAAAATGAGCACAGAAAACGTTTTCAGTTCACTTTGTCCAGACAGTATTTGATGTCCTTAATGGATATCCAGCAGTTTTACAAGGCAAAGCATTAAGTTATGGCCAAAGCTTTCCCTTTGGGATATGTCATAACCCTTAGGATCTCCTGCTCACTATCCACAAGCAAACTTCACTGCTCCTGATTTTCAACAACATACAGAAAACAAACATGATCCAGAACAGTGATTTTTTTTTTTTTCAATCACTATTGAAACATTTATTTTGAGTTGGAAGCTTAGCTGCTGTGTCTGACTCTTGCATGGAGTTAGGAAGAAAGATAACTACATTTCGCTCAGATTCCATTTGATTTTTAATCAGCCAGCAAGAACTCTGGCCTTCTGTGTGCATTATATGTGTGAATGAATCTGCTGACATAGCTGATGAATAAGCAAGAGGGACAATCAGCTTTAATTTCCCCCCATTATTTCTTTTTATTTGGCTTTCTCCTCTGGAGGGAATGCTGTTTCTGAGGCAGCTGCTTGATACTTCTTGGCTGAATGTATCCAGCTCTGCATGGAGAACTGGACAGCCTGTGGCAGCAAGCAAAGATGGATTTTGTTTTCCTGGAGAGTTTTCAGCACTGCACACAGCAGGGTGGCACCATGCAAAGCTGTGCCACTGAGACCCCGCCCTGCGGTTCTGTACTTGCTGTCAGCTCACTGCACTTTGTCCTCACACACAAATAAAATCCAATGACTCTGGGCTGGTGGCTGAGAGCATTCCAGACACTCCCTGCTGCTGCAAGATGAAGAGGTTATATTCCCAAAACACTTGGAGACCAAGAGCACAAAGCTGTGCATGGAGATTAGAGATGGGACTGTTACAGAAAGCATTTACTATCCTTGACTAGTAGTGATGGGGTACAAAACCAGTGGATAAGGAAGAAACACAGCTTGGAAGTTTCCTGAAGATCATGGTAAATATTTGGGCTGTTTGGGAAAGACTTTGGAAAGGAGAGGGGATTATGGGTTTGCAATCCAGATAATGTGTTCCATGAGAAGATAAGTATGATTACATAAACACAAATGTCTTGATGATGTAAGGGAACTTTCTTTAATAAAATTGCTAGTAACACCATGCTGGGTGGTTTAAAAGGATACATTTCCAAAGCAATTTCAAATAGATTTGTATTTAACCAAGCAAGCAGCACACAGTCAATCTAACAGGAATCCTGATCATTACAAATAACAAGTCATCAAATTTTCAGGAGGACAGTTCCTAAATGCATGTTAGTAGAAAATCTCATAAGAATTGATTTGAAGGTTGCAGCATTTTTTGTTTGTGTCCTGTACAAACAGGAGCACATTAAGGGAAAGGCCATTCATTTTCCACCTGAATCCAGATTCACACTGGGTTCTACTGCCTGATAGATGCAGCTAAAATATATGAAAGGCCCTTGTGTTTGGAAAATACTGAAACTGGCCCCATGCAGCCTCTCAATGACTTTGGTTGACTTTGATTACATTTTCACAGTAAACATGGGAAAAAAAAAGTTTTGCAGCATAAAGCTATTTTCAAAAAAATGGTGGAAATCTAGGTGTAAATTATGCCAAGTTTTTTAATTATGGATATATTGTGTGTATATATTGGAAAAAATTGGGTTATGTGGTTTTAAAAACACATCAATACACTTGTGCAGGGTGCTTAAGGGGACTTTAACAGATCTTACAGTTTAGCTAAAAATGCCAAAGTGAGATAAAACGCAACCAAAAGTCACCAGTAATCAAGTTATCAATACATGTGAAATAAACCTGTGGAATTCTTTTCCATAAAGCAATCTAATTTTTTTCCATTTTCTCTTACAGGTGATATAGAATGGATTACAGATGTCCCACCCAATGTGCATCTGAAATTACAAGAATTTGTATTCCCTGAACACTTGAATTATGTAGAGCTGGTAACTGATTCTCGATCTAGCAATGCAACTGTGAGGACTAGAAAGGCACTGGATGTTGAGGCTCTTGAGGTATTATTTTTACTGCATATAAAGCCTAGAGAGAAAAGTTTTCTTGACAAGTGAGAAAGAAATAGCATTAAGATAATGCATTTTAATTGTTCATTCTCTCACAGTATAGGTTGGTATTTCAAAAAAGTGATTTGTCTGAATAGAATTCAGTATCTAGCTCTCACTAATGTCTGTTAAATATCTTCAGTTTCCTATAACTAAAATTTCCTGTCATCTGACAACTAGACAGGTTCTTTCCTAGTTGTGTGTTGTACTGAGAGCTGTAAACATGCATTATGACAGGTGCCACTTGCCTTACAACTCACCTCTCAGAAGCATGAGTTATTTCCTCAAAGTGAGATTGAGCAGATGTTACTTGGTAGAAGGTAATCCTGAATCATAAGCATTTCACTCCCTAATGGATTTATGGGCCTCTGTTGCTTGATGTACAAGGGGATAGATCCTTCTTCCTAGGCAGTTCTTACTCTGGAGGATCACCAGGAATTTAGAAAGCAATATCAGTGTTTTGCCTGGCTGAAGTTGCTTTTGAAGAGGAAAATGTTGTAGTACTGCAGAGTAAATACAGACAATTCATTATAAAAGTGCTATTTCAGAGTAGCACTGAATTTCTGATGGACACGGCCATCTCAGAGAAGCACTGTACCTGACAGATCTGGACCAGGCATATTATAAAAAACACTGTTGCAATCAGTGTTTGTAATGAAAAATCCAGTGTTTGGATGAAAATGTACTTTTGACTTTTTTTTTTTTTTTAATTTTACATTTCCATTTCTCATTTGGATATTTTCCAAATGGATTAAAACACTTTTTATGCTTCTTGCACATGTTCTCCTGTATTCTCTGTCAATTTTTTCTGGGGGAGAGTACTCAGGTAAAGAGGGATGGTGGGGGCTGGGTAGGTGGGTATCAGTAGTAGAGGTATATATCTCAAATAAACCTTGTAATATAGAGCGAAATAATTACAAAGTGTTAATTTCAAGTAGAGTGTTTTGGTACAGCACACCTGAGGATTCAACTACTACAAGTAATTTTGTATACTTTTGGCAAAAATTATCTGTGATAATCATATTATTAGTTCATCAGTTATATTATTTATTGGTTTGTTTGTTCAATTTTAGGGTGATATAATCTGGTATTCTGTAGTTTGCCAAAGGATTGGAGCAGTGAGTATAAACCATGTTTTATCAACTGTATTTATTGTCTAATTTAATGCAAATTATTATTTTCTGCAATACTATTTAATTGAAAGCTATGATGCAGGGAGTTCAGAGTACCTTGTAGAAGATAACCTGTTGAAGTCTGCTGATTGAAAGGAGTGTTTTTGTTCACAGAAAACTAAGGTAAACTTGAAAAAGTTAACTTTAGGAATGGTAAATTAATTCTAAACGGTAGTTTAATGAAAGGGTATCTCTTTGAGGATCTCATTTTAGATAAAATTAAATGTTAGCAGAATGCTGCCACCTCACTATTGTCATTTCTTCCATTACCAAGACTGTCGAGATAGAGAATGGACGGAATGTAGAATTGATAGATGTAAACGACAACGCTCCAGAATTTCAGCAAGCTAATTATAGTGCTTCAGTATCAGAGGTGAGTTATGGCAAATGCTGATATTTTTTTCCTGGGATATTTTTAAATTACTTTTTGGGGAGCTTCTAATGTGACCACACTGAGATTAGTTCCTCACGTGCACCCTTATGGGATTTATCTGCCCTACCTTGTGGGTGTGGAAAGGAAAGGCTGGGCTGCACATACCGCTGGGGGAGTGGGGTGATGGAGAAAGCCAAAAATGGCAACAGGAAGTGATTTGCTAAGCAGGTGGCACAACTTTCCTGCCCCAAGTTGGGAAGGATGTGGATGGGAGCTTGTGACTGAGTATTTGATGATTTCTATTTCCTGTTAGGTAGCTGGAATTAATTCCACAGTTATAAAAGTGGAAGCTGAGGATAAGGACTTTTCACCAGAATTCAGCATCCTTACTTACAGTCTTTGGGTGAGTGACATTTGTTAGCTGGGAACTGTGAACACCAGTTTGAATTTTATAGTTCCATAGTCTGGGACTTGATCCCAGCTTGCTCCCTGGCACTGTGAAGACTAATAATCTGCAAAACATCCAAGAGACCTTTCAAACAATAACACAGGATCAGCCTGGCATGCAGTGAGGCCTGAATCTTGTTTCTTAACATTTGTGGAATGATTTATGGCACTCTTCAGCTGCAGCTAAGGAACTCAGTGGTCCTTTGCAGTAGCAGGAGGGAGAGCTGTTTCCCCTCTTTTTAAAGTTTATACTTGATTTGCTGTCGGTCTTCAGTCCTCAAGCCAACTGAAGTAAGATCATCTCAACTAAATGTAGATATCTGCAGTGGAAATCTTCACATCTGACCTTATCTCTGCTCCTTTTTTAGCTGGTGAAAGGAAGCTGATACCATTCCCCGGTGTGCCATAGGATAAGATAATTCAGATATAAATTCTATTGGCACTGACAGGGGAGGCACATATGGAGGAGAATCAACCTTTTTCTTTCCATTGGTGGTGGTTGAGACATTCCTGCACCTTTATAGTGCAATAGTAAAGATGAAAAAAGAGAAAAGAAAATGTATTTCATCATCAATCATATAAAATATCTGATTTATTCATTTAATAGGGCCCAAACTCTGATTACTTTTCTATAAGGGAAGGAGATGGAAACATCATGGTGAAAAAACCACTGGATTACAATGAGGTCAACTTTTTCAATTTAACAGTCCAAGCAAAGGTATGACACAAATTAAAAGAATGAGACCTGCAACAGTTCTACAATGATAGTTCCTTTGTTTTATAGCATCCCAGTTTCTACAAATTTACAGCTTTGGGAGTTCCCAAGCCAAATGTTGTGTCTGCAACTTGGTTTATACTGGAGACAAAGTAGCATATTCTTAGTATTTCAGCCATTGTTTCCTCTCAAATACCAGCCCAAGTTTCTTTCTGTATTTCTCTAAGTATAAATACTGTACATATTCATTCTCCAGTGCTGTAACACATATTCACCTATTTATTCTGTCAGATCTCTCAAATTTTTGCTGCATCTTACCAGGATTTTTGTTTGTCTTTTTTGAGATTTGAGTATGTATTTGCCTTCATTTCCTTTTAGAACTAAAAAGAAATAGTTTTGCTAGGATTATTGTGGTACCTAGAAAATAGTACAGTGTTCTATTCTGTAGTCTACGTACAGCATAAAAAATGAGAAGCTAAAGAAAGATTACCTCTTGATAGTTTTCTTCCTAGAACTGGATTCCAGAAATAGAAAAATCTGACAGGCAGAGTTTTCAGGTTAAAAATGCAGCAAAATATATGTAATAATATTTTGCTGTATTTTCCACTGAGATATGGGTCTTTTTCACAACAGTGGTTCTTATTTTCTTTTCCCTTGGTATGCAGGAAAAATTTGGAAACCAGAGTGCCACTGCATCATTAATAATTAATGTGGAAGATTATGATACCTTGAACCCCTATTTCAGTCAATCTGTGTACCATGGGAATATCAGTGAAAACCAGGTAAAAGCTCTTCTCTGAATGCTGCTGTTACCAGATAAACAGGCCATGTATTAGATGAAGCATTAAATTTTCTGTGATAGAAACATGTCATTTTGTATTTTGGGGGAAAAATTTAAAAAAATAAGAAAGAAAAGGGAAAAAGCCTCCCAAATTACTGTTTTAACAGGGCTTTTAATATAAAATTCAAAGGGTAACTGGCTGTCCATCAGTCCTGAAATAAGTTTTAATTAGTGTAATTCCTTCATACAGCATCACAATCAGGTAAGCAAAAATAAGGATCTGAATGGCAAGCCATGGTCTATATTAATTTAGTAACTTTTTTTTAATATATATAGATATTTCTTGATGGAATGTATTTGTTTGACTCAGATTTCTGTATGTATTCTGAAAAAAGCCCCAGTATAGTATTATCAGAGTAACCCACTGAAATTAAAAAGGTTCATTATTATCCCTATTTCTATGTCATTATCTTCCTGTTAATGTATTTTAAATCATAGATACTTTGAGAGTTACACCTCCAGTGTTCCTTTTGTTAGAAGCTCATCTTTAATTCTCTGAAAGGAACAGTTTTAGCCCTTCTAAAATGTTTTTATCTTTTAAATTACTGTTTTTATATGGGCTGGAGAATAGACTTGTGTGTTGTTTTCCAGGAGAGGAATGGAACTAAAATAGTCAATGTTCTCTACATAAATTCCATCTGTGACTGCCACTTCATAATCTGGTGTTTCTTAAACACAGTGTATCCATCAAGTATCTTGGTTATCATTCTCCACTGTAAATCACATATGGCAAAGAAAGAAATTTTTTCTGGATCACATTGATTAAATACATGTTTCTTGTTTATTTAATCAAAACTTTGACTTATCTAAGGAAATATTTGAAGTTAATGTGTGTTTTTTCCAAGATATTCAGGTTAACGTATATTTTCTAGGTGGGTCCTCTGTCTACTGTCCCAAAGGTCTTGGCTCAAGATGGAGACAAAGGTATAAATGAAAAGATAATTTACAGCATCAAGCTAGGTAAGAGCCTTTATTTTCTTCTAGACATTGACACAGTAATTCAGGATGATTCATTTGCCTATTACTGGAGGGAATGATAAGGAAGTGCAGGGTCCATTCAGATGCCTTGAAGTGCCCACAGCTTCACTGCAGAGCTGCTCCATGAGCTAAATCAGCCTGATCTTAGTCATTATTGTGGGGTCCAGCTGCTTCTAAAATGCTTGATTTTTCATACCCTCCTTACAAGGAACAAAAATCAATTCCTGATTTCAAGTGTAAGCCACTCTAGAGGCTTCAGTTTTATCAAAGAATTTACATTCAGGACCATCTAGAGAGAGAATTCCATCAGGAGCTGTTCCTCCTCCTGAAGAAATTGCCAGAAGTTTATAAAATGCTTAATTTGAGACCCTTGAAGTGTGAGTGTATTTTCTAGGAGTTGTTTTGAGGACAGAGTGTTTGAAAAACAGACTTTCATGTTCCTTTTTCCTGTGGCTGAGAAGTTAACACCGAGAAGTTAACAAAGCACAGACCAGACTTCCAGTTCTGGTTCATTCTCATTGACCCTTCCCAATTTGTTGCTTTTCAGTGAACCCCCCAGCCTATAACAACAGCTTTTCAATCAATGACGCTGGAGTGTTGGAAGTCAAGACCTCAATTGACAGAGAAATATGCCCAAACCTTGTGGTGGGCATTCAGGTAGAGATTGTTTTTGTATTTTAGTCTCAATTTCAGAAAATAATATGTAAATCCAAGTTACTGTTAATAGCATTTCTCTAGTCATTGGTATCAAGGCTCCATCCTACCATTCAAAACTCAAAATAAAGGAAAATGTAATTAATTATAAATATGCAGTTGTCACGTCCTTGTGTTAAGCTTGTTGTTATCAAGGCATGGAATTTACAGCTGTAAGCTCTGTTTTCTAGGCAGCTCAGAAAGACAAGATTTTCAAAACAGCTGATGCAGTTGTTCTGGTGACTATTGGAGATGAAAATGATAATTATCCAGTGCTGTCACAAGCAAGTTATGATGTCTTACTTCCAGAAAATTTCCCAAATGGGTTGGAAGTTCTTCAAATAACAGCTACTGACGAAGACGAGGTAAAAAGATGATGGTTTTATGGCTGCTACAAGTACTGCACTTCTGAAATATAATGTAAAATGCATTTGTGTCATATGGCTATTGTGAATAGAATTTTTTTTTTTCTGACTGCCTAAATATGCTTAAACAAAGCAAACTTAGTTTCCCTTCTTTAAGGGGTAGAGTACTGCAGACAAAGAATAAATTTTGTCTCTCTTTGGAGCTCCTCTGGCTTGCATAAGGTCCCAAATCTGGAAGTGCAGAAATGCAAAATGAACACAAAGAACATTCTCAGCCTGCATGTTATTTCTTCCATGTTGTTTGCTTCTCTCTTTTTTTAAAATTTTGTTTTTTCGGAACTGTAATCTCAATTAAACCATGAGATTTCATCCTTTCCATGTGGAAAACAAGGAGAAAGTATCCTAAGGGAGTAGTTCAGTGATTGCCCTATTTAATGACAAACATGTTTCCTGTTTGCAGGGAGGCTTCCAGGGAACACTCAGTCTCACTCCAGATGACAGTCCCTTCCAGCTGAGTCCAGCTGGAATCCTAACTGTGAGGAACTCCACGCTGCTGGACAGGGAGAGAGTACCCTCTATTCACCTACAGGTATTAAAAACAAGCCTGCTTCTCTCCAAGGTAACCTGAGGCCAACAGGTGAGACCTGATCTGTCCTGGCAGGAGGCCGAACCTTGAGTAGGGACAGCAGCTTAATTGAAGAAACAAACCCAGAGTTTGAGAGCAATGTTATCTGGAGGGAAATACCACTGCTGATACAACTTCCTCAGCTTGTAATTCTCATTTAACCTTTTTTCTACCTCCAAAACACTCCTTTGAACAACACAGTCTTCTCACTGCATCGTTTTTGCAGGTCACTGCTAGAGATCATTTGCCACCTCACCAAACAGTGAACTCTTCTATCAACATAATGCTGCTGGATGAAAATGACAACAGCCCAACCTTTAGAGACACACCATACAGACAAGATATTTTCCTCAATATGACTGCAGGAATGGCCATTCTTCAGGTTCTAGAAATACTGAGCAAAAATGACATTTTTGAGTGGAATGCATGCATGAGTCCTTGCTTAAACTTGTGAAGCAGTTTTGTTGAGTAGGGAATCTTTTTGGAACAGCTCTGAGCTCAGAAACAATCCACTTTTGATTTCAGAGCTATTGATATTTCATAATCACAATGTCCTGATTATTTTAATCACATCCCAGATCAGAGAATAAATTATAAAGGATTTTTATTCTGTTACTGTGCACCAGCCTCAATTCCACAAATATATGACAGAAAATAAGATTCTTGAATTTAGTTGTTGTAAAGTGTTTAATAAAAACTGAATGTTGTTAGAGTCCAGGAGCTCAAATAAGGGCACAGCATTTTTGAAAGGCTGCTGAATGCTGGAGCATTGGGGATAATTTTTAGATCCAATATACTTTCTCTAACATAGTAAAACAATTAACCAAATAAAACAGGAAATAGGAGTTGAGATCTGTAGGGAGTCACTATCAATTCTCACACCCAAATGTGCAGATTTCATGGCACCTGATGAAACCACTTGAACAGTCTGCCTCCAGTACTTTTGGAATTGTTATGAAACCAATTCTCTGAGATACAAACCTGGTGTAATTCACATGAGTTCCACAGGAGTAGGATTTTGCTTGTGCTGCTGGAATGATATCATGTGTGTGCATCTAAGAGCAAACTTTGTTACTGAGGTTTAACACAAGAATTACATAGGAAGTGGGCAGTCAAAGGTACAACCAAATTTAACAGCAGCAATATTGACCTGATTTTCCTGTACATCTAAAATGGGAGAAAATTTGATGAAAGCACAAAACCTAGAGTAAAACAAATTTTTTTCCTCCAGGTTGCTGCTGCTGATCCAGATGATGGTATAAATGGAGAGATAAGCTTCATCTTAGCTGGTGGCAATGAAGATGGACACTTTGAATTGGACACATCCACAGGAAAAATCACTTTAAGAACAGTAATCCCATTACAAATCAACCAGCTTAAGAAGTTTGTCTTGTGGATAACAGCTACTGATGGTAAGACAGGATTTAGTACTGGTCAACACAGCTAATCCTGATGATGAGTTTTGGTTTTGATTTTTTACTTGAAGGAATGCTGTCAAAATAGGTTCACAAGCTTTGTTTGAATAATACCATATATTTTATCTGCTCTTGTCCATTGAAGATAAGAAACTGTCTTATTTATCCAAAATAATTGCTGCATCTCTGGTAAAACTGTTCCTGCTGATGGCATTATAGGAAATCTGTTTTCTTCATGGCTGTGGGAAGAACATGTGAAATAGCATATATATATATATAATTGTAATTTATTTATATTTGTATTTTATATATAATCACATCTTCCTTTAACTTACCAACTGGTGTTGCACAGCACAGGAAACAAAAATTCACGCAGAAATTAGAAATTTATAGCTCTTTTATCAGTCAATAAAAGGAAAGTTAAATGTACTGAGTAATTTGGTCATTATTTGCACATCCATGTGGGTAAACTGGAGATGCCAAGTCCATTTTTAGGATGACTAACACAAACATCATTTCATTATCCATAATTATTGGGGGTTTCTTTGTTTTAAAAGAATAACAGAGAACTCGTGAACATTCAAGACCTGAATAATGGCAGAAATAAATGTAACCTAGGAATGTCATCCCACTCCTGCTGTAATGAGAATACAAAGTGGTTTTCAGCCTTGTGATTTTTCCATGATTTGGTCAATATGAGCTCTGTGTCTTCAAATTTAGGGTCACTTGGATAAAATGGGTCTTGTGGGGAATATGGATACAAAAGGGATTGCTCAGTCCATCCTTTGTCTGTGGTCTTGGTGAGGACCTCTAAGGCAATACCACAAGAGCAGCACCAAGGATTAAATATTTTAAAAAAGGCAGTACCCATAGAAAAGTGTCTTTTTGTGGGGGTCAGTAGGTATTCTGTGCATCTGCTGAGAAATTGTTTCCTTTTGCTTGCAGGTGGGACCATTCCAAGAAGTTCATCAGTGCCAGTAGAAATCTTTGCAGTTGGAGATTCCAGGCCACAGTTTATTCAGAAAACATACAATGTGTCTGTGAAAGAAGAGCTGGTTCCTCCTGTTGAAGTAGCACAAGTAAGAAGAATTCTACCTCTATATAGGACAGGGCAGCTCTAAGAAAATCCTAATTTTGTAATAGATATTCTTTAAATATGCAAATCTCCCTGAGTGATGGAGAACTACATACTAATACTGTGTGTTCTACATATCAAGCTTCACATGCAGTACATCCCTCAGATGAAACTTATTACCCACAAAGGTGGGTTTGCTTCCAGTTAAACGTTTGCAAATATTTAAATAGCATCTGCTACTATTTAGCATTTTTTAAAACTCCCCAAAAAACCCAGATCAGGCCTCCAAATCAAATTAACCTCTGAACTGCTTGAGAAAGTAAACAGTTTGTTGACTTTGGACACCATTCAAAGGGTTTAGTGGCTCAAAGCTTAGGATAGGCAATATTCCCTCATCTTCTGGTGATAAATCTTAAACCCTGTGAGATGACATGAGAATTCCCATCAGAGGAATGTCATAAAGGCATTTTCAAAGAACACTCTAGAACTTGCTCTTCATTTTGATCCAAAAAAATGCTCCAACAAGCAGAGCACTGGAATGCACCATGATAGTGCCTTCTTGGATGAAGGTCTGAACACAGATGGGAGGTTTCATATCAAAGCACCGAGAAGGTAATGTGTTTTAGTGTTTTGATTTATAGACATCTTGAGTTAATTTCCCCCTTTTTTTCATGTAAAGAAACACAGAACCAAAGGTTGAAGTGCAGTCTGTTATTTTTATTCTGTGCTATATATATTCACATCTTAATAAAAGGCAGTCCTCTCTGCATTTTTGTGTATATTGAGGCTTGATCTTTACTTTTTTAAAAGAATCTGGGAAGTTAACATATATCTGAATGAAAACTTATTAAAAGAAGTAAAAATGAGGACACAGTATCAACTGTAAGTTGATATGAATCCACAGTATCAACCATAAAATGAGTCTGGACATAGTTAAAACCACTATTATTTTTCAGACAGTGGCTTATGTGTTTTAATTCATTTATTGATGATATGCTGTATGATGGTATGATGATATGATGTATCTTACACAGGTTGAGTATAAGGCTTTAAATCCCCACATACCAGTTGAGTTTCGGGTGTTGACGGAATCTGCTTTATTCACCATTGATGGCAAAGGAGTTATCTCAACAAAAAAAAAACTGGACTATGAATCCCAGAAAAATTACACTCTCAATATCTCCTTGTCAGATGGAAGCACTGCTGACTATGCCATGGTGTTTATCAGAGTTACAGATGTCAATGATAACAGCCCTGTGTTTGGTACAACCAGCACCACCATTGCCATTGCGGAGAACATGCCAGTGGGAACCAATGTCACTGGCGTGTCAGCCACAGACATGGATGAAGGATTTAATGGATTAGTGGTTTACAGCCTGAAGGGTGGAGAAGGAAAAATGGATATTGACAGCTCAGGATTAATTTTCCTGCAAAAAGTGCTGGACAGAGAAGAACAAGGCTTCTATAACTTAACTGTGATTGCCAGTGACCAAGGTCAACCCATGCGATCTACAGCGCTCAACCTGACCATCATCATTGATGACGTGAACGACAACCCCCCGGTCTTCTCATCGAGCAGGTATGAAGTGAAGGTCCCTGAAGACCAGGAGCTGGGAAGTGCCCTGCTGACACTGTCTGCTACAGACTTGGATGCTGGGGCCAACGCCTTTGTGATGTACCGAATCACCGACCAGCGACCTCAAACCTCCTCCCCGGTGTTCCTTGTCAACTCAAGCACAGGCCAGTTCAGCCTGAGCCAGCAGCTGGATTATGAAACCATAAATAAATTTGAAGTGCAAGTTGAGGCATCAGATGGAGGTCAGCCAACTCTGAGCACTGAAACACTCATAGTTGTTTGTGTAGAAGATGTCAATGATAACCCACCAGAATTCAGTCAGGCAGCTTATGATGTATTTGTGTTTGAAAACCATCTGACGGGGAGTCCTGTCTATACATTCAGTGTTGCTGACAAGGACGAGGTAGGTACTGCATTAATCTCATCCTGATAAATCAAAATGACATGTTTTTCTCCATTAACCTGCAAAAAAGCATTTCAGTAGGCAAAAGGAGATTTCTTAAATGGTTGGTGCTAAGTGTGTTTTGGTTCATAAAACTTTGTCTTGCTTTCTCTGGAGCCAGCAGAAACCTTCCCAACCCAAGGAAGTTAAGACCCTGTACAAAATAATTTAGTGGCTATATCAGAGAAGATGGAGAGAGCTTCTCTCCCACTGCATATGTGACCTAGGATAGGACGTGCTGTTTGCTTCTGTTAATATGCATATGAGATGTATGCATCACACCAGACAGAGAATAGGTTTTTTTAAATTGTCTTATTGCTTCTTCTGTCAAAATAATAGTTTCTGATTGAATGTTGCTTGATAAACTAAATTTGCTGTACTTACCTTTAGTCTCAGCTTAGTCAAAGCAAGGGGCAATTTATAACGCTGACAGAGTTGTTTCTTCTACAAGAGGAAATTACAAAATTTCCCTCTGCTTTATAACAAGTGGTTTCTTTCTCCCCTTGTTTTATAAAGATATTTTGCATGTAGCTGTGGCACTGAGAAGATGCTTTGGAGGAAGAGATTTCTGATTTGCAATATTATTTTGCTCATGTCAGTTTTAGAGCAGCATAAATGCTTGGTTCATACTCCACTGAACTCTGTTTTGCTGCCCTTTCCATCATGGGGATAAGTCTTGGAGAGCGTTAGGGAGAGAGAATGTGTAGGACCCAAATGGGGAAGACCATAAGTGCTTCCACATAGTCCAGTTCCTGTTTGGCAAAAAAGTCTATTATTCCAATAGCTCAGGGTGAAGTATTTCATTTATTAAACCTGGCAAATCACTCGTATTTCTGTAATGAGAAGTCTTATAAAAAGATCAGGTATTAATATTAATAAGATTATTTGTTGAACTTAAATCTTAATAATTTTAAACTTACATGAATAATGTTTTCTTTTTAGGCCGGCTTTTCTCAGGGATACTTTATTCTCAGCAGCACCTCATTTACTGTGGATATCCCTGGAACACTTTCATTAAGGAATGACACAGAACTGGACAGGGAGACTACATCTGGATTCACTTTACAAGTAAATTTGGGGAGAGACTCTACAGCTTTGGCTCATCTCTACTTCATTCCCTTGAATGCCTTTTTATATCTTTATAAGAGGTTAAAAATGATAATGCAGTCAAATAAAATGACATTTTTTTAATTACTTTGTTAGGTATGGGCAGTCGATAATGTAATAAATGGGCTTAATTCAAGTGCCTTGTTCCACATCACTGTTCTGGATGTCAATGACAACAACCCTGAGTTTCAGAATCAGCCATACAGTTTTCAGGCTCTGGAAGGAGAGTACATGTTGAATAATCCCACTAGAGTTGGACATGTGACTGCTACTGATTTGGATGAGGGAGAGAATGCACGAATTACTTACTACTTGTCAGCTGAGGATGGGGATAATCCATACAGCATCCAGCAGGTAAGGGTTTGGGTATGCTGAAAACAAGATTTAGATCTTGCTGTTCATGAAGTGACTTGGCATAGTAAGATACATCAGGTATAAAAAGAGTAGGTGGTGCCATTCTAGTACACATCATAACCAGCATGTGCCCCATAGATTGGAAATCTACATTGATATTCAAAAACCAAGATATTCCTGGTCAGGTGTTGCTTGGAATGTGAACTAGCCCCCAGGAGAATAGATTATTTCAATCCCTCATCCCTTCTGAGAATTCAGTGTACAAGAGTTCTCCAAATGATCTGTGCACTGAACCACTGCTTTCTCCAGGATGGAACCATTTTGGTTACTGGCTCTGTAGACCGAGAAAGAAAGGACAAGTATGAGCTGCTCCTGGTGGCATCTGATAACGGAGTGCCTCTGAGGCAGGTAAGGAGTTATCTGAGCTGCCTTTTATTTGTACACCTAAGAGCCTGTGCACTTTCTGAATCATGGTTTTCTCTGCCACACCCCAGAACTTCACATACATCAGCATCCAAGTGTTAGATGTGAATGACAACCCTCCTCAGTTCACAAGGGCACAGTACTCAGCCAGTGTCCCTGTGGCAGCAGCAAAGGAAGGAGAGTTTGTCCTGGCAGTGTCTGCCACCGACCTCGACCTTGGGAACAACGCTGTCATTTCATACAGGTACACTTCTGTGAGGTTAATAAGTACCTGTTGTGAGAGACACAGAAAGGTATTTTCATTGAACTTAAGAAGGATAAGATCTCTTGATTAATATTTTACAAGTTCTGTAATCAGTTATGATTTCTATACTTAGGAAGAAGGACAGTCATTATTGGGTGTTTTAGAGCTTATCAAATCATGATTATGTCATAAAAGAGGGCACAACCAAATGATAAACTGGCAACAAAAACCCACAGCCAAGATTTTGTTCAGTCTCTGAAATTTTGAATAACACATTGTAGTGTCTGGGTAGGAAGTAAATGAATCTCTGACTCTTTTTTTATATCTTCTGTTTGCTGGGAGGAGGAGATAAGAAAATATCTTCCTTAATGCACTATGCAGAGAAAAATCAGTGGAGGAAGATATTTCTATGAGCTCTAAATCATGGAAAATATCAGGATACCTTGACATGAAAAGCATAGATTGAGAAGGACAAATGAATGAGCAGTAAACTTGTGGATGTTTAGAACTAATGCCTCGAAAGAGGTTATTTTTAGCTATGAGATGGCATTCTACCCAAAATACATCACTTGTGAGCAATCCAGTTATCTGTGAGAGGTCATAGAATGTCAGGAATTAGCAGGTCTTCAGATGAATGTCACTTGGCCTTCTCCCACTGCTGAATATGCAGCTGAGTGTGCAAGATTTTCCTTTTACCGGTGTAAGCATCAAAGCCTTGGGGTGTAATGGGAACTGAAGACATGAATGCTGCACATTTTCTTGATGGGAGACTTACTTGGAAATAAAAGGCCAATATATTTTAGGCTAAAGACAGCAATTAAAAGCTGTTCCTTATAAATAGGCAAATATTGTCTGTTGAGTGCTTCTTACAGAGGTAGCACTAAGTAGATGGCAATTCCAAGGTCATTAATATGAATGCTCTCCTGATTGCTCCTTAATCAGCTTCATGAACCATTCTGATGATTTACATATAAATAATGGCACTGGAGAAATCTCTCTCAGCAATAACCTGGACCACATCACAGCTGACACAGTTGTTACCCTGACAGTTGTTGCCACTGATCATGGAGTTCCTCAGCTTACCTCAACTGGTATACCATCTTTTTTACTGTTTTTATTTTTCCCACATAAACATAACACTGCAAACATTTAAATTTGAAATTAATCCCATTGCTGTCAATCAAACTGAATCTAGCAAAAAAAAAAGTTACATTTGAACAATGATGAATATTTGCTTTTTAACTTTTTATCTCCTCCATACTGATCATATTAACAGAAAACTTGGTTTTAGTAATCCTGGTTAGAAGTAATTTTTTTAAAATTCATCTGTTGCAGTTGTACTTATGGTACAAAACCCAAGACTCCTCAGCTGCAGTCACTCTAAGAACATGTATTCAAATAATATTGTTGGTGTGCTTCTTTTTCAATTTTCCTTTATCTTTCTAAAATTGGAAACATTTAAACAATCAAAAATTGGCAAATCTCCCTCAACTGAGTTTCTGTTCCTCAAAAAATATTCATTTGTGTAGTATTTTTTGTAACTTTTTAATGTGTTTTGTGGAGGTTAACTTTGATTTATCATGAACAGGAGAAAACAACTGATTTTCTTAAAATAGGACAAGTGGTCACAACAGAAATTGCACTCGTGGCTCTATGTAGATCCCTCCTCTCTTGTTACAGAGCAATTAAGGGTCGGTTTTTTAAGGAGAAACACCTGCACATCCCATTATCTTCAGATTGGTGATCCTTGCTCTCCTGTCACACTGAAGCAACACTTTTGTAATCAGGGAAGATTGGAAGATCAATTAGGTGCAAAAGCATCGCGTTTTGTGTTACGTATTAATCCTTACTACTATTGGTTTCTTTTTTCTTATCATTTCCCTTTCCTGTGTGATAATTTCTATTGTTTTCTACTGGTTCCTTAAGAGCTTAAGGAAAGAGCATGGATCACAATCATTTTAGCAGTGACTTCAGTATTTTAATTTGTTTTCGCTCTTCAGCCTCTGTAACTCTCTACTTGCTGGTAGATGACACCAGCTTTGGGCTGACTTTTGAGAGGTCCAGCTACGAGTTCAGCATTGAGGAAAACAAATCCCCAGGGACTGCAGTGGGCTCTGTGAAGGCTCTGACTGGAAGCATAGCTGTGCAGGTTGGATACTCCCTGAAATCCCACTGGGACAAGTTCTCCATCGGAGACCAAGGAGACATCGTGGCCCTGGTCTGGCTGGATCGGGAAGAAGGAGACCTGTACAGCATCCTTGTGGAAGCTGTGGATTCTCTGGTGCCACCCAACACAGCTGTTGCTCTGGTATGGAATATGCATTTCAAAATATTTTTCATCAAGGAATATGAAATATCTTTTAAAAATATTAACAATCAAGCAAAGTCCAGATAAGTGTCTTCTGTCATGCAAATGTGAAGCTTTGAGAGCCTTCTATTTAATTTCCCTTTTTTTATATCCTGAGGAGACATTACCATCTGGAGATATTGTCAACTTCACAGAGTGTGTCACCTCCTGAGAGCTCCTTATGAACAACTTATAACCAGAGAAACTGATTAACACCAAAACTGGTTCTGTGCAATGTTCTCTCAAATGCCTGAAGCAGATGGGCCAAAAAGCCCCAGGTTATTAGTTCTGTGTATCTCTTCCATTTAGAGCGTTATCTACATATATGTTATCTTGCAGCTGAGAATTAAAAAAGTTTAAAAATTCAGAGGTTGTGAAAATGCTCAAATGCTGAGAAATGCTGAAGTTGTTATCTGCTCCCTTTGGGTTTTGTTCCTTGGTTCAAAATTCTCCTTTGGATACAGCTTCTACAGCTCAAATTTGTATCCTTTTCTCCTTTCATTTCTTTTTTGCAATATAGGTAACTGTGAGAGTTGAAGACATCAATGACAACCCTCCAGTTTTCTCAGCGTGGATCCAAACTCATTTATCAGCTCCTGAGAATGCAGCTGGTCTAGACTTGGGCACATTTTCTGCTACTGATCTGGATGCAGGAGATAATGCACTTATCAGCTACTCTCTGCAAGATGATTTTGCCGAAACATTCCATATTAACAGTTCTACTGGCAAACTGATGACAAAAAAACCCTTAGACAGAGAAGTGATGGACAGTTATGAATTGAAAATAATTGTAAGTTGACAAAATTGATGCAAGTTCACACAATTCTCAGCATTAAAAAGGAGGAAATACTGAACCATCACAAGAAACCCACTTAATCTTAGAGAATTGCATTTGAATTCATGCATGAATTTTGACTGTTCCTTATGTTTTATATGCAGAGCTCTGTTTTCTGGTCTGCAAATTTGTATTAGTGAATAAATAACTTATAAACCCTAAATTTTAAAGGTCACAGTCACATAACAGCTGACTGTGATATCTGCAAAGCATTCCTGGGTCCATTTTTGACCATACAGCTGCCTTGCTAAATCATGTTGTCTATTTCCCTTATTTTGTTAATTTTCCAAAATATATGTCCTTAGATCTTAAAAAAAAAAAAGCTGAAATTAGATTTTTCAAGTTAAAAAAAAAAAAAAGCATAAACTTCCACTCAATATCCATGAGGTTATCTATTTATTCTAGCTGATTTCATGGATTTTAACTGCTACTAATCAGATCAATTACTGTGCATACAAATAAGTGTTCCAGCACTGACAAGTATATTTCTTTGTTCCATCAAGTACAAATATATTTGAAGGACATTTTTACAGGTCAAAAAACTTGTGGAAGATATAGATGAGACATATTAAAAATTGAGCAGTGTCTTCAGAAAAATTTCAAGTTAATAAAAGTGGATGCTTTGTAAGACTAACTGAAAACTCTATATGTACCTACAGATGAAAGTTTTCATTGGTAGATGTTGGAGCAGTGTAAAACTAAGTGTAAATTTGCCACATACTGGATGCTCTTCACAACTTGCTTTTTTTTCATTTTAAACCCTCAAAATGCAAGGGATTTCCTTTTTCTTTCAACTACCACAGCCCAGATATCTGTACAGCATAGTCTTGTGTTGATTAGTGCCACATCTGATCACATGACATGTTTGATCTGCATCCAGGCTTGAGCTTTTGATTAATTGTTAATGAGAGGCAGAGCATGTGATAGGGTGAGGACCCCAGCTGCAGGAAGATGAGGCAACTAACCCAGCACAGACCTAGAGAATTGTCACTGAGGGATAACTGGTCCAGCAGAAAGACTTCAGAGGCAAAAGCTCACAATTTTTGGAGCAAAATTGAACTGGAAGAGTAAATTTGTGTCAAAGTAATGCTGTTTTTAATGACAAGTTGTTCTTTCACAGGCCACTGATTCTGGCAAGCCACCACAATCTGCAAGCTCAGTTTTGAGCATCACTGTGGAAGATGTGAATGACAACCCACCAGTGTTCCCCCAAAAATCCTACTCTGTGACTGTGAGGGAGAATGAGCCTCCACATGTGGTATGTGGCACTAAGAATAAACAGCCTGTTCTGCACTTGCTTTCTCTCTGTGACCTTGGAAGGGGCAGTAATATCTCATGGCTGTGCATTGGTGAGCATAATTTTTTAATTTGTGGGGCCCGTGGAATCACACAGCATGTTTGGTTTGTATGACAAGGGAGTACCTGTCCCACTGATTCCTCTTAAAACTCTCACAAAGAGTGAGAGCTGCTCCCACTTTCCCTCTTATCCTCAGCAGTGATTCCACACTGCACAGATTGAGTTTTCACTGGATCTATGGGCAACATGTTTTAAAGATGTTTAGTGCTGTAGGTGTTGTGCATATGTCCAGCATCCCTCTGTTCTTAAGCTTTTCTCTCTCAGAATCATGGAATGGTTTGGATTAGAAGGGACATTAAAGATCATCTTGTTCCAACCCCTCAGCCATGGGCAGGGACACCTTTCTCTAAGATCAGGTTGCTCAGAGCTCCATCCAGCCTGGTCTTGAACACTTCCAGGGATGGGGCATCACAGCTTCCCTGGGCAGCCTCCCAGTGCATCCATTTCTGGCTCCTTTTCTGCCTTGCAGATGTGCCCTAATGGTTTACAGGTGTCAAGGGGAGAAGTACCACCTGACAATCTGTAACTGCTCTGCCACAAGCTGTGCCAGAATTCCAGCAATGCAATTTATAAACTAATGAGTAATTCAATCAGTAAATACTCTGTGGGTCAATTTCAGTCTTGTGTGCATGTTTTGCCACTCTCTTTGTTTTGCTCTAAACCTTTTGCTGATTTTTTTCCCTTTTATTTTAGATTTTGAGTGCAGTAGCCACAGATGCAGATATAGGGTACAATGCCATCATTCATTACACCATAACTGGAGAGACAATTTCATTTCATGTTGGAGAATTTTCTGGAGATATTGCAACCCTTCAGCCTCTGGACTACGAAAGTCAATCTCAATACATGTTGATTCTGAAAGCTTTCAATCCTGGAGAGCCAGATCTCCAGGACACAGCAAACATTACAGGTAACTCTACTACAGAAAATGAACCTTCATTAACCCTAGGGAATGTTTCAGCATGTGTAATTCTGAGGCATAAACCAATACTAATGCAGTCTGCTAGAGTAAATTATCAGAAATGATGGTGTGATCTTTTCACCATAGCCAAATGAAATTTTTCTAAAAAAAAACTGCCATGTCAAAAATGAGGATATTTCACACAAGCTGACATTACTTCCTTCAATATATTCACAATTTTTTTTCCTGTTTTCTGAGAACCTATTGACATTTTGATTGAAAGTGTTTCCAGAAACATAATTTAGGTTTTTTTTCTGCTTGTATACAGAAGGGCAGTTTCTAGGGTGATAAACAGTGTTGATGGTGATTTTTAGTCTTGTTAAAATAACAGGGCTTGATTGCTGGCTTTTTTTCCTTACCAAAAAAAAAAAAAAAAAAAAAAAATTTGTTCTGTTGGAGGAAAGAAGACAAAGATTTCTGAGAAGTTGGTATTCTAGCTTTTGGCCAGCCCTACTTTTGATCAGTATGATTGGATATAGTCTCATTCAGAGGAGCTGTTTTGGTTTATATTAGCTTAAAAAAAACCAACCTGTAACCATTTAGGTTAAACTCACCAAATGTGGTGATTCTTTCTCAGTTACTGTGGAAGATGTCAATGAAGAAGGACCCGTGTTTGACCAGTCCTCATATTACAAGGTCCTCCTAGACAGCTCTATAGCTGGCACCCTGGTAGTAGACATCAATGCAAGAGATGAAGGCAAGGGCTATGATGAAGGCATTTTCTACAATATTTCAGGTATGTTAGGAAAAAATCTTAGGGCTGTTTATTACTGGGATACTTGACACTGCTAAAGCAAGCTGCATGACACCAGGATGAGACAAAATGGTCATAAATTGAACTGGCAGGTTCTGACTGGATAGAAGGGGTAAAAAATCCTCTGTGAAGATCAGTAATTAATGGAAGAGATTGCCCAGAGAGACTGTCCTTGGACATTCTCACCTGGTGGTTCAAAGCCTTGAACGGCCTGTGCTGAATTCACTCCTGGCCATGTTTTGAGCCAAAAGGTTGGACTAGAGGGGGTGTCTTGCTCCAAGTCACACATACAGATTAGGATTTCAACCTGTGTCTCTTCACTCCTGGGCATACACTTCAGTTAATTGTCTCTGCTGGTTACAGGGAACATCTCCAATGCTTCTTTTTCTGTTTTCAGGTGGAAACTCAGAAGGCCTCTTTAGTCTTTCCAGTACCACAGGAGAGCTCAGGTTAACAAGAGACTTATCCAAACAAACTGTTCCCCTGTATTACTCCTTGAACGTCACCGCTACGGATTCGGGTCTGCCGCCTCTTTCAACCTCTGTAAAGGTACTAAAATTTCTGCCTTGCGCTCTGTTTACTGCACAGTTAATTCCCCAGATTGTTTTATTCTAAACTGAGCACAGCTACAGCAGGAAAGGGATATTAAGCAAAACTATGCAAACCAGGAATCAGAATGTCAGAGATTTATTTCTGTTTCAGGCTACAAGATAAGAGTTACCAAGTTATGCTGCCCTAGCAATTGCTGGCACAGCACCCAAAATGGTTGTGATCATTCCATTTCAGAAAAGACAGACAGAAGCTCGAGGCTTTGAGGGAGGAGGATTAGAGCAGTAGAGACTTCTGTGCAAGGTCAAAGAGTGAGACAGCCAGAAAGGATGTAATGGAAGTATGTGATAAATAAACAGGAGATGGCAAATAGTGTTCCTGTTTATTTTCCCATAATGTAAGAAAAAAATAATTTGTAGATTGAAGAGTGAGAAATGTAAATATGATTTAAAAAATTACTTTTACACAGTGCTTATAACTTGCTGGTGATCTTTTGCCACTCAATATCACAGCAGAATTAAAAAAAAAAAACAACTAGAAATCTGTATGGATAAAGAGATATAAAATTACCTTCAAAAACCTTAAAATGTAGACTTACAAGCCATCATTCTTCAGAGGATTGGACAGCAGCTCTCTGGCAACAGAAATAAACTACTTTTGTGAAGCAGTAGCATTTTTTATTTACCACCTATCACCTTTTGTTCTAAATCTATAAATCAGTTACAATAGTCTTAAAACACTGTACATGCAAACTCCTGCTCTGGTTACACCCTCTCCAGTGGAAGGCTGGAGATGAGTGCATCTCTGACAGCTGCTTAGTTGGACAAGTCCTTTGAAATGTGCGGTATGTGAGGAACTGGAACTGGAACTCTATTTAGCAAAGCACCAAGGTGAACCTAAACTGATGAGGCTTCTGGTGTTTCCCCCCAATATTTGCTGCCTTCAGGGCAATGTCAAACAGAGCACACAGCAATCCCAGGCTTCTCCTTACTGGCCAGGGCCTGGACTTGTGCTGTCTCACACCTCAGTAGGAAAGGTTTTGCTAAAGCCGCAAACATCACCCCTTTTTCTCTGCAGGTGTCAGTCATAATTGCTCCCATGGATGTGTCCTTCCCAGTGTTCCTGGAAGAAGCCTATCACCCTGCCCCTCTGTCAGAGAAGAGCCCCACAGATACGTTTGTTGTTGAGGTTAGAGCCTTGTACAAGCTCCCTGTGTACTACAGCATCGCCTCTGGAGATGAGAAGGGTGAGCCCTGGGTGTGGGATAACGGGAAGAGCATGGAGTGTTGGGATTGTTTCTTCTCTCCTGCCTTCTGCTCTTACCTCAGTTCCACAGCCATTAACGCCTTCATTTCCCTGGATGGGAATGAAGCCACTGCACCAGTTTGAGGTGGATCAGGTGTGAGCATGTGATTGAATTTCTGTCAGAGCAGCCCAAGGCACTTGATCCAGGGCTGGCTTCACCAGCTATGTGCTGTGTCTGCCACAGGAAGATCAGACTGTACCTGGTCAGGCATAAAGTTACTCTGGCTGGACAAAAAATAACTAATAGCACAAAAACTTCTAGTAGAAAAACAAACTCAACAGTGTTTTCCTACAAATGTGAGTGACTAGAGTGAGTTTGCATGTGGTCAAGTGCATCAGTGCTTTGTCACATGGTTTTTTCCTAAATATAGAGCTGATTTTAATCTGTCATCAAACAGCCAATTTGTACTTTAGTTTTGTAAAGTGTTTTGTATGAAGTTGTGATCTTGAAGGTAGTTGCAAAATTCCTCATCTTCATTTAGAACAGGACTTGTTAGGAAATATTAAAAACTTCTAACTGAAAGACGGACAAATAACCTCTGACTGTTTCAGAGGAATGTAAATACCTGATGGAGAGTGGTGGATTGAATTTTCTCCCTTTTGGTTCTCATCTGATCTTCTGAATTATTTATTTTTGTTAATTACTGCCCTGGATATATCTGACATTCTTGTCAGCCTTGTAAAAGCATTGAATTTAATTTTGTTCTTTAAAGAATACTGTTACACACAATATTAATATAAATAATGTGTAATTTTCCCTGGAGGATTCATATCTTCAGTTTCAACTAATGAAATAATAACCAGAATAATTTCTGGGCTTTTTTGTTTTGTTTTGTTTTTTGTTTGTTTTTGTTGTGTGTTTTATTTTTGTTTGTTTTTTTGTTTGTTTTTGTTTTTTTTTAAACAGGCTATTTCATTATCCATTCATCCAGTGGTATTGTAAGAACACGTAAGAATCTAGAACTGGAAGATTTTCCAGTAAATTTCAAGGTGCGAGCAACAGACTCATCTAATGCTGTCATATTTAATGAAGTGGAAGTGAAGGTGGAAGTCATTGATGAAAACAATTTCCCACCAGTTTTCCCATCTTCTCTACTAGAAGAGAGACTGCCAGAGGTAAGATAATGTCATCCAAACTGAATCACAAAAATAATAATAATAATAATAATAATAATAATGTTTTGTTGAGTATGCAAGTAAACCTTCTGAAACTGGGCAGACTTCCTGTTCTGTCCTACTGCATGGTGTTGTGAGGTTTATTTCAATCCCAATGCACAACAAGAATGATCTAGAAGTGCGGACATATTGAAGGAAAAGTGAATATTTTCTAATAGGCAGCTCCATGAAGGAAACCACTCCACTTTGAATATTTTACATAGAGACTATTTAGGTGCATTTGAAATCTATTGGATGTGCTGGGCACCCCATAGGCTCTTACTCAGCCTTTTGTAAAGGTGCTTCATACCGGGAAGTAACAGGGCAAAGTCTCTAATTTAACAATATTTCTCCTCTTGCTCACATACAATCTGTTGTGATTTTGTTGGTATAAGTGATCAGCAGCAGAGAACAAGCCAGATTTCACTGAGATTTTCAGACACTGTGGTTCTCTATAGAAGAAGCCACAGCATTTAAATATGCAAAAGCATCTTGCTCAACATTTCACTCTTCAGTTTTTAAGCAACACTTTTCACACTTTAATATGCTGGTTGCCTTTTTTTTTTTTTTTTTTTTAAAGAAGCACATTGCTCATGTTAATGTTTTCTAGAGCACATACCTTGCCTTTGAGATCCCTAGCTGATGCACACATATTGTCTTTAGCAGCCACAACAGATTTAGTCTAGTCAATTTCTATGACTGAATTAAATATAGGTTCAACATATAATTTTAATGTTCTCAGTGAGTTTAATGGAGAAGAACTAGACTCACACTTCCAACCTTAAAAAAATTCATTTCCATGTGAAATGTTTACACAGTGGGAGTTGTTGCATGCCGTGTTGGATCACATGACTTCAGATCAGGTCTCAAATGGCCCTGCAAGTGAAACACTGAAACCTTCTGTCAATCTTGGTGCAAATAACATTGTTAAAGCAGAAAAATTATTTATTTTGATAATTATTAGCCAAATAGTGTTCAGAAAGAAATGTGATTTTGGAGTTGAGAACACACATTGAGTTTCATAGAAGAGGCTGTTAAACAGAAATAACAGCAAGTCAGATACTTGAGGTTAACATTTGGGCTGTTTGAAATAATATTTCTTTCTGAAAATTGCAGCTATAGGTAGAGACATGGAGGGAGGAAAACAGTTTTTCTGTAAATTATAGAAAGCAAGAGACTCTATTACTGTGCTGAACAAGTTGTATAATTTTGATTTAAAATGTCTATACTACAGTAAGTAGATGCAATACCTGTTACTTTTACATAATTCAAGCAATTTCAGCAAAGCAGTTCCTGAGAGCTTCAATCTTTATTCCTCCACAGCATTCCCCTGCAACTCAGATTGTGCAGCTGAAAGCTCAAGACAATGACACAGGCAGAAATGGTTTCCTGACATATGGCATTCTCAATGGACATAGGCTGAAATTCAGGATAAATGAAACCACTGGAATCCTTTACTCCACTGCCCCCTTTGATTATGAAGAGGAACCCACAGAGTATCAGGTTTGCTTTAGATTTTTAAAATCTTCTTTATTCAGAATTCTTTCTCTTGCAAAACAGGTGACACTTGTGCTTTTGTTTAGCTTGATAATGCTTGACCATTTTCTGTGCTGGTTTAGAACAGGAGCATCTCAAGGTATGAGGCATTATTAAAACAAGCCACTGCCTTTTGACTAGAATGAAATTCAAGCACGGCTCATTGTTCACCTGTCCTGAAAACACTTCAGCACATGAATAACTAATTTCACAATGACAGCTCATGTATTCAGCACTGTCTGTTGCTTGAACATGTGCTTCACTGAGATCTTGCAGATATGATTCTCAGTTAATCTTCTTTTTGTTGTTACTGCTGCTGGATATTTTTTTTATGGACTTATTTTGCTTCAAGCAAAAATATTGGTGAATTTGTTGGTTCTACATAGAAAGACTTCTTTATTTACCCAAATATTCCTTAAGTTTTCAATAATCATTTTGAGGTGAATTCAGAGCTGGACTTTACATTTCTAAGAACATTTCAAAATCTTAAATTCAGCAGGATTTTTTTAATCCTTATGCAAGAACCTCTTTGTATGACTTCTCACTACCAAGAACTGTTTAACTTACAGGTTGTGGTGTATGCTGAAGATGATGGAATCCCTGAGAAGAAGAGGGGTTACTGCACAGTTGTGATAAAGATCACTGATATTAATGACTGGCCACCTGTGTTTGATCCAGTGCCTGACTTCAGTGTCCATGAAAATGTGCCTGTGGGATTCATAGTTGGAAAAATCACAGCATCAGACAGAGACACAGGAGACAATGCCTTTGTTCTGTATAACCTCACAGGTAACAAGCAATTCTGCCACTGCACTGGCACTTTGTTGTCTATACAATTATGAGAATAATTAGTATTACCCATGGTGTTTCCTAGTCTCTTTCCACCAAAGCCAAAAACATTCACTTTCACCTGGTTTGGAATGTTAATAATTCATGCTCATACAATTTTCAAACCTTGGCTCACGTTTCAAATGCTCATCCACTCAAAATATTTCTGCTCTTCTTCTGCATTATCCATATACTACTTTAAAAATTATTTTGATGAGTTCAGGGCACAAGTAAATGTATAATTTAAGAGTGTAGTTAATTACGTGTTGCTAAGATGTATTAATTGATGATGCTTGTTTAAATGTGTCTCAGGTGAGGGAGAAAATGTATTTGAAATAGATCAAATACAGGGCATCATTAAAATAAGGAACTCTCCAGACTATGAAACCATGAATAAATACAACCTTACAGTGACTGCAATCAACAATAAATCAGCCCCTTTCTACCAGGTAAGAGACCATTACTGTAATGAACAGCAACACTTCAGAGTGGATTTTGAACTGCTGGGAGGGAGACCTATCCCAGCCATTTATTGTGTAGAATAAATGAGTCACCTCATTGTGTTTAGAGTCAGAGTTCTACTACCTTTAACCACATTGAATAGTAGTATACTTTAATTATGTGAAATACTTCAAAATTATGCATGGTAGGCTTCGACCCTGAATTGTTTGCTGACTGACCTGTACTGGGGAACTGGAGTTTGTCTCCTGCTGTTAGAATTGTAAGTGATGTAATGATTTTTTGTGGGAAAAGTAGTATTTTCAGCAGATTGTTCTAATTCTGCTGTATTTCTTTTATTTGAAAAGTCATTAGACACTTCTTTCACAGAGTCAGAACATGTGTGGTTTCCTTAACTGCATGGAGGCCAGGCTGGTCTCCTAAACGTATCCTGTTCTTACTCATTCAGACACCTTTCAAGAATTGAAATTCTTGCCTCTCCTGTTAAACTCCTGTAGTGATCTCTGATGCTGAATTCACACAATTAAACCCAGACAATATTTTACTGCAGCATTTTCATTGCCTGGTTTATAATTCCTGTTGCATGTGCAAGTAAGGAAGAAACAATGCTAAAGAAGAGTTTCTAAATACTCTGAGATGCATGGCACCATTTTGTTTTCTAGGCAGCCACCCATGTCAGTGTTGCAGTGATTGATGTGAATGATAATGCCCCGGTGTTTGTCCAGAGCTCCTATTCTGCTTCCATAAACATGGTGAATCCCGTGGGTGCTCCTGTCCTCACCGTGAGCGCCACTGACCGTGACCAGGTGATTCCTCCTGTGACCCTGAGCCTGCTCTGGGCTGCAGCACAAGCACATCCCGCTCCATTCTCCAGGCATGCAGCACCACACGTAGCAGAAAGTGAATCCGGCTTAACTACCAGCTCTGAGAACTGGAAATTAGGAGTTTTGCTGGCTCTGCCTTGACACTGATATACCCCCTAGCACTGGGCATGTTTCCTCAGCTGTATTTCCTTTAATTTTTCCCTTTACTACACAGAAGCTGCATGCATCAGTGCTTCAGAAGTATACAAGGACTGAAGCAATTTAGTGTCTCTGCAGTTATTTGAACTTTTGAGGTAGAAGAATCTGTAAAAACTAAACATCATATAGCTGCTTTGAGCAGGGAAATGTCTGCTTGCCAAACTCCTCTGAAGTGTGGCACCCCAGCTGACTCTCTGTCCCCATTTTTAAATGTAATTTTGTTTGGTATATCTGTGCTACACCCATCAAATAGGATCCAGGCACTGGCAGGGATATCCAGTAGTCAACCACATCACCATGACAACATCACTAGTAATTATAACATTTACAAGATTAAACATCTCCAAGTGACAACAAAATAGGTGTAGCAGGTGCCTTCCTATTTCTTCACGCATAATTTTGGTTGGAATAGCTGCAGCTGTGGTACATTGCTGCAAATCATCTAACAGCCCTTTTTAAATCAGCCTTTTCAATGATTTTGTGTAAAAAGTGAAATTGACTCTGAAAACTGCTGAACTGTAGGAGATCTGCATTTGAGACCCCAATGAAAATCCTCATTCAGCTGTGCAGACTGGCATTTGTCCTCCCTGTACCACCCTCACTACTCAGACTGTCCCCCTCTACACATCTAACTTATTTTCATTAGAGACTTTTTGCCATGTTTTTACACTGTAAATGACCAATGTATTGTGTATTTTCTTCTTTTGTGTTTTGGTTTTTTTTTTTTTTTTTTTTTTTAATTTGTACGTGTCCCACCATAGCTTTCATTCTTAAAAAAAAAAAAAAATCACTATTTTCAAAATAATTTCACTGGAGACATTTAGATGTTTTTTTGATCTCTTGTTTCAGTGTTTGTCCTGCCCTTCCAAACATACTTCCAGTTCCATGAAATTGTGTTCCTTTCATGGCAGGGACAAAATGGCCTCATTGATTATTACATCCTCCCGGATCCCACTGTGAGCCCGTTCTTCCTGATAGAGGATTTGAGTGAGGGGAAGATAATTACAACTGGAAACCTGTCTAGATCTGGAGAGATGCATTTAACAGTGATGGCAAAGGACAAAGGTTCTCCTCCTTTAAATGGCACTGCTGTGGTTACTCTGAGTGTGTTTGACAACCGTCCATTCGTTCCTCGCCTCAACAAAAGCGAGATCAGGTAAGGCTTTCATACTGAGTTAAATAACTGGGATGTGTTCACCAGGTGGTGCAAAACACAGCAAAGCTGAAGGTCACTTTCATATTTTTCCATGCAGAAGAAAGGACATCAGTTTTGGGGTTGTTTTTAAGCAAAACATAGGAAATTCTGCTACACTTGGGGTTCTGTGAATGTGAGTTGAGGCATTACTTTTTATTTCTATACTTGCGACTTTTATAAGCCAGACTCTTTGTCCCTTTTCTCTTGAACACTATAAAACATTTTTCTTTAGGTTTTACTCAAGGATGACCCAAAATCTGGCTGGAAAACCACGGTTTGCACTGCACTCTGAAAGTTGGGCAGATCTGGCAAACAACTGGGGGAAGGGGGCAAGATTTTCCACAGAGAACTCTCTTATAAGGAGTTAAATTTTAAAGCCTGCCTGGGCAACCGCTGTTGACAAATTCTACATTATGATTTGTCATTTATTTCCTGCATCAGCATTTCTGTTTTGGAAAACACCGGAGTGGATTATTTAATTTATGATTTTGCTGTGGTTGAAACTTCAGGAAAACCGATTGATTACACTGTTGTATCTGGCAATGAAAGAGGTGAGTACCAGCCCCCTTATGAGTTAAAATAGCCAGGAGAACATCATAACCTGTCTTTTGCATGGCAGGTGCTGCTGTGCATAAATGAGGAAAGAGAGAGCATGAATAGAACTTTTTTTTAAAACAGGAGTACACAGATAATTTTTTTCAGGGCTTTTCAGCATTGACTTAGTTGACCTTTGGCTCTAGGAAGGGTGGTAACTTGCTAAGAAATGGCTTCTTTTAACCTTAAACGATAACATAAGGATAATTTAGAGACTGGGGAGCCAAAATAGAAAGTGTTGTTAACAAGCAGCTTCCTCCCTGCCGATTGCTTTCAGTCCATAATTTCCTTGCATTTATGTTAAGGCATCTGCCCTCTTGCAGCTGTGCCCAGGTTCCATTTGGCCCACAACAAAGGAAGTACATAGAAACTGAGAGAAAAGTTGGAAATGCATAAAAAATGGATTGTGCAAGAAGGAGCTGCAATTCTCCTTATTTGTGAAATCATGTGAAATTCTTTTTAATATTCACTTTTCCTTTGCATGTTTAAGGGCTGTTTGGTGCGGGGTAGGAGCCCAGCTGTGATGATGCCTTTGCTTCCTGGCCAGTGGAAGTGTTGAATTTCACATTGTTCAGAGCAGAGGAGTCATGGAAACATCCCAAGGGCAGCTAAGACGCAGAGCTAGGAGGGTACAAGTGAAATGGCATCTGTCACAGCAGAAGTATGTGTTTGTCCTTTCAGGTCACTTTAGACTGGATCCTGAAAGTGGTGAGCTGAGAACAGCAGTTAATTTGGACTATGAGGAAGTTTCTCAGTATGTGATTTTAATTCAAGCAAACAAAAGAGTCTCCTCTGCTGCAGAATTCCAGCGTTCAGGTAACTTCTTGCTTTGAATGACATTCCAGGGGAGCAGTGGACACATGGTTTTTATTTGCAATCCATAGAGGAGTTGTGATTCTCTTTAACTTGTAAAGTTTGATGTGAAAGGCGAAAAGCTGATGGTCCAGGTTGTTCCCTCGTGCTGTTCCCAGGCCTGTTTGCTGAGAACGCGGCCATGCTGACAATCTCCGTGCAGGATGTGAACGAAGAACCCGTGTTCTCCAGCCATTCTTACTCTGCCCGCATTCCCAGCTCTGTGCCCTACAAATACCCTGTCATTACAGTCCAGGTAGAGTATTTCCTGTGCTCTTCACAAGGACAGAAACCCTGGTATAGAGCTGGGTTTCTTCCACTGCATTAAAGGAGCTTTAAATCTGCCCCTGAGAGCTGAGTTTGCTGCTTGAAGAACAACGTGCAGCCCAAAAGCCACAGGCTGAGTGTCACAAGTCACTTTTTTTAAACCCAGGCCACAGATCCAGACTCAGGAGACAATGGACGTCTGCTGTACAGCTTAGTGAGAGGTCAAACCAGTGAATTTGACATCAATGAAAACACAGGGCAGATTTTCACAGTTTCTGTAGCAGGAAAAGCTGGAACATTTTATCTGGAAGTCCAAGCTGCCGACCAAGGCACAAGAAGACTCACAGCCTGGACAACAGTCAACGTAAGGAAGATTTTTATGTATAATCCTGATTTACTTCCATGTCAAAATTGTAAACAAGAAGGGCTAATTTTGGTAATGGCAAAACTACAAAATTACTTAACTCTGTCAAAAGGGCTGTCATATATATAAGTATTTATATACTAGAATTAAGAGGTTGCCATTTTCATTGACATATAAAAATATGTTGGCACAAAAACTGACTTTTGGAGGACAATTATTTTGTATCAGAGGGTTTTTGTTATTGTTGTTCGTTTGAGGTTTTTTTTGATCAATCCACAAGAGGTACAAATGCTCTAGAAAAATCTTATCTGTGATTCTTTATTAGGTAACTGTTGATTCCAGCTCCAGTAGCAACATTGTGATGCTGGTGCTTAGTCAGAAGATCAATGCTGTGGAAAGAAAGCGTGTTGAAGTACAAAGGTATTTTTGAAACTGTGATGCTTATTCTGGTATAATACCTAAAGATAAATTCAGAGTCCCTTTGGGATAGGGGTCTGACAGGCTACAGCCAGTGCTCAGGAAAAACCAGGCCTTCAATTTGACATTGCTCAGAATAATTTGAGTGAATTCACAGGAATCTAGCAATTTTTGCCTTGTAAGTTTTTAGCCTGAAACTGACAAATCTCACAGAGGTCATTGGACTAGGCAATTTCATGTGGTCTCTTCCCATCTCAATGTTTGTGTCATTTTTAACAGCCTAGGATTAACCTTTTCATGGATAGCAGGATAAAAACATGGAGACATAGGGCAGACACCACAAACCAAATGCACTATTAAATTAAAACCATAATTGGGCCTTTTGGGCATGTTAACAAAGATGGAAGATCTTTTATTTGGCTACACATAAACATATATTTACTTTGGAAAGATTGAGTCCTGTGCTTATGAAGGAAAATCACTCTGAAGGTGGGAAAAATTAGTTTGTGATGACGCTATTATGGACCAGTTCTTGTTGGTAAAAATGAAATGGAAATCTTCCTTGGAAGCAGCTGTGCTGACTGCTACCAGAATGATGGATTAAGTGGGCCACTGGTCCCATCCAGGATGAAATCTCTGGAAGAAGAGGAGAAAACAATGAGAATTATGAGACTAAATTTCCTTCCTCCCTACCTTTACTGTTTATAGTAATCTATAGATATTTTTTCCCTCTGCTACTCAATCACTCAACAATTTTGGACAAATAGCTTAATTCCTCTGCTGATGATAATCCTGCATTTTTACATGCTTCAATCAAAATATCTGCCAAGGTATTTTTATTAGTATCAATTAATATCTGCCAAGTGTTGCATTAAATACTACTTTATTTAATTTCCAGAGGAAAAGAATCTGTCATTGCTCAGTTAAATTAAAAATGTTTTCTTCATATGATGTCAGGGTCCTGGAAGATAAACTTGGGTGGAATGTATACGTGCTTAATATTTATTCCAAGGAGTCTGACAGAAATTCAAGGAGCAGCACTGATGAAACCCAAGTAGACATCATTGCTTTTGATGAGGCCCACCAGGAAGTACCTGCAGAAGATGTAAAAAGGTCTGTATGGCACAGTCTGACTTCTGGGGGTCAGAGCTCATGCAGATAGGATATTTTAGAATTCAGAAAGCTGACTCACTATTTACCGAAAGCTAATTTTCAGACTTTGCCAAAAACATGAGTAAGGCTGTTTGATTGTGCAAAATAGATTTAAAAGTCAGTTTAAGAGAAAAAAAGCTGACAGAGAAAGAATATAATTAAAATATAAATGGACCTCAGAGTGGCAGAATGTTGATAAAAACCCCACACTTTAGGTGTATTTTACATTACTTTGGTAATCTCTCAGTGATGTGGATCTAGTTCAAGGGTCCAAGCTCTGCAATATTTTAGGTCACAAGCACCAGGGCTGGTTGCTGGAAAGCAGAGCTTTTCCTGAAGGAAAGACACAAGTCCGAATCCTCAGAAAAGGTCTTGGCGGATCAGGGAGGGATATTCTGTATTTTCTTCACTACTCCTGCAGCCAAAAGGAAGGTGAGGTGCACATGCACATTTCCCCCTTCTATCCTCAGAAAACTGAGGGAGCAGCAGGCAGACCTTGAGCTGGGGCTGGAGGAGGTGTTCTCAGCATCTGTCAGCGCTGCCGTCGGGGAGGCTGCAGCAGCCCCGGCGTCCCCAGAGCTCGTGGCCACCATCGTGCTCGGGGTGCTACTCGCCGGCACCGTTGTCGCCTTCTTGGCCTACGTCCTGCTGGATCTGAAAAGGAAAAGGTACAGAGGGCTCGCCTTAACAATGTCATTCACCTTCATTCACCATTCACAGCTGATGGGTTTAATGAAGCATCAACTTAAAAAATGTGTGTCTGATAAAATACCGGCTTTTGCAGGCAGCATTACCCAAGATTTGTTACGTTGGATGCACCACATAAATCTGAAAGGTGTTTCTTCTTGTGTTTGGCACACAGCAAAATCAGAAACAAATACCTCTGAAACAGAGAAATGTGGGCAGCAAAAACTTTAACAGTGAAGGGGGCACATGAGTCTTTTCCAACCCCATAAATGATGAAATAATTTGCTGCTTAACTGCAATGGCAGCAGTGCCACATGGTAGAGGAAAACAATTTCCAGAAGGGAAGCAAACATTTACCCTGCTACCATTATGGAAAAATAGGAAATACTCCAAACTAATCCCCAGAACAACACTGAAAATAAATGTTGTGTACTAAACTTATAACACAAATAATTAATCTTCTGTTTCTAAAACAACTGTAAAGCCAATCTTCAAAAATAATTTATTATTATTTTATTTTAATGTATTAATTTCAGAAAGTATGGGAAACAGGATTTGGTTAAGAAAGTTGAAATTATGGAGGGCATTGATAACCCATGGGCAGATGACAAAAATGGAAATCTGAAAAGCTTAGAGAAACCCGAGCACATGAATAATGGGTAAGTATACTGCTGCAACCACAAATTTATAAAAATCTGCACATAAAGACCATGGTTCTAGTTTATTTTGGTACCATAGGATTTTCCTTGGATCTCCCACTAGGCTGTAAGTCCATTTTTAAGGACTCTTAAAATGACAAGTTAAAAATCTCAACACTTGAAGGAAGTTAATACCTTTTAATCTTGTATCAAAGGCAAATTCCTACTTACTCTTTAGCAAATTGTTAATCCTAATGCAGAAAAGACCCTTCAGGATACAGGAAGCTCCTTAATTCTCCTGGGTAAAATCCCACTAATTTTGAGATCAGTGTACATGCTGCTTTTGGTTGTAGAGAGGCTGAGATTTTTGTCTGTGGTGCTATGAATTCTCTGAACTCTCTTAGGAGAACTGAGATGATGTCATTTGACAACCTGGAAGGCACCAGAGGAGATGATGCTGAAAAAGATGAAATTCAGGCCTCTGAAAAAGACAATTACCTGGAGACAGTGCTGCTGGATTACAAGGGTGAAAGTAAGCAAAATGGAGCACCTGAAAAAGCTGCTGAAAGTAGAAATGTGGAGGTCCAGCCCACGGCGAGATCCACAACAGAACAGGTAATGAGCATTTTGATTGCAAAGCATGGAGTGAAAGGTCTTTTATTGTTATTCATCACATAACTCAAGGAATTATCAAAAAAGCAGATCTGACGGAACTAAAAAATAGAATTTTGTGAAGTAATCCCTGGGAATGTTCAAGGCCAGGCTGGACAGGGTTTGGAGCAACCTGGTCCAAGCAAGGTGACCCTGCCCATGGCAGGAAGTTGGGGCTGGACAATGTCTTAAGGTGCCTTCCACCCCATTCTATGATTCTATAAAACAATCTTAAAGAGGAAGGGCTGTTTGTTCATGCCTAGAAGAAAGAGCAGGACTTTCATCTGGAAGTGCTGACTCTCTTAATTATGATATGAACAGTAAAAGGCTCACAGTTTTATGATTTCTACCATTTATAATTCCTCCACACTCAACCATTTGTAGCTTTCTGCCTCACCTACGTTACGCTTTTTTGCAGGGTTCCTTTCCAACAGACACAAACCAGAAGCCAGCTCTTTCCTTAACACCTCATCCCACATTGCCTGCCCCCGATAAAGAACTGAAAGGAGTAAAATTTTCAGAGGTGGCAGTGATTTTGGACACAGAACCTGGAGATGATGAGTCTGGAGATGATGAGTCTGAAGACAATGAGTTTGGTGATGAGCTATCTCTCTGATAGGAACAGCCGATGAAGAAAAATTTTTTAAAAAGCACAATGAGACTCATTGGGACAGCTCAGAATTAAATGAGCAATAAGAATATGGGAATGTTATCCAGATTTTAATTCTGCTGCTGTTTTAAGGATGGATAAGAAAGACAACAAGTAATACGCGGGAAGGGCTGTAGGGCTGTGCTGCAGGGCTGTTTCCCCAGCAGCAGCGCTGGCTCACTGTGTATTTAATTTCGTCTGGCACGTGTCAAATGGGCAAGACAATAAACCCGATTCCAGAGGCGCTGCCTTGTCATTGCTTCAGAGCGTGTACATCAATTCTTTTGTTCTTTTGCACAGAAGTGTCCTCCGCAGTGTCTGAAAACGAGAGTCTGTTTTCTAATTTTCCTGTTTTCCTCCATTTTTTTTTTTTTTCCCCTCTCTCCTCTTTTCCAGCGAGGCGGTGCCTTCCCCCCGGAGCCGGGAGCAGCCCCGAAGGAGCAGCTTTTCCCGGGCACAGGAGCGTAGGCTCCCGGCGCCGCCGTCCCGCTCTACTCCGCCCCTCGCCCGGGAGGAAGGGCGGGGCAGGGCCTCGCCTTCCTCCTCCTCCTCCTCCTCCTCCGGCGGGGCGCGGAAGTTTCTGGCACCTTCTGGCGGTGCCGGCGGAAGCGGCGGGCGGGGAGCGGCGGGGGCGGCGCCGCGGCGGGGCCGGGGCAGCGCCATGGCCAAGTGGGGCCAGGGAGACCCGCGCTGGATCGTGGAGGAGCGGGCGGACGCCACCAACGTGAACAACTGGCACTGGTGAGAGCCGGGATGGAGCGGGATGCGGGGAAGGGCTGGGGGGAATGGGCGGCCGGCGCTGACCCCGCCGCTCCCGGGGCAGGACGGAGCGGGACGCGACCAGCTGGTCCAAGAGGAAGCTGAAGGAGGTGCTGGAGGGACTGGTGGTGGAGGGTGAGGCCGGGCGCTGCGAGATCGGCGACCTCAAACACGTGGAGGGCGAAGCGTCCTGCAACAGTCGCAAAGGGAAACTCATCTTCTTCTACGAGTGGAACCTGCGTCTCAGCTGGAAAGGTACGGGGGGAAGGGGGATGCGAGGGGCTCTGCAAGGATTTCCGGGCCCCGGGAGCATGTCCCGGGCCCGGCCGGGGAGATGGCATTAGCCCGGGGCTCCGTGCTGCTCCCTGCTGCCGTCGGGAGCCATCCCTCTGCAGAGGAACCTGTCCCCTCCGGGCTGGCGAAACGCGAATGTCTCGGTGAACTGCAGTGACTCGGAGTTTGGGGCTGGAGTCGATTGCGGGAGCCACGTGGGCCTGGACGGGATAAATGCGTATTCTTAAATAACCTTGAAACTCGAGCTTGGCTTTCCCCTTCACCCAGGCTTTTCCCACCGCATATTCCTTAGCACTGCATTCCCGGTGTATCAGCACGGGGTTACTCACCTTAAGCTTTAAAAAGATGAATGTCTGCATTGTGGTGGCATTGACAGCAGAGTGGCAGGGCTGATTTCCTTCCACTGTGCCCAAATTACAGCTGTGTGCCCCTCCGTGCCTCTGGAGAGCAGGAAAACCTAGGAGACGTCACATTGCTGTTTCCAAAACCGAACTGTAGTGTACATTGAGGATTACGAATTACAGGAGGATAAAACTCCTTAGTGGGAAATAGAAATAATTCTTGATTATTTGGGTTATTGGGGGCTGTGCCCGTGCACTTTTTTGTTGTGCCATATCCATTTACAATCCCAGCTCTTGGAGTTACCCTCTGCTGGGCTTGTCCCGTGGCAGGTTCTTTGTTTGCAGTCTGGCTTTTAGTGATGCCAAGGAATTCTTGCTGTTTATTAAATGCCTAAAACCTGACAGCAGATTGTGGCCTTGCACTGGAGTAAGAAGCAGGAGCAGCCGATGGAATGAGCCTGCACAGGAAATTGTCCGTGGATATTGTAGTGTCAAGTGACAGACTGTGCTTCCCCAAATACAGTCCCTATTCCTCAGCCCTGGGGTGTGGAGGTTGGCCTGACTGGAATATTACTGAGACCAGACCAGATCTGGAATTGAAGTCTGCACCCACAATAACAGGGGACTTTAAACTGAGTACTGTTGTTTGTTTTAGGAAGTTTTATATGTACCAAGTGTGTTATAAACTGAGACCATACTTAGAGTTGTGGTGTAAATGTTAACAGAGAGCAAGCCAAATAGCAGAGTCTTGTGCGGTTTAAATCAGTGTAGATAAAATAATTGTAATCAGTTTTTTGACTTCTTTAAGTTCAGCAAAAATTACCTTAAGCTTTAAACAGAGGTTAGCTCGGCTTTGTGTGGTTCATTTCAGAGTATAAATTTGGAAGCAGGCAGACAGTATTTTGTTTGTATTTCTATGTAAGTTCTCTCTAAACTATTTCTCTACAAGGTGTTTGTGCCGGTCAGTGTTTAGAGATAGCTCTGACTTGCTGGCTGCTTTGCTGTGCTGAGTGATTCCTGGCTTTGAGAGCTTAATTTTAAATGAGTTGGCTACTACACAGGAAATGCTACAAAAAAACCCCAGAGGCTGATGATTTTTTTGGTGATAGCCATCATGTTGTGTGTTTTGAGGGCTCTAAATTAGAAGACAGTTCAGATTGAACTAAAAAAACTGTAATTAGTTCTACAAGTCTTCAAGGATAATTAGGACTTCAAGATTTGCTTAAAAGGTGGGTATGCAAGGCCAGATTGTAAAAATCCTGAGATTTGCAGCTGGTTTGGAAAGTCCAATGTAGGAAAAACATTGTGCTTAGCAATTTAGGTAAGAAAGAAACAAGAAGTGAGGAACTGGGTGCACTTAATGATTCTAAAATTGAGCAAAATGGCTATTCTATCATTTTTTAGAGGATGTAATGAGGATTTTAATGGATCATTCCATATTGTGGTGGAAGCTTTGTGAAAACGTGTTTGTCCTTTTAAAGCAGGTATTTCAGTGTGTTATAGTTGGATCTTTCTGAGATGTGTGCTTCACACTGGACTGGCAGAAAACCAAAAATAATTTATTTTCAGGTCTGTTACTGAATTCCAGTGCAATTCCAACATAATTTGATTGATAAAAAGGTAGTGAAGTTTTTTTTTACATTACAGTGGTAGTGAAAATGCAGAGCAGCACCGATGTTCTTTCTGCCTGTGTCATGTGGATCCACCAGCTCTGTTTGTTCACTGGTTGGACTTTGCTGCCCGACACAGACACTGTCACTGTGAAACTTTACGAGTTGCGAAAATTGCTAATAGGATTGGCTGACTGAAGTCAGGTTTGTGTTTTGCTCCCCAAAATGTCCTGCATGCCTGCACTTCCTTTCTGGGAAGCAGCCAAAAGATAGGTTTTATTGTCTGCAAAGACCATGTTGTGTGGTTTTCCTGTACTGATCCTGGTACTGGACGAGGGCAGGGAGGAGCACACTGAGGTGGCTTTGTGGGCCCAGGAGTGTTCCAAGGATGGCATTAACCAGTTCCCAGGGCTTTACTGAGTGACAGGTTCTCCTGGGAGACTCCAGGGTCTAGTTCTGCTGTCCCTGTGTGCATGTGGCTGTGTAGGTGTGTATTAACAACTTTGTGTGTTGTGCAATCCCTCATTGCCTCAGACGCGGTGGGGAGAGATCTTTGCCCTTTGGTACCAACAGCCCTTCGCTCCCCTCCATGTCAGGAGGCACCTGGGCGTTTGTTGGAGTCCCTCGCTGGGATCTTCTGTCATGAGGGCTCAGGGAAGTAATTAAAATAATGAGAGGGATGGTCAGGAGCAGGGGAATCCAGGTGGCTCTTGTGAAAGTGAGAATCCCCAGAAATTCTGCATCTGCCTTCCTGATAATTCCCCTTGTGCAGTCGTGCTCAGCCCTGGGCAGTTGGAATTGGAGAGTTTTGCTGATGAAGCACCTTGTTAGATTTCTAGTGTTCTGACACTGAGCTGACAAATCTGCCTGTTTCTCTTCTTGTTTTCTGAAGAGATTTTATCATGATCTAATGAGGGAGTTAATTTAAATAACAAAGCACTAATGCAAGGCAAAGGGGAAGAGTCTTCAGTGTAATACAAAAAGCCTCAGACCTTAAATTCAATCTTTCCAGTGTAAACTGAGGCAGAGCAGCACGGGGCAGTTCAGTGGGGTGGGCCTTGGCCCCAAAGGATCAGAAGTGGAGCATATAATTCCTGTCCTTGCTGACTCTTTCTGCAGTGACTGCGAGGTGGTTAAAAGTAAGATCAAGTGCTCTGAATGTACACATGAAGTTCCTGTTTTTTAAAAATCTCAATTGTATCTTTCCCCATTATAAACATGTGTTTTTCCTGGTAACATGCCTGCATGTTGGGAGCTTTCACACAATTAAAGAGGGGCAGGGTCAGGGAGCTTCTGAATCCAGAGCAGACACATTAAGGGGAGAAGGGGATGATTTTCCCTTACCCACCCTTAGATGCACAGGCAGTGCTGGGGACAGGCTGTAAAGGCTGTCAGAGCAGGTGACAGCTGCAGGTGACAGCAGTGCAGGGAGCAGGTGGTTCCCTGTCCATCCCTCAGTGCACCTGGGTAGGGAACACAGCTCCCAGCAGAGGCTCAAGTTGCTGTTCAGTTCCTCTAAATCAGCCTTGAGGCAACTCCCTTCAGGTAACACCTTCCTACAAATGAGCTCCAAGTGTAAAACTCTTGTTGTGGGGGAAAGAGTTTTTAATGCTGCATTTAAGAATTCGTTATGTTAATACAGGTACAGTGAAAGAGTCTGGTGAGAAACATAAGGGATCTGTTGAAATTCCTAACCTGTCAGAAGAAAATGAGGTAGATGATACAGAGGTAGGTGTGCAACACTGGTGTATGGCTGTATAGGTCCATAGTTCTTAAATAAAGTAAATTAACATCTAGGCATCATATTTTGATTTATCATGTTATTAAGTGGGGTAATTACATGTGGACAGTTTATTTCATGTTTTTGTTTATTATATTTGGAATAATGCCTTACTCTGTTCTCAAATTTACCAATGAGGAATGTGCAGTTTGCTTTGCTATTTATTGATTGTGATAATTTTTAATTGCAAATTTGAGAACTCTGCTTGTAGTCTTAAAAAAAAACTCCAAACCAACACAGCAAACCACTCCCAGCCCTAAGACCTTAAGGAATCTCTGTGTTGGCTGGATAATGGTGCATACTGGGCTTCCACAGATCCTTCAGCCTCTGCTGAGAAGCAGCTCTTGGCTATACTTGAACAAGAGTGAGTGGAGATACTACATTTATTTATGTCTTAAGAAGACTTATTTTTAGCAAAGTTTGGCTACCCCAAGGTCATGAATTTAAAATTGCACCTGTCCTCTGAGCATAGTAAAAAAAGCCCAAATGCTCTCCTTTGTTGCCAGATCCCAAAGGCTCATGTCTGAAGTCTCTTAAATGCCGTCTTTTTTCTGTTTCTAGATAAATGTTAGCAAGAAGAAAGGGGAAGGTGATGTTCTGAAGGACCTGATGAGAACTGAAGGAACCACCAAAGTCAGAGAGGCCCTGAGGGACTACCTGAAAGCACTTAAAACAGGTAAATGGAACCAGGTGAATTAATCAACACCTTGGGAGTGTTCCTGTGCAGCTGCCTCTCCTGAACAGCTTGGTGAGATTGTGACAAATCCCTGGGTTTCTATTGGTTTGATCTTTAATTGTCACCAGCTGAGATGAGTTAAGTTAGTCCTGACACTCAGGATCTCTTTTGCTCTAAAAGTGGTCGTGTCCAGAAGGTTCTGCAGTGACTGAGGCTGTGCTGGGTCACACAGGCCCTGCCAGGGCTCAGCTAAGCCCTACTAGGGCTGGCCAATATAAGGATTTCTTTTTGTTGCCTAATTTTAAAAAACTGCCTTCCTTGCCTGAACTGCTGCCTAATTTTTGTGTCCCTTTGTTTTAATTATTAAATTAAATTTAATTATTAACTGTGTTAATTATTAAATTAGTTATTTTCTAGAATTTCTGAAATGCTGTTTTTATTTCTGTCCTTTACAAGTTCATTCTGTGCTCATCTTTGAGCTTACCATTATCATTTGAGATTCTAAGGTTTTATTATCCTAAACTTACTAAGTTTATAAATTTTCACTTGTTCTTCTAAATCAAAGGTGAGCCAAATTTAATGTTTTTTTTTTTTTTTGACTGGTGGTATTTTGTGAATTACAGCTGTTTCCAAGAATCAGGAACGTATGCTCAAAAAATTGATGCATTTATAGCTTGTAGTTAAATTGTTACCATGTATCTCTCTGACTGTGAACTACTTCATTAAATTATTACCTCTTTTTTTTTTTTTGTTGTTAAATGCTGTGTAATTTTCACAAGTTGGATCCACCAGTTTTGGCTTGAGAAATTACTGTGTATGATTTTTAGGGTATCCAAAGATTCTTTAACTCTGGACACTCAAAGGGCAGCAGCCTCTGACAGGGATGGCTCCCATTCGGTATTGAGTTTCACTCCAGTCTTCCGCCAAATTTAGAAGAATTTCTCTGGGTATTATGACTCTTTGATCTGAACATCTGCTGTGCAGAAGGCTCTGCAGATGTTTCTGATTTGAGGTCAGGTAACTTGGAAAAGCCTTTTGAAGGCTGTTAGGTTTGTTCCTGATTCTTGATGGAAGCATAAGAGTAAACTGGGAAAACCAAAGTGAGTTTTATGTCCTGCAGTTTTACCTGTTCTCTAGGATTTTGGTGATCTTCATTGAGTGTCTGAATGTCTGGGGGTTGAAAAGCTCAATTTCACACTGAAAAGTGCTTTTCTTCATTACAGAGTTCACCTTGGGAATGATCCTGCCAACAAAAGCTCCTGTTGGTCAGGAACTGGCCATGGAGCGAAAACCAAGTGGGAGCACTGTGCAGGTATGTTGGCTTCAGGTTTTCACTGAATTTAGTGACTCCTGAGTAATGATACTGCTGAGGAAATGCAGAAATACAGTGTACAATTGCCATGTATTCACACCCTGTGTTTGAGAATGTACAGGTGATAACCCCCTTGCCCTGCCAGCACTTCTAATGGTCAAGATCTCACACTAATTCTTGTGACTTTTTTTTTGCTTTGCAGGACTCTGTTACATCACAGTCTCTAGATATGGTTGGAGTAAAAATTCCAACAGTGAGGATACATATGAGGGAAGTCTTCAACTCTCCAGCTGATGAACTTTACAGCATCTTCACAAAGAAGGAAGTAAGTGATACTTCAAGGCATTTTAACTGAATGTGGCTGTTGATGCTGCTGAAGAGTTGTGTAAATAATAAACACATCACAGTGTCAAGTACAAATTCCATTTGATGAGAGTTTATTAGGCTGCCTTTGACCTTTTTTTGCCAGTTGTTCCCTTGTAACAAAGTGAAGCTGCATTGTTATGGTGTTTGGGTGCAGCTTCCTTGTGCTGTCCTTAACAAAAGCTTTGCTCTTTGATGTTGGTGTTGTTGAGGAGCCTGAAGGGCTCAGTAATGGCACTGCTGCTACCCACAGCTTAATTAGATTAATTACTGGAAGTGGTGATACTGTTGCTTATTGGGTATGAAACACAGAATCACTAATTTTGGGTTTGTGTCTTTGAAATGAGTCTGGGCTGGTACTGGAGTACTTTAAATTCCAACCCCAGCTCTTAGCAGCTCTTCCAAACCTTCCTAAAGCTGCTGCTCCATTTCCCTCATTTCCCAGTCTGGGAACAGCCACTTGTGTCTACATCTGTGGAGGTGCTTGGGGCAGGGCGAATGCTGGTCTGTATTTACCAGTGCAACTTTCTCAGCATTAACGTTCTCCCTGTGGCACCTCACTGGCCCCTGCCAGAGCCCCAGCAATGCTGTATAAAATCAAAAGCCTAATGAGTGATTAAAGACTTCCAGGTGTATCAGAGTTTCCAACTGCAGCACCCCTCCCTTGTCTCTCAGCATGGTGCATTTTGTGTTTTTCTTTTTTGTAGTTGGTACAGAAGTTCTCCAAATGCCCAGCTGTGATTGAAGCAGAGAAAGGAGGCAAACTCCAGATGTTTGAGGGCTGTGTCAGCGGTGAATACACAGAACTGGTAAAAAGCTCCTGCTCTACTTTAAAACGTTAGGGGAGGGTGGCTCCTTCTCTGAGCTAAAAAGCAGCATAAATTTTAATTTCAGCTTCTCTAGTGAGTATTTCACTTCCTTTATTTCAAAGCCAAATAGTTGGTCTTTTGTTGTGTGCTGTTTGTGTCTCATCAAAAGAGCAGGGACTGACCACACCTAAGGACCTGCATGGGGAGCAGAAAACCCAGCACAATCCTTTGTAACTGAGAGGAGGAAGAAAGGTTTTAAGTTTTATTTCCCAAATCCCTATCCCTTTTTAACTGGGGAAATGATTTCTGTTCTATTCAGGACAAGTGTTACCCTGGTAATTAGAGCTCAGCTGCATTTTTGAAATGTCCTAAAAACCATTTTCATCTGCAGGAGTGCCCAACCTGTGTACTGGGCCAGGCTGGGTTGCATAACACAATCACTCGGTCACACTTTGAAATTTCAGTGTGGAAAACTGGGCTTGTCCTTGTTTCAAAGTCTGCAAGAAAATCAGTGTTTTATGTGCAGTAACCAATGAGTCCCGGTCTTTTCACACAGCAAGAACAGAACAGTGGAATACACTCCATAGAAACAGTTTATTTCAAAAACCAGACCCCAGTCTTGCTCTTGTTTACATGCATGTGTCCAGTATGCCATAAGATGCTGCTCATCTCCCTCTATTTCAGGGAGAACTGCAGTGGGAATTCTCTCAGGTGCTACCAAGGAGAACCTTTTTATCTTCCACAGGTTCCAAGCCAAAGAATTGTCCTGAAGTGGCGGTGTAGGAGCTGGCCTGATGGTGAGTTTTTCCAAGGATCTCTGATATTGCAGGGCTCCCTTGCAGGGAGAAGAACCAATCCTGGCAGGGAGCAGCCTTGGCTGGACAGTGCCTTGGTCCCTGTCCTTTGGAGAACAGCCCAGTGCAGAGAGCTGTGAAAAGAGGCTGTGCTCAGAGAGGCAGAGCAGAGAGGGAATGAGCACCAACAAGTGGCATTCTTTAAAAAGCATTTCACTGAAGGATCTTGTTCTCTTCCCTCAGAACATTATGCAACTGTGGCCTTGAACTTCCAGGACCTGGCGACTCAGTCAGAACTGGAGCTGGAATGCAAAGGGGTTCCTGTCTCCCATGAAGAGAGTACAAGACAATGTTGGAAGAAGCAATATTTTGAAGAAATACATATTTTACTGCAGCAATCAAAAGACAACATGGAATGATAACAGCACTGTAGTTTTGTTAGGGCATTACTTTTTATACTTTGTTAACATTTGGTTTTCTAAAAAAAAAAAATAATTTATTTGTGGGAAAAATAAAGACCCACTTCTATGAGACTGTACATAGTTTAAGAACTATTTATGGGTTTTTAGGGAATGAGAGGCAAGTCAGACTGTATATCAACAGCTTTACTTGGGGACAGTGATCTCTGTTCTGCTTGCCTGGAACTTCAGAGTGATAATGATTCAGCTGCAGTGAGCCCTGCCCTCAGAGGTAGGTGAGCTACACCATCAATAGGAAGCATTTCCAGTTCTTTAATATTCAGTGTATCAAGTGGCAAAATTAAATCCCTGTAGGAGACTGAGTTCCCAGCAGAGGTGAGCTGAAAGGGATTACAAAACTGCTGATCCATTTCAAGAAATGGGGGGGAGGGGGTATTATTTACAACCTTTGTGGAATACTTGCTAGATGCTTTCAACTGCAGACTGTTTGCAGCTGCAGTTTTAGGAAAGATAATTAACAATGTCATGTAATTATTAGGTCTGCATGCACTGTACTCCCTTACTTGACTTCGGTGTGACATTTATTTAGGAAGAAACAAACAGTAGTAGTGCTTTCCTTCTGCAGTTCTGTAAAACCTTCCACTGAAATGATTCACAGCCCTCTGCAATGCTGTACCTCAAAGAGAACAACTGTAAAGAGAATTTTGACAGGAACAAATTGTAATTCCTAATTAAACCATCTTGAAGTGAGCAAGGATAACTTAGTTCTCAAATGCTTTATAAATAAAGTGTACAAATGAAATATGCAATCTGAAAGAATTTGACCACAACAGGGTATGCTGCTTTTGGAAAATGTGCTTGGCTCAGTAAAAACATGACTTTATCTCCATAAACTGATACTGCCACACTAAAGATTCTTAGAAGTCCTCTGTATTTTATTTTTACAGAATGCCAACACATGGCAACCTTGCCACCCAAAAAGCTTCCATCATCCCAAGGAGACTGAGCTACTGCTCCGTGCTGCAGGCCAGGTTCTCCTGAAAAGTTTGCAGTCAGTTATTAATAATCCCTCTGAACTGAGGTCTGTGGTAGTGAGAAGAACAAAGTCCCCACAGTGACAGGAGAGGCACAGAGGACTCCCGGAGTGTTGCCTGCTGCTGCTTGAAGTGTCCAGGTGCTAGGTAGGGAGCAACCTCTTGAGTAATATTTTATTTTAGCATCTGTTTCTGAATGCTCAAAATTTACTTTTTTTTCCCCCCTCAACATTCAAGGAAGACAAGCCTGATGTTTTGAATACAAAAATGATTCAGGGTAAGGGTTGACAAAGGGCAATTAAGGTCTAAGTTCAGGCTTCAGCAGGTTTATGGGTAGATGGTTGAAGAGATATTGCAATGATTTAATCCTTGAGAGTAGGTGGCTCTATGCAATTCCGAGTTTCTTCAAACAGTGAAACTGCAGCCCCAGTGTTCTCTGGGAATTGTGCTTTGCTCATGACTGAAATCCCCTGGTTTTCCTGTTTCCCTGCCCTCACTGGAATGGAGTAATTGCCAATCAGTAGTGTTAAAAAAGACAGGACATACTTGTGCTTCCAATGTTGCAAGTCCCTGCTCCAGCTGCCAAAACCCCTGGAAAATGAGCAGCAGCTTCATATCCCTCTAAAACTCATGCTAAAGTTTCTCCTGGACTTCCCAATTAAGAATGTTAGATGGAAATTCACTGAGAAGGGCAAAGAGAAAAATAGTACAATGGGAAAAACATGGTTTGTAAGATTATGGCCAAAGTTCTTTACAGATCTCGGCACTTAAAGTGCTATAGGAAAGGCTGCCTGTGCATGGAGAAGGTATTTTAAAAGCTTAATTTTGAAGGGGTTAAATGGGAGGTAGAAATAAGTAATAATAAATGAGAAGTGGGATAAAACCTGAAGAAAATCAAAGCTTTTAAGAGACTGAGGAAGCCAGTGGAAGATCAAAGGGTTTAGGGTTAAAGGGCTTTCAAAGCTGGGATAAAGGAACATTTTTAAAGGCAGAAAAATACAAACCAGAAAATTGATTTAAAGCGAGAGAAGGGGAACAGAATGGAAGAAATAATGACATGGAAAGTGAGGGAGACAGAGGACAAACACCTGGAAACAGACTCTGGAAAAGGAAGACACCTTTGTGCAGGTATTACTTGCTTCTGTTCAAAAAACTGCAAAAAATTCTTGGTAAAAATTGCAGGAATACTCAAGGGGGAAATTAGGAGGTAAGGGAAGAGCAGTAAGAGTAAGCATATTGCTGGTAATCCTGACATGATTAATGAGCAGTATATGTGCATCCTTTATGAAATCATCATCAAGTACAGTTTATAGTTGGGTCTATTAAAAAATGAGCTAAAAAAACATCCCAAAGGCCAGAAGGCCACAACTCTGGTGCAATCCTATCCTGCAGGAGCTGCTAAAGCCAGCAAGGGGCAGCAGATCAGACACCATCCCAACTGCACAATGTTAAGGCTGATTAATTAAGAAAACTACTCACCCAAATGGGTTCCAACAGCTGCTGCAGCTCAGGTTTTGATCCATAGGCCACTGTTTTTCTTGACAGAAAAATTCTGATTGTAGAAGTTTTGACTAGAAGCTGTTGATGAGTTCACTGGAGTAACAACCTGGGGAAAGCTAATCAGAAAAAGTAATAAAATTATTCCTAAAGAGAACAAAACCATAGTTATTTAATGTCTGAATAATGAGGATACCAACTTAAGCATTTATCAGTGTCAGCAGTGTCTGTAAATGCAGGATAAAAATGCTAAATAAACAGGAATATAAATTTGTAAAATTTAAAGATTAATTACAGAACATTGAAACCAGTAAATTCAGAGGGAGCAAGAGCATCACAGACTCGAGGAGAAGCAAGTGATGCAAAACTGCAGTGAAGGGTAAATGGAAAGAAAGAATTTTGAAGAAAAAAGACCAAGGTAGATGAAGACAATAGAAAAACAAATTAGCTGAGCAGCTGGAAAATGAAGCTGAAAATGGAGTTTAATCGGATATTAGAACTAGTAGCATTGACAGTCCAAAAGGTCACATAGAGGAAACTGGTATTACTCAGAAATAACAGGGGGAAGTATAATGGGAGGGATGATAAAAGTCATTCTAGGGCTGCAGAAGCTGTCAAAAAGTGAGGGGGCACAGCCAGATAGAACAGAGGGAAAAAAGAAATAAAGTCTGTAAATGGTGCAGGAGAAAAAGTGTGTAAGAGGGAAATAAGGGAAATGAAATGCCAAGTTCCCCTGTCTTTTGACAGCACTTCACATTCAAAACAACAAGCACCAGTCCCTCTCCACTGTGTGGCTGAACACTCGTGCAAGCTAAACAATCACCAAAATCTACATCAAATCTGAACCTCTGACTATTATTTCTCTCTGCTGCTGTTTCAAGTTCGAAGTTCTTTCCTGAGAAATCCAAAGACTGAAGCAACATATTATAAACAAATGAAAAGTCATCACAATCAGTTTAATGAAGTGCACAGAATAGCAATTGATCATGTCAATAAAAATAAAACAATTAATTTTACATCAAGTGTGCTTTATTTCCTCCACAGGTATTCTGTTAAATAAAGCACCATATATATACTGCCAGGCCACAGCTAAAGAGGATTCTTTACAGAATCAAATTTCTTGTGGTTGTTTAGTATACAAGTAAACTTAATTTTGATAATAAGAACCACAGCGATCTGAGGCAATCTGCCTCGATTATAAGGTACAAAACTGGCACAGAGGACACCATATTATAGACAGTAAAAATGCCATAAGTTTAAATTACATCATACAGGGCCAGGAGGCTCTGTCTCCCAGACAGCCATATTAAATGAAAGCCACTACAGTGAACTCTTAATTACATAAAACATAGCCATTATCTGATTGCCCTTTAAGAAAGTGTACGGTAGATGCAAAATAAAATAAAATTTAAAAAAAAAATCTTGAGTTCTGCCTGACCAAGAATTAAGCATATAAATCTATCTTGCCATTCAAGCAGAGAGCACTGGACAAACTGAAGCACAAAACAGAAATAAGCAAAACTTATACAAACAGCATTTTTGGGGGAAGAAGGATTAAAAAAAAAAAAAAGACTTAAAAGCAGACATGCTCCATCTAATGTCAAGAAGCAGCTTGGTTTCCTTTCCCGGATATCCGTGTGACCACGTGAATCGTAGACTCAATGGTCCTGCACAGGATGTCTAAAATGTCATGGTGCTGCATGTGACTAAAAAGTCCTCTGGAATGGCCACAACTGATTGATAAATTAGTCTCAGGGTCCTGGGATGGTAAGGCTTGGCCATCGCAGCTCCGCAAGTCTGCGAGGTCAGATAAAACCGTGGAAATCGACGTGGAAGGAAACTCCGAGTCCTCCTCGGCTCCCATGGAATCCTTGGAAGCCTGCAGGTCTTTGAACTCTTTGCATTCTTCAAATTTCCCGTTCCCCAGCTGCTCCTCGGCATGCTGCGCGCGCGCAGCCAACGCAACGTCTTCAGAAAACGAAGAGGGCACTTCCATCCTGTACTCCTTGACAGAACTGTTCTCAGGGGAGGGTGGATCCTGCTCCGTTCCTGGGTCGATGATGGAGGAGTCCCTGGTCTCGTTGTCTGAGGTGCTGGTGGGGGTCAGCGCCTCGTGGGGCTCGGCTTTGATGTCACCGATATCCACGGCGTGCTCCTCATCGCTGCTCACCCGCCGCCGCTTCACCGGAGTGGCTCCTTCATCATCTGTGGGGACAGGGCAGCTGCTCAGGAACAGGCACTGCTCACATCCCCACCCATCTCCACACTCAACACAGCACTTTAATAAACACTCATTTCCTTGCAGAGAATTAGTGCAATTCACAAACTTTAGCTCCACGGTAAAATGAGATATTTGTGTACTACTGGGATTTGGAGCCAAGGAATGTCCCACCCTGGAGGGACAAAATAATGTATTACATGAATTTGATAAAAGGTTCATTAATGCAACACCAAACCTTTAGTTTTTCTTTCTTTGGCTTCTTGCTCTTGTAGTGAGTTCCTCTGTTGCTGACAAGCTCTACATTTGTTTAAAAGCTCTTGTAAAGTTGGAATCAGGGCAGAGTTGAGCTGTTTGGGAGTGTGCACCGAAAGCAGCAAGGCAAGTGCTCGGAGGTCCTGGAAATAGAGAAACAAATTAAAGGCTTATTTCAAACTGGTGTTTGATGAATCTTGCACACTGAGACTGTGCAATAAGGAGATGCTGTTCATGTTCTGAGAAGCCCAAAGATCCCATTCTAGAGCTACTCACACCACTGAGACTCCCCACTCACTATCTTCTGACCTGGACACAGATCTGTCCTGGAGGTGACAGTGCCATGCTGAGACAAAACCATGATGGGTTACAGCACTCCTACCATTAATGCTCCTGCAGTTGTTAACACTTTGCTCCCCACAGTCAGGTTAATACTCCCAACTTCCCATGGCCCCCCAAGAAGCTCAGGTGAGGAGGTGAGGCAAGGAGTACCTAACACCTGGCACAGGGCACTGAGGAGTTTCTGTAGGAAATGAGTTGCCTCATGTTCATTAGAAAAGACTCACCCCATTTAATGTAGAGCTTGCTTTGGAAATTTCAACTCTCTGGTTGCTGAAGTCAGATTCTAGGCTTTGATACTGATTTATTAGGTTTGTAATTAGAGTGTTGATTAAGTTGGCACAGTTTGCTTCAGAAAATACCTGTCCTTGCACCTGTGGAAACAAATTCTTTTTTTAAAAGCCACAAAAAATTGGAACTGTGAAAGCAGAATAGAAAAAGGAAGCAGCATCAGTGCCTGCATTCCTTAGAGTAATAATTATGGCTAAAAGACCACATACCTTGAGGAGAAAATGAGTCAGAAAGGTGTAGACAATGTTGTTGTTAAGAAAGGTCCTTTCATCCATCAGAATACATTTGATATATTCTGCAAAAACTGGATCTTCACAGAGGAGCTTCACACAGTTCTTGGACATCGGAGACTGGCAAGGAGAGAGAAGATGGCAGAGTCAGCACTGGAACTGCAGGCCAGGCCCACTGAGAAATAGCTCGGGTCTATCAGATGCCAGTAAATGGTACAAATCAATTACTGACAATTCTTATTTCCCATTTTCCTGTGATGCAGCTCCTTCCCAAGAAAGGCCAGTTTACCCCCACCAGTGTGGATGGGAAGGGACGAAACCTCCTGATCTGTGAGCCAGCCACAGGGTCCTCTATAATCATACCCAGACTTCGTCATTTCTTTCTTCCCTCATCATCCCAGTGGTTGTGCTACATAAAAAGCTGGTATTTCAGAGGTAGGATGAGGTGCTTTCTGCACACCCACCACTGTTACTGGGGGGAGTTGCTGTGTTAAGCTTTTGCAGGATGTACAGGGAGCAATCAGAATCTTCCAGATTTTTATATTTGATTAGCAGGGCTTCTCAGACAGCAGTAACACAGTCAGAGTATTTTATTAAACACCACCCACCAGCTACAGTTGTGGCTTCTTTGTTCCATATTCAGTGCGTTTTGCCTGTGTTTCCATTCTGTTGGTTCTGACTCTTACCTGAGTCTGGCAAAGCTCAGTCCAGAGTTTGGGGAAGAGTGCAAGGTGAAGTGGCAAACCTTCATAAGCAACCAGGACACCTGCAGTGGCATGAGGGAAGAAGTCAGTGTGGGAGAACTTTGTGGGAGACAAGCAAATTCCTCAGAAAAGCAGTGCCACAGCACCCTATCATTTTATAGGATCACATTCTAAGCATTTTCTATGATCAGAAAGCTGCAGTGTCCACAAGGTTTTTCCAGTCTGTTTAATAAATACATTGGAAAAGTGAGACAAACAACAGCAGATGGGTGATTCAGGGGATAAAAGGACATTCTCTCATTGCTCTTTAGATGGCATTATTGGTGTGACACTGAGGTCCATGCACACTGAGGAACTCACCCTCAAGGTTGTGTGGGAACACAAAAGTTAAAATATTGTCAATTAATTGCCATTGCTGAGATGCTGAGGATTCAGGATCTGATTCAAAGCCATTTAAACTGCCAATCACCCAGAGATAGCCTTAATAAGTCCTGTATTAAACTCTAAATGTACAATAAGACTGAATTCTCAGTGGTTACCTTAGCTCTTTTCCAGACAGCCTGAAACATTTCAGTCATGTGGGTAAAGCTGCACTTTCTTATACACAGATTAACAGCTTTGTGGATAAAAATAACACCAAAAACACAACATAAGCTCTGCTATTCCTTAAAAACTCTGAATCTAAAACTTAGTGCAGAAGGACTCAGAGCTATCACAGAAAAAAAAAAATCCTTTGGCTGTTTTCACCTTGATACTTACTCATTTTCACTAAAGTTTCAGTAAACTTTTCACAGTTGATTGCAACTCGACACAGGAGGTGGATGAACTGGTGGTAGGAGAAGAAATAGTCCAGCAGCATCCGGTCATAAACATCGTCTTTGCCCTGAAGATTTAAGAGAGCCTCATTTGACCAAAAGCCACAGCTCCCAGACTGCCCTGAGCATCTCCCTGCCTGTCACTTGCTCTGCATGTTTCATCCTGGACTACAGGAGAACACTGGGAATCTCCAGGTGCCTCCGCACCCAGCCCTTCACAAGCACCAGGGTGTGATAGGAGGAGGGATGGCAAATGCAATTCCCTGCCAGGAAAATCACTTTTTGGAGGGTTCTGAGCCAACACCCAGAGGGTGTAAAGCTGTGCAAATACCATGGCTTGACGAGGACAAGAAAAGAACGCAGTAACTTTGTATCACATACAGACAAATATATATACACTACTGCTTTTTAAATCATAGCTTGTCAGTTGTCATCTGTAGAAATAAGAATTTTCTCAAGACTGAGCTTCAGAGCAGAATTTTAATGCATGTCTCAAACCCAGTGATACACATATGTCAATACTGTATTATTTCGGACATATATAAACTTAAAATGGCATCAGCCAGAGGAATGGCCACAGAGAGCCAAGAGGAAATCTAAAGCTCAAGCAAAAAATGCAACCTTATACGAAGCAAGTGAATGAAAAACAAGCATGCAAACCCACAGGGCAATGTGACTGTGGATGTGGGTCTGAAGGCTTAAAAATATTCTCCTTCCTAATGTATTAGGAATTCACTATAAAGGGTGAAATACTGTCATGTAACATGACAAGTTTTTAAGTCCAGGTATTTACATTATGTAGTGTCACTTCTGGATGCACCATGGGGAAACCCACTAGAGGCAGTTTCTGGCTCTCTACCATATTTTCAAACACTTGGATTACACAGTCAATTTGATGGTGCACAAATAGACACAGCATCATTCTGAAAGCTTTAAAAAAGAAGGGTTACTTACCCTACAGTAACCGTGCTTCTTCGAAATGTGTTGCCCACACAGATTCCCATCTACGTGCACATAGGCCCCATGTGCAGGAGATTGGATTCTTTCTGAATAGCTGTGTCCACTGGGGCTGTGCCTGCACCCAGTGTGTCCTTGCGACCACTGTACCTGAGGGCACAAGGGGTATGGCGGCTTCAACCACCACTCAATTCCTTCACCCGTAAGAATCCCCTAGGACAGGACTCGGAATTAGCACAGCAGGAGGAGCACAGAATCTGTGTGGACAAAGCATCTTGAAGAACCACAGTTACCGGACAGCAAGTAACCAGTTCTCCTGCTTCAAATGATTGTCCATACATATTCCTTTTCGGGTGGGATTCACCTGACCTGACTTTAGCTATCTAAAATCTAGTCACTGGTGTTCACTGCACTGTGTGGAGAGGGAGCCTCATCCACACTCGGGTGCCTGGGACAGGAAGGAGGGGAGCTCTTTGTCTCCTTCCCAGGGTAGTTATTTATGGCCAGGAGCCCCAGGAAGAGCTAGATGCTGACCTTTTAGATAGGCAAAGTGACGTGAGCTGAATCCCACCGTTGCTGCAGCTGTAACAACGGGATGTGGCAAGTCACTATGGAGTAGCCCCACCAAAGCTGGCATCCCATCAGGAAGCCCACAGAAGGGAAAATGGGAAGTGAAAAGACTTAGAGCCCTTTATGACAAATCAGGCACTGGATTTTACCCAAACATATAGCAGATTATGCCTCAGCCCCAGCTGAATGGACTCTAATGGAACCTGAAGGATCTCCTTGGCTGTCTGGAAATAAATCTTAAAATAGTGTGAAACCCATCTAGACAGTCCCTGGGTGGTGCCTCAATTTCCTTTATAAATGCCACAGACAGAGTGGGAAATTACCAGACTGTGTGCTATGGGGTTTTTTTCCTACCACAAGGCCCAAACCCTTATGGTGTCTGCAGTATGAAGCTGTGTATCCCCAAGGGCAAGGAAATGGTGCTTCTGAAGTGCACATCTAGAATGGAGTATATGAGGACAACACATCTTGAAGAAGAATTATGCTTTGCTTACAAAGAAAAGGTAAATGCATTGAGCTACTAGATTCTGCCAATACTTTTATAAAAATGGGAAAAAAACAGAGAAATAATTCTTTGTAGGACCATTTGTTTACATACCTTGCTGGCTTCCACCATGGTGGGCAAGAGGCACATGTTGAGTTCAGGACGTGGAGGACGAATATTGCTTTTCCCCCCTATTAATTTCAAATTTTCACGACATGGAAAATAAGGTCCAAGAGACACTGTAGTGTAAGTTTGGATAAAATAGGGATATATTAAAAAGGTCAATATTTGACAGCAAGGAACACGATAGAGTAATAATAGTGTAAGAGAACTTCAAAAGACAATCACTGAAATACCTACTTGGGATATTACTGTGGTGGTATGTACAATGATTGTGCTGTAGAAATGGAACCAGAGTATGTAGGAAATCATGAGGACTTAAAAGTACAAGCTCCTTGAGGACATCTACAAACAAAAAGTTGTTTTTGCTATTATAAATTGTTATTTCTTAACAGCAAACAGTTCAACTTAAGGCTCATACATTTGCAAATTCTCGTATCTCTTTTGCCACAGCTCCGCCATGAGCAACACCTGAGTGACACCCCTGACTCCGTCCCAATTCCCTTCACCTCTGCCCCTGGGAGAGACCCTGCTCAGTGCTGCACCAACCACCAGGGAGGGGCCAGCTTTGGAGAAAGAGAACCTCTGCCAAATTATCCTCTTTGCTTCTTCTTTAACAGAGCAGGTTTGATGCCTGGAAAATGGCAACCAGCAGCAGTCAGGAGGAGAACAAGAAAATACTCAAAACAGGGGGAAGTGCATACAAATCACACACAAAAAGGGTTCTTGGACACAATATTAGACCTTTACCAGCAATCCATTAAATAATATTAAAAATTACTAAACTAGAAAAAAACTGGACCTTTCTGAAATAGTTCTGCTAATGCAAGAAGGGCATTTATATGTATTATCTGTGTCTACACTTTAAAAAGCAAATCCACTCCTCTCTACAAGCTATTTATGCTTAGTTCCACTACTGCAGTTCACAGTACTGAATCATAAAAATGAACAGGAAAAGCTGTTTCTCAGAATAACTTGGTCTCCATGCTTCTTTCTGAGGGGTGCTTTAGTTCATGTTTGAATTTTAATGTCAGATTTAAACTCAGTGACACCTAACTAAGGAGCTACTCCTCAGTCATGCCCCTTATCAGGTGGCAAATCGGTCTCACAAAGTGACTTGTGACTTTCTGTGCCCCCAGTCTGCATGCCTTAACTGACCACAGGAATATTCAAAGCAAGCTGACAAACCCAGAGCTCTCTGGAGTAAGAACAGCAGTACTGACAATACCACACCAACAACCCCGACCTCCCATTTCTAGCAGAGCACTTGTGTAAGTGGCATTTCCATCTCACAGCAGGGGCCTGTGCAGGACAGGTCCTGCTTGGCCAGGACTTACCAATGCAGGCATTTCTAAGCTCGGGAGGACTGTAGGAATTGAGCAGAGTTAAGAGCTTATGGGCAAATTCAATCCGCTCCTGCCACTGAATGAGAGCTTGCTTCACATCTGCAATGCGAACATCCCAGGAGGCTGCTTAGCTCATGTCTCAAAAGCTCATTAAAAAAAGCACAAAATTTGTCTTTTTCCTCTACCATGGTCTTAATCCATCTAGGAATTTGTTAAATCTCACTGGTCTACTGCTGCTAAATTTATAAAATCTAGTTTTGTATTAAGTCAGTAAGAAATTTAATAAGTAACAACTTAATATCCATTAACAGACACATATTCTACTGTACAGCAAGTCTTAAAAAACAGCTAGTAAGCAAGAAAAAACACTAGGGTTTGGGTGAAGAAAATTAATTTAGAAACAAGAGGCATAATCATTTCAAGAGTTATAATCAAACCTTTTCTTTGCAGATATGGACGTGTGGATTTCAGAACCGAAAGGAAAATGGACAGGAGCTCTACCAGGTCTCCAGTCACATGGCAAGCTGTGGCCTCATGGTACATCATGTGCAACGTGTTAAAGGACTGGGAAGAAGAAAAAAAATGCCAAAACTTTATGTTGCCAACTAAGGTACTTGTCAGTATTCCTCTTTTTATCCTGCAGATAGATGTACATTTATTTTATGCTCAAACAAGGTATTTTACACTCAAAAAATATAAGGTGCTGGATACAATCACAAAGTTCGTAATTTGTTTTCCAGGTAAAAGGTTTGTATTACCAGCTCAAAATAATTACCAAGTTTTCACACCTTTAACTACAACCCAGTGAACAAAGTGTCATTTGAGACACAGTATTTTTATATCCCTGTAATCCCAAACTTCCAGCAGACAAAGTGATACAAGAGGTGCACAAAGACACACAGATATATGAATTTGGGGAAAAAAAGGTAGGATTAAGATGGATGTCAGTCATTTTTCAAAATGCTGCTGAAGGATATATGGTTGTACATCAGATTAATTACTTCTCCTTTTATACCTTGTGGCCATCTGTGATTTATAGAAATATTGGGAAGGAAAAGCAACTCATTTCCAAGCTGCAATAATTCTAGCATGGGATGTAAGAGAAGCTATTTAATTAGCTGGGGTATTTGAAAGATAAAGGAACAGTAGCCTCAGTCCCTAGAATGCAAGCTCTTGCCAGGCCCTTTTTATATTACAGTGAAGACAAAAGACACATGGCCACCTTTAACTGGAAAACTTTCGTGGATGTGACAACTCCTTAATGCAGTTTTTTGTCACCAGGCAAAACACTTTCAGCCAACAAGTGACAATATAAGGCCTGGTAACCTCAAGCTGGAAAGTAGCATCAATTTAATTCAATTTCCAGCAATGCTTTACACAGGATGAGTTAATTTCATATTACACGCTCTTCACAAATTTAATTATCCATTGTTAGTATGGATGAGAGCTAACTAAGCTAGACCAAATTATTTTTATATATATCTATGTATGTGCCTTAATCTACTTACATTTCATGTATGGTTAACCTTATAGCCTGACCTTTTACAACCAGTTTACCGGATGGAGGTATTTTCGTAACAAACAGGAACAGATATGCTGGAGTAATTAACTACAATTAATGACTCTACAGGCTTGTATTTATAACAAGCTCCTGAAAACTCAATTTTCAAATAGCACTGCACTGTTTCTGTAATTCCAGCTCTTTCTATCACACTTCTTCCCAGAACATGCAAATCAGTGACATAAAAAGAGTTAAAAGAATTTTTTATATAAACCATATAAAAACTGGATTGGAATCAACCTGAAAGTATCATCCAGTCCAGCCACGTGGCTAAAGGCAGACTAAGTATCTTTTTGCTCCCAGTCCTTCTTGACAACTTCCAGTTGTGCTGGCTGCCTCCTCCTGCAGCAACCTATTCCAAAATCCCATTTCCCGCCAGCCACTTGTTTTGCACAATGGATTTTCCCAGTTTAATATCTCTCCTGAATACACCATTCTACAGATGCCAAGAATGAACTGAATCTTGGTTTTATGCTTTCTCCAGCATGTCCAGATTTTTATTCTTGTTCTCAAAGGGATCCTGCCCCATGGAGCACTGCCAGTGCTTTTAATAAACACAGGTTCTCATCCATCACCTCAATCATGGGAGTGCTGAATGGAATCCAGGATGTTCCACCCATCAATCAGGACATGTGGATCTGTAGAGTGAAAGTGCTGGGAGTAGAGGCCTGACATTCCAACTGCATTAATTTCAGAGACGCATTATTTAATTTTTTTCCATTCAATTTTGAAATTCTGGTCTGGTCTCATAGATCAAATCCCCATTTACAACAATCAGATGTTCTCCAGAAATGCATTTTAGGTTTAGTTCCATCAGAGAGAAATCGAGTTTGTGTTTCAGACCACTCCTTGCAAACACAGGCCCAACAGATAGGAAAGAAAAGGAGAATTGTCTCAGGAGGGCCTCAAAGGAGGGTCAGAAATATTAACCACAACTGGAGCTGAGTACCCTTTAAGTTATTTCTGGTTTTTAACCTGTTGTCTTAACACTTTTTAACTACTAACAACTGTGTGACTGCACTCAGCCATTCATTCTCAACTACCTGTAATAAAAAGAATGACACCAAAAAGGCATAAATTTATTCCTCTCAGCATAATCTGTAGGTGGCTTTTTTCCCTCTGTCCTGAGAAGAAGACAAACAATTTCCTGATCTTTTTAGTACTAAAAAGAAATCTTATTAAAGCTGACAGGGGAAGTCGCAGGGTGAGATGTTTGCTATAATTAAATAACAAAGTAATTACCTCAGTCATCAGAATCAATCCTCTATTGAACACAACGAGAAGTCTGTCTTCATCAGATTCTAATAATATTCTGAAGGCACTAGGAAAAAAATCCAAACATTGAGAACACTGAAAATTGTATCCCAAGCTTAAAATTGTTATACTCGTGCTGTTATTTTGGTAAATAATCACAAAAGAACAAAGAAACCCCAAAATAACATAATTCTTCTCATCATTACCCCCTCTCCTCCCCTTTTTAATTTAAAAATGCCTCTGCCATCAACCTCCTTTTGTTATGGAAAATAATTTATATGTAACCTTTACAGAAATATTTCCCTTACAACCCCTGCAAAAATGTGGAAAATTATGTACTTTGAAAGACAGAAATTTAAGCTACATTTAAATAGATTCAGTCAAGCATATGTTTGGTCTTTTAAATGTCTGGAAACATTTTTATCAGAATATTTTATGCTTAGAGCAGAACAGAAAGGTAAGTATTAAGCTAATGAAAGTATTATGAAAGGTAAGTATTATGCTAATGAATGGTTTCTTTCAACATAAAGATGATTTGTGACAACATGGCTGTGCTCTGTGACAGGTCAGTGCCAGGTGAGTGCATATAGCCCCTCCAGGTAACACAGCCTGTCCTTTCCACAAGGCTTTCAGTACACCAACAGCTCCATTTGAAACCCCAGCCCTGACCTACATGCACAGGCAATTTATAGCTCTGCTGAGAATGCCCAAGCAGCACTTTCAGCTGTACTTCCTACCACCAGAAATGAAACACTCTTTGAAGACACAATACAGTAAAACTGTCCCACAGGCACAATTTCTACATCACATTTCTGCTCCAAAGTAACAACTGCCAAGAGGAGCAGCAGAAACTCCAGCTCTGCTCGTGGCGGGAGGCTGAAGACAGAATTCCAGCTGAGCTGCTGGATGAGCACAGGGCTGTACCTTATGAGAGTTGTCCAACAAGAGCGTCCGTCCAAGCAGCGCAGGTAACAGCTTATGGTGGTTTTCTTAAATTGCTTTATGTCCTCTATCTCTTCTTCTCTCATGTCTGGCCTCTGAGCTACAAACAGCTGCATGAGGTTAAACAGCTCTTCTACTGCCTAAAACACACAGAAATATTTGGTTAGAGTCACCTCTCTCACTATGGTATGGTTCAGACTTTCTTTCAAAGTTATAAATTTAATTAGATGTCTTTTCACTTCCTAAGAACACAGCTCACTGCTGCACTTTTGTGTACATAATGTACATGTGTCACTTATATATGTGCAAAGCAATCTGAAATCCCCATCCCTGGGACCAAACATTTGAAAAGCTGCTTGTGCCAAACCCTGCTGCAGTCCCATATGCCTGGCAAACACCAAACACAGTGGAGTAACTCAGGACCCTTGCAAGAGTAAGTGAGATTTCTGAGGGGAGATGCCACCAAGGAGAGCAATGGGACTGTTAGATGTAAAATTTCCCTGTGAGCTGATCTAGGCAGAACCTAAATATGGAAGATTCCCTGCATCCTCCTCCTCTTCACAGTGATTATATTCTTTATGTCCCTGCACACCACAAAGGATCCCAAAGCTGTATTAACTGTGTAATCATTCAAACACAGGCCTGTTGTCACTTCCAGCCTCTGTACGCCTGTTGTTTGAGCATCACACACAGCCTACTCTACCCAACACCTGCTCTCTGCTGGGTGTCACTGTGTGGTAAGGACAGCACAACTCCCAGGTCTGCCAAAGGTACCTGGGTGCTCCCAAGGGGAACCAGGCTGTCCTCCCCTGGAATACTACAGGCTAAATCTTGGCCCTATTCCAGAAGCTGAAAACAAAGAAATTGGGAATTCCTCCACCTTTGTTGCAATGCAATCTCCTTCCTAGGGACCACCATCAAAGCTTATTCCTTGCTTCTTATGGCTAGGCTGGAGTGCTGAACAGTGGAAACACCAGTGCCCGCTCCCAGAAAATAACAACTGCTCTTCAGCTGCTACACAGCAAGGAAAATCCAAACCTATCCTCCCCTAAAGTCCAGCAAATGGATCAAAAGACACAAATTACTTCCACCAGGAAACCCACATGCAATACTTTCACCACTGAACATGTTAAGTTACAAGAGACACTGGGTGAGAGGGACACCGGAACGATGGACTGGCGCATGGCGGTGTCGGTCACTTACTCCTGGGTACTGACTGGCATGAGGGGTGAGGTTCTTGAAGGCCCACTGGATGTTCTGGTGAGAAGCCAGCTGCCTGGTGAAGGCAGGGGACTGCTCGCAGCACAGGCGCAGGATGCCGTAGTAGGCAGGCAGCATCCCGCGGTTGAAGAGCACCACATCCTGGTCGTCGTGGTCCGCGAGGATGTAATTGAAGGCAATGTTCTTGGTCACCACGGGGTTCTGCACGATAAGGCGCACGTTCTCGGGACAGTCCACGCACACGTTGTACCAGAAGGACAGCAGGGCCTGCTTGTTGTGGTTGGTGGCGATGGCCGGCTCCGAGAGCTTTGGCTGGAAGAGGTTCCACAAGTCCATGAAGTAAGTGGAGAACATGAGCTTCTCGGTTTTGGAGATCAAGCAGTACGTCATGAAACTGAAGTAGGGCACCAGTTTGGTGGTGCCGTGCACAGCGGCGTCCACGTAGAGCTTGGCTCGTGAGAGCAGGCCAAGAAGCACGTTGTAGACCTGGTGCAGAACTACTGTGGTGTCGGGGCTGAGGGGCAGGTCCCGTGTGGGGATGTGCAAAGAGCGGGTCGATCGGAACATCTGACGGAAGGAATTGCTTGGAATAAGCGATACCAAGAGATAGGCTGCAGCTTCAAATAAAAACAGATTTGTTACACCTTTGACAGTGACATACCTGCTAAACAGCCATATAAACAGCAATTAAACTGCACCGCATTTCCACTTACAGATTTCAAAGAATTTTATAGCATCTGCTATTACTGTGTTCACACAAGACAAAAAATCCAAGTGGATAAGAGTAGCACAAAGCACATTAAAAGTGGTGCTGGGATGTGCTACCTACATCTCTGTCTGGTTCTCCCTGTGCTAACACAATGCATCCCACCACAGAATGTGATGCCAGATCCCATCACACAATGCATCCCCACAGGTTTTCCACGACTGAAGTTGTCCATTGCTCAATCAAGAGGTCATTACCTCCTCAGAGATGTTTACAACTGGAGCCTGTTGCATAGCTGTACCTCCAGTTTTCCCATCTCCCTCAGCCACAGAAATGTGTTAAAGGTCAGTGGCCTACACTGTGGAGCCTCCTTTGTAAAAAAAATGGACACAGGGAAGGCTGAAAATGTTCTCTGGCAATGTGACTGTGTGATTCCCAGCAGAACAAAGCAGAGAGCCAGGATACCCTGGAACCTGGAAGGAAGCACAGGAGGCTTCTCCTTGATCCACAAGTTCAAAGGACTCAGCTGGAGATTCCTGTGGAAGAACAACATGTACTCCTCCCACCTATTGTACAGCCACGTGATGGACACAATGGACAACCTCTGGAATTACCTCTTTTCCTTCTTTAGGTTTTCCTGGACCTTGAAGATTAACCACTTAAAATAAAGAACCTAGCAATGTATCATTCAAGGTACCAAAGGAAAACAGTTTTTTTCATCAAAACTGGTAACAACTCTGCATATGGCACCACAGTTATCCCAAGATTTTAAAACCCAGCAATTCTAAAACAACTGGAAAAGAAGAAAAGGCAAACACAGGAGCATGCAACTCACTGCAACAGGTGACAAAATTTCTCTGATTAAAATCCACTTACAAGTTCTCACTCGAGGGTAGTTGTGTGCTAGGAGGAAACGTTCAACCCAGTTTTCCATGTTCTGCAGGACCCAGCTGTGAGCGAGTTTGTTCCGAGGGGTTTGCACAGCCAGCCAGTCCAGGCACTGTGAGGGGTTGTACTCAATGACCTGAAGGAGAGGGGAAAATTCAAAAGGAATACATTGATCTTCCTACTATGCACTGATTGTATTAGAAACCCCTAAAATCACTTTCAACATTTCTTTTAAAAATCATTTAGGGCTATCAAAGCACCTGCAAGACTGAGCTGCTCTGCACACAAAGAAAAACTTACTATATTTCACTGGTTTGTGCTTCTGAACCTTGTTCACAGTTTTGAAAGTTCAGTCCAAGCTCAGGAAATTACTCTGCCTATTCCTTCTGCATATTATGAGATATTCAGAAGTTGAAATACTAAGGACTAAGATGGAATAACTTGGTCTTTATAAACAAGTATCTTTTAAAAATATGTAACAGAAAACATTAACACTGAATCGATATCGTTATACATTACATCAAAAGAACATAAATGGTATGCACAGATGTTCATATAGCTTCATGCTGAGGGTAACTACTGCATTTTTTATTGAATATACAATTTCAAGGAATAAATTCATCCAGCACTTTCCAAAGGCAATGACTGCTTGTGCAGTCAGCAAACCTTGAGAGAATAAGGAGAAAACGAGGTTTCCTCTGCTTTTCTGGCTCTTTGTAGCTGGAAATCTGTTGACATGACGCCAATAAATGTAATTTGTTCTTCTGTTAGTTAGTTTAAAAACTACTTTCTTTTTACCTCAAGGCCCAGGTGCCCAAACAAGAAGAATTCTACCCTAAGGAACCAGAGGTAGGAACAGGGTTGCTGAAGCTGTTCCCAGTTCCTCTGCTCCACCTGAAGAATATGAGCAGCTGACATGACCATAACTCTGCTTATAAAATTTTTATCTCATTTTAAAAATAAACATCTTAAGAACAATCCCCTCCCTTTATTTAGAAATGACAAATTGCTCTGTCAGGTTTCTTGGGTAATGGCTGGAGGGAATATCCAAGAAAGAGACAATAATTTCTCAGTGTCTGCAGAGCTCAATCACTTTTTAACGACTTCCAGAAGCTAGAGAGCCTGTGAAAGTAGATTCCACACCCCAAGTCTGTGCATTCACTGCTGGGTCTCACAGCCCTGCCTGCACAATTTATATCCCTGGAGCTGTGTCACCAGCTGGGTGTCACTGTGCCCCTTGAGATATGCCATTTTAACTCCTTCTACCTGAGGTGCAGCAGTTACAGCTCATCCATCACTTGTGATCCCTATAGCCGCTCCTGACCAGGAGGAAACCCTTTGGAACAGCAATCCATGTCCCATCCCACAGTGCTCCAGCCCCATTTTTTTTAAAGGGAATTAAAGGGAATGAGCTGGTCCTCAGCAGTCTCCAGGCTGGCCATGCTGTTCTCAGCCAGGAATGAAGACAGTGAATTGTACTGGGAACTCGGAGAGCAGGGAGGTGAAAAGAAAGCTTTAATGGCTCATCTATGGCTCAGATGAAGGAATTCATCCCTGTGCCAACTTGGTTAAAAAGTCTCTCTCACTTGGAAACACAAGCAAGGTTAGTCCTGCACACAGCAATTATCCAGCAGAATCAGTTTGGCACTATTTTATGCACTAAAAGTGTTAATGGACATTTTATGGAGAACCAAAAATGTCAAATGAATGTTCAAGGAATCTGTACATAAAGGTCAAAAAAACCCACAACCAAATGATGGGTGTTGAAACATTTTACAGGCCTTGCAAAAGGATAACTGAGAAAACTATGTTGAATTTATCTAGAAAAAGCATTCTAGGCCTTTATTATGAATCAATTAATTTCTCATTAAACTAAAATTTGAAGTGAAACTGAAGAGCCATTAACCCTACATTAAGTTACAACAAAACTTTTTAATGTCTATTCAGAAGAGGAATGGTAATAAAAAAATCATGGTCTGATGCAGGAAGGATGACAACAAAATGCAAAAGAGACAAAAATAACCAACAAGAGAAAGACAATTTAGCTTCTGTTTTATTTTACATATTGTACCTCCCATATCCTCTGCAGAATGTAAGAAGCAAAGGGTGGCATTCCTGGAGGTCCACCAGCAAATTCCATGAGCATGGTGAGCAATTTGAAAAAAGGATTGGCTGCCTGTAATGCAGAAAAGGGGAAAATATCCAATTTAATCTATTTAATTTCATCCCCCTTTTTTTAAAGAGTATTTTTTAAAATCCCCAATGACTGTAAGATTTCTGTGAACTTCAGACATGAACATTTATAATACAATACTTTATTCCCTTACTATTTAATCTGTACTATTTAATCCACATATATCTATAAATTAAGCCACTGGTTACAGTCAGTGCAAAGCAACAGGATCATATGAGACAGGATCAGTCTAGGAGCAGCTAGAGGAAATATATATATGTATGTATGTATTTATTACAGGAAATATAGACATTATTCCAGAAAAAGGAACAAATCAAGATGAAGAATTGCTGAAGAATTCACCAATTTATCCTTGTTTATATCACTAGCTCAGATAAGTTATTTTTATGTATGTATATAACATGGAATATGGACCCTGGGAAGTTTATCCAAAAGCATCCCATTTTGAGGTTTTACACTGCCAAGACTCATCCAGCTTTTAACAACGTTTCAACAAAGTGGTTACAACCATAATTATATATTTTGCATCTGGAATCCATTTAGAACTCTCAGTATTTCTGTTAATACCAGGGCAGGAATTTACTCTGAATGAGAAATGTGTTTGCCAGCACAGAACTGCAAAACAGTGCCCCAAATCTTGAAGACACTGATAATAAGTAATTATCTCCACTTATTCTTTCACACAATACTTTAATGTTGCCAACTTTTTAAAAGAAATTCATATGGGTGGAGAATCTAGAAATGTTATTTGATTTGAATAAAACTTTCATCCTAAGTGGCACAGCAAATTTCTGTTTTTCTGCAAAACTTCACAAACAGTGCAGTTTAGACTTCATTCAATGGCCCAGACTTCCATCTTCCATGCAAGATTTTTGATGAGCAAAGGATTATTTCTGTGACTTAAACCAGGCAAATATGACTACAGATTATTTGCTAGACAGATGGTGTGTTTACATACCTCAGGAGTCAGCTTTGCTATAGATGTGAACAGCATGGACACAATCTTGAAAAGAAAACACACAAAGCTCACTTAGATGTGTGTTTATTCAGTTAAAATAATAACCATTACCCCATGATACTTATGAGAGGAGATTTCAATAAACAGCTACAGGTCCCTGCCACTCACGTGCTCTGCAAGGCGATTGTTGTAGCGGCACAAACTGAAAATGAGGTTGCAGGTTTGCCTGATGTTGATCCCATCACGGATATGTTGGAATAAAAAAGGGAAACCCTGCAACAAATAAGCAGATACAGTACACTGCCTACAGCTACACACTACAAAGGGTTTGGAGGCTATAGAAGTAGTTTTTAACTTGATTACCTTTCCTCCTGTCAGTGCTGCCATGTCGTTTTGTGACAAGGTTAAATGCCTAAAATACAGAAAGAAAATGATCATTTTACTTCAGCCATCATGATGGTTAGGGAGACAGTCAGGACTGAGTGTTAGTTCATATTCTTCAGTATCACAATATACAAGAGACAATAAAGGTGTTGATGTAAAACTGAACAAAAAAAAAGAGCTGTACTTGACTGAGATAAAAAAAGAAAACTAAATGTGGGTAATTGAATGTGTTCAAGTATTTAACCCAAGTCTGTCATGTGGTCAACAATGAGAGTCCCTTTTCAAGTTATTAAAAATATAATGGGCTCACATACAAGCTTATTAAGGCTGTTAAAAAAGCCCACAATAAAACCCTCAAGACAAACCCATAAAATCTCTGACTCCTTTCTGAACTATAAATTCTAAAATGATCTTGTTTTTTCAGAAGCTCTTGCCTTTCTGAGCGAGACTGTTCCACTAGAAGAGCAATCAGGGCAATCATCTTTTCAAGAGCAGCAGGCCTGTATTTCTCTTCTGCTAAAGAAAGGATATCTTCCTCTTCCTCTTCTTCTTCCCCTTCTTCCTCAGAAAGCACTTCCACCTGGGGCTAAGGAAAAAACAGAGAACTTCAATGTGGACATTCTGTGCCTTCATTTCAAAGGGCCTTTGCATTACCCTGTCCTTTGTTGCAAACAACTTCATAAACTTGCATGAACTAAGCCACGTAAGCATCTAAATAACTGATTTTCACATTGAAACATTCACTTTGCACAAGCAAAATTGTATCTACAAATGCAAGAAGTAAGCTGGCTGAAGATATGGTCTATTTAACAAAAAAAGCAGGTACATTTAAGAACCTAAGTTGTACAACAGGAGTTAGTAATCAACTGTTAATAGCATTATCATTAGTATCAAGTTAAGGGCAACTTTAATTGCTTTTACTCAGTGCCTATTTCTATACCAAACAATAATAGTCAATTCAACATATTTTTTTAAATATTATATTCACTTAAACATTGAAAAAAATTGTGGAAGTGAAGCAATTTTAATGTAACGGCTGAAACATGATTCAAGACACACAGCAGTAACTATCACAGATGTAAAACAGGAAAGATTAGCTCCTGCTATATAAAATACTCAAACTTACATTCTCAGGCCCTTTGGTTCCCATGTAGAAATGGACCATTGTGGATATGGCTTGCAGAGAGAGCAAGAACTGGCTCTGAAAAACGCAGGGATGGGATTACTTGAAAACACATTTGTGCACAGACACCAGCAACTCCCCAAATCCAAGGCTATACTCACCTCCTCCTCTCCCATTTTGGCAAATTCATAGAGAAAGGCAAAGTACTCAGTGAGGTGCTTGCTGTGGGGTTTGACACCGTGCTCCATGATGGACAGCAGGGTCTTCACGAAGCGCGTGACGCATGAGCGGCTCCCGATGTCCTCCACAGGCCCGTCCATGTCATCAGAACTGGCAGCAACAACAACAGCCAGGGTGGGTGTTTCACACAGGACACAGAGCACAAAGTCATCCTGATCCAGTCCAAACAAAGGAATTCACCAAAATTCCTGCTCTGTCCTGCTCAGATCTCTCACCCCTATCCACAGCCTGGATAACAACCAGCCCAGCCTAAGGGAGCATCAGGCACTTGAAATGCTGAAGAGTTCATCAAATTAGCGTTGTGAATCAAAATGCTGCTCAGGAAAAGAACTCTCAGAATAACAATATTGGGGATCTCCTACTTAAAATCGTCCTCTTGATTTGCTTGTTGAATTTAATGGGAATGCAGTTACAGCTATGGAACCAAGGCAAGGCACCCTCCTGAACACAAGAGCACCCTGGCAAGGCAGAGAACATCCACCTTCGGCCTCAGACACTCTAAACATTAACTTTGCATCATATATGGTCCTTTTACAGCTCAAAATTCCACTTCTAAAATGGAAAATACAGATCTGCTTTTCACTAGATTCATGCAGCTACTTAATGGGAATTTTAGCCTCAGACATATGCTCAAGGTTGGACTTTGTCGCTGAACAAAACCAAGTCACTGACACAAATAAGGCTTCCAAAGCAAATTAAATTCTACTTTTTGCCATAAAAATTGTATCTTCATGAATTTTGATATGGCAGCATAGTTATCACTAACTGCCATTTTCACTCTGGGGAAAATTTATTAACACAATCAACTTTAACACAAGAGGTGAAAGAAAAACTACTTTTTTCTTCTCATCATGTATCAAAAAGAGTTTAAGTGTTTCATAATTGGAGATAAAGTGACAGCTTTCTCGATAATAAGCAGAGCAAAGGAGAATCCAAGAGGGCTCTTCCTCCTTTTTGGCAAAACCTGTGATTCAGTTATAGGATTAACCTCTGATCTCCAAACTCTTTTATAGGATGTACAAATAAAAACGTCTACCTTTGTGCCTTCAGATCCAATTCACAGTAGGATTCTTAAGTCTGAGCAGTGAGAATTACACTTGCAGTGTCCAAATGACAGGAAAAATAAAGACCATGCTGAAAATCTACTCTAAAGGAGCAAATGTTTCAAACTATTTGACACTGCTCTTTGCTGTTTTTTAAATAAATCAGAGCAGTTTGGGCAGAATAACAAAGAACAATTAGCACTATTTCAGCTTTACATGACTGTTTTGAGTGACTCATCAATAAAAGCAGCTACAGCAATGCATGGAATGAACAGAAGTTTGCAGGGGGTTTGTTTTACCAGTCTTCCATTCCCGGCTGCAGATAAAGGTGTGCATGTACTGGCCTCAGCCTCTGGATCACGTGGATACACAAGCGCTGGAACATCTGCAAAGAGAGAAGGGAATGAACTCCACACCTTCAGTCCTTCACAAAAAGGTCAGTATGTCACTCCTAAGCAAAGAATATTCTGTCTCCAAGTCTCACTGTCGGCTCTTCCCAGGTCTAAAGCTTGAAAGACAAAACTGAGATAGTTTTTTAACAGAAGAGCCAAACCTAGTTTTTAAGAACAGATCTCACAAAGGAATCCTAAACCCAGCCTTTAATATTGGTGTGCACTGAAACATGACTCTACTTTTTTCCCCTCTATCTCTATTTTCTGAAACATTTTGATTTTTTTGGCACGATACTTTTCAATTTTGCTGCTGGCTCATAGGAATTCTTGTGAAAATTTGAAGGAAATTCCTTCCAGTAATTTTTATTTTGTAAAGTATTCATGAGGAGAAGACCCTGCCTAAGACCTTGCATAGAGTTTTCCCATGAAATATATTCTTTTACTGATGTATTGCATACAAAAACTATGTATGGGTCTACATGGAAATATCACTTTAATAACAAGAAATCCAACTGAAGAATTCAAGTGACAAAGAGTAATTGTTATTCCTTAACAACTTGCAAAGAAAGTACACTTGTGACCCTATTATATAGTTGGATTTATGAATGTCCAAATGCTACCAATATAGGGGTTTTTTTTAAAGTATGTCTAGGAAAGGGTATTAACAAAGCTTTGTGGCATAATATTGTAAAATTACCTGTAGTTTCAAACTAGAGCTCTGAGTAATGTAAATACTGAATACATACAAACTGAATGTAAATAGTTTGATTTTTTTTTTTTTGTTTGTTTTCTGATGGTGGAGCTTGATGAACTATTGTTTCATTAATTCAGAAAAACTCCATTTTTTAATGTAAAGTGTTCAGATTTGTAGAGATCAAGAGGGAGTCATAGAAACCTTCATTTGCATCTACTGTGATTTAGTGTACAGCTAGGCTGGGGTTGTTTCAAACAGTAACACTCCCATGGCCAAATATCTTCAGACAATTACAGGTATTCACTGAAACTGTCAGAATCACAGCCATCAGAATTGGCTGTTTGTGGTCACAGGTCAAGCAGTCACCTGACTTGGAAAGGAACTTTTTTCTTACCTGCCTCACAATCTGATTGGGACACTTTATTAGAATCTGCATTGGCCACCAATCATCATCAGCCATACGATCCAAAAACCACTGCAGAAGATACATACTGTGTTAGTTTTGTTCCATACTTGCTCTAGTCCAATCTTCTTTTTTGCATGATACTAAAGTCTGAAGAGAAATCGATGTTACTATTATTAAGGAATAGGCAAGTTTTAATCCAAGGGAAATCTAAAATATCTTCTGTGCATGAAGGAATAAAGAAATAAAGATCAATATCGGTAAACAGCAATATAATTTTTTATCTAGTATCTTCTTATCCCTGTGCTCTGCACGCCATTAGAAAAATACCTGGAAGAACACTTATCCTGCAAAGTGATGTCAATAGCATAAAAAATATGCTTAAAAAAAAAGCATAACCTGAAGAATCTTGTAGAAGAGAGACAGGATTACACTGAGTTTCCCAAGTTAGATCTCTTTTGCATTTTTAACATGTGGAAGCCTCACGGCCTCCAGAGAACCAAAAACTGTAAAACTAACAGAGAATGATTCATTCCAAGTCAGACTCAGCAAATAACACAGCTCAGTCTTCTGACTCCCAAAATTTTGAGTCACAAGGAAAGACAGTTTAAAATATAGAATCAACGTTCCTACTTTTATTTCAATTGTACTTGAGTATTCTTTACTACATTAAATGTCTTCAACTCAAACATCTTAGGACTACATCCCATTGAGACAACTGTGCACCCAAATACTGAATGTCACATAATTTATCAACCTTGAATCAATTTATAAAAGCATCATGGATTTAACTCCTTTCTACTGAATAAAGTATAAGGCAGGGCACAGTCTATGCTGGGCTCCTTGTACATTTAAATTATCACAGAAATACTCTCAAAACTTTCTTCAGTATCTCAAAATTGCTTTCAACAAGACCATAGCAAATTCTTTGTCTTTCCATGTCTCTTGTGAGTTAATTTAAGCAAGTCTTCATTACACAGATCACTATATAATAATTAATCAAATAAAGAGTTTTTGACATTGGCTCTCTCTTATTTCAGTGACAAAATTATTTTGGCCTCTTGTGAGTTAATTTATGCAAGTCTTTATTACACAAATCACTATACAATAATTAATCAAATAAAGAGCTTTTGACACTGTCTCTCTCTTATTTCAGTGACAAAATTATTTTGGCCTGTGGTCTCAACATAGGTTTCTTCAAATAAAAGTTAAGTCATTCCCCAAGATCTGCAGTAATCAGAGAGGACGAATTTCATCTCATAGAGCACAAATATACCAAATACAGTAGTTCATAGTCCAAAATATTCCAGGGATACGAACCTCCAGGAAAGTTAAACAATATACAGAAAGTTGGTTTGTACTTTGCTGAGTTCCTAAGTCACTTACTTCACAAGCTGCCTGACTGTTATTAAACTGTTTTGTTAACAGTTCAATCCACTGAAGCATTGTAGGCTGTGAAAAGAAATACAGGAAAAACTGTAAATTCAAATAATGAATTCCAGCATAATCTTTAAACATTTCTCAATGGTTCAGCAAAGCACCAAATCTTATGAATTATAAACAATAAACATTTTATGAATTAATAATACATTGCACCTACAGATAAATACCAGTCCATACATTTTAACATACACATTATATTCCATTCTGCAGTGTTCACTATAAATGAGGCAAATGATACTTTAAACATTAACTTAGCATCACATATAGTGATTTTACAGCTCAAACTCCCACTTTTAAAATGTGGGAGTACAGATTTGCTTTTCACTAGATTCATGCAGCTAATTAATGAGAATTTACAAGTAAATCAAATACCTTTTCCTTTGAATGAATAAATGTCTCTAGTACAAAGGAAGTGCTTAACTGGAAAAAAAAATGGCACCATTAATTTAGAATGCATTAATTAAAATGTCAACAAGGAAATAGTTAAGATGAGATTCTTTGGAAATCCTTACCTTTGCTGTCATCAGAGATACTGCTTTTGGGTCTGGTAGTGTACTTGGGATGCTACTACACAACTGCCACATAAACCTAGAGTCAGTAATTTTATTGTTAATTAAAATTAATAATGACAATCTGCAAGAAGAAAAGAAGCATTAATATTACATTTTTAAAGAAAAACTTACCCAAAATATGTATGTTCAAAAATGTTCTTGTCTTGAAGGAACTGCATGTTATCATGCCATATCCACTGAAGAAAAAATGCTACCATCAGATACAAGAAAGCAGTTTATTTCACTATTTAAGCATGATTTTTAAAATAGTTAAATGATTCCAAGACTAAAACCACAGAATTTTTCTGTATTAAAAACTCCCTCTAAAAGCATTTTCTTTAGTTTAAAGAACTGGCTCAAAGCTGTTTTATTCATACTACAGTGAGTATTGGTCGTCCCTGCCACAGGACTGCAGACCAGAGCTGCAAACCTTCTCCTCTTTCTGTGGCCTCATTTTTACAACTTAATTATTCAGAGTTTTGGGCTAAAATGTTGAGAACAGCAAGTTGAAAAAGAATCACAGCTGAAGTCTAACCCAAAGCTTGATGAGCTCTGAGAACTTCTGATAAATTCCTAAAGAGTAAGATTTGAATCTCCATCATTAAAGCAGAACAGGATTTCATGCCATGTCCCCTGCCCATCTCTCTAAAGTGATGTTTTTGATCACATCAATTTGTAGTGATTTTCACAGCAAGATAGCTTAAACATTTAACTCTGATAAAAATCTATTAATATTTTTAAGACCAAGAAGCATAAAAGCATGATCTGATTTGCTGGCTAGGAATGAAGAGACATTTTCAATTAAGAACCTAAAATGTGGCAGATGCTGAAGCAACACTTCTGGCCAAAGGGAGCAGGGACATTAAATTTTCCAGGTGGCAAAAAGGGATTTATCCCATATACAGGACAGAATGAGAAAACATCTAGACATTCACATAAACATCTAAAACATTCACATAAAATGTAAATCGTAATTCCTTTCCTATCCCATGACCATCTCCTAAGGAAGACAGTGAAATGAAAGAACTGCCACCTTAGTGATTTAAATTATTTTTGCTTTCCTATGTTTATTCAGATTTCTGATGTGTTTAGGGCCTCCTAGAGTGTTTTAAGACTGGTGTTAAAACAAATCAACTTGTACCTCCAGCAATTCTGATGAAACATCAAATTTGTAGTCTTTGCCATTTTCCTCCTCTGGCTCCATCCGTTTATAAAACAGCATGTAAGCACTGTGTGTCTTGGAGAAAAAAACATCTGTATAATTTTTGCTTTCAGAGAGAAATCATGAAATCAGAAATATAATCATACAACAAGGGTTTGGAAGAGAAATACCTTTTCAAAGGAAAAGTCCATAAACTTATCAGTAACAGAATCGTAAGTTTTTGTCTGTCAAGAAGAAAGCAAAACCATTAATTACAAGCTTGTTAATGCTTTAGTTTCTAACAGTTTGTGACAGTTCACTTGCAAATTTATGTTATTTATGAGGGTTGCTGACAATTTAGTTCTTGCTCAAAGTAGTCTTGTTTCTTTTTTTTTTCCTCTGGCCTCTCCTGAATTTTCAAAGCCACTATGCAATACTCTAACTCCATCCCAAGCAATTTCCTGGCTCATCCATCTCACTGACACCTCTTCTTTAGAGACATCTAAAGGTATTTTATCTATGTGCCAAACAAAGGAATTTTTTGGTTTTATTTCAGCATATTGTCTTTCCCAGACATGAGAAGTTGTCTTATGCCCAGGACTGATTCAATAAGATACTGTGTTATCTATACTGTGCTTTATATAATGTACACAGCTTTAAATAATGATCAATTCAGGCACAACCAGAGAACATTTGAGTGTTGTTTGTATTAATAATGTGTAAAAATATTCCAACTGATGTCACAGGCAACAATACAAGACATAGACAAAGATCAAAATGCCCATTTTCTCCCCAGAATACACCTAAGCTTGAAATAATGATTCCTTCATCAATGGTCTGAGCTAAGCAGCCACCCCAAACAAGAATTCCTAAATTAGCTCAGACTCACTTTTTCTATACCTGAATAAATAGTATGATAAAAACCAGATTTAGTAAAGAAATACCTCTTGTTTGGAGAGACACTTCACTAATTAACTTTGCTTCATTAGTAATACCTGTACTGTACTTCTGAAGCTTCCTTTTAAAGCCTCACACAAAGACCTGGGTTGTAACAGATACTGGAACAGTTGAACATGACAAAAATTCAGGTCAAAACTTACAGTCATTTCTCCACCAAAACATTCGGAAGCGAGCTGGGCAGAGTCGAAGGGTTTAACTTCAGCATCATTGAAAAGGTACCTGCAAGGCAGGAAGAGGCTTTGAAACAATTGCTGCTCATCTCTAGGGGCAAATAAAGCCTCATTAGCACCTCCAACGATTCCTCAGATTGCAATATTCCTATTAATTTCTAATGTCTTGTTTAGATACCAGTAAATGAAAATCTGGTCACAAAGTGACTTCCTTCCAATAATGTCAAACAAGGAGCTACTGTTGGGATCCCCACTGGAGCAGGGATTAGGTCATGAGCTGGTTCTATTTCAGAAATGCTCTGGCTTCTCTAGAGAACAGGAATAGAGGAAACCTTTTCTCCTATGCCAGGGCTCCAATGAGAAATGGAGATACCACATCCAAAAATAGCAGGCAGAGTGTTCCCTGCTTTTCTCTGTCACCCAGGAGGACCCTCCTCCTTCCCATGCCCATGTCCCTCCCCTTTCCCAAATTTGCCAACCAGAAATGTAGTTGGATCCTCATCCAAGGTACCAAGCAGATTTCAGGAAGGACAATCTAGGAAATCTTTTGCACTGCAACAATTCAAATCTAGTCCCATCAGGAGGCAATCCCTGGCTGTGGTGAGGCCAACACAGCATTCCTGGCCACCCCTGTGTTTGAGACCACAAAATTCTCCTGGCTACTGATTTGTAGGCCAATAAATTAATATCCTTACAACTATCAAATTCCAACATCCTGTGCTTTCCAAAGGAACCTACAGGATGTATCCCCGTATATAACTGCACCTAAAAAAGCCAACAGCTTTAGTTATCAAAAACATGGAAATATAAATGGCACAGCTCACCACTTGTTGTTTTTGTAAGCATGAGGATTGACAATGTCCCTGATAAAACTGTAGTAATGCCCCCCATCTGCTGTTCCTGTGTGAACTGTCACACCAATCAGGTCATACTCGTAACTCTCAGTTTCCTTCAGATATGCATCATCTTCCTTAAAACCTGAAAGAATTCAATACCATATTTAATCAGTTATTTCCAAAACACCCAAACTTCAACATTAGCAACAAACTGTATGCAATTATTTGCCATTCCTCTCATCCTTTACAAAAAAATATACGATTGTTTGAAATTAAACAGTATTTGAAACCAAAAATTGACCATTTTTCTTATGTGAAGTACAGTGTGTGACTTTGGGAATATAGTCAATTAACGTTATGTTTGATTTTATTTGCTTCTGTTCTGTATACAGGAAGTGAATACACAAATAAATACAGGCTATATAACACAAACAGAATGCCAAAGCTTGCTGAATCCATTTTAGGAGCAAACCTTCTTTCCTGTCGTTTTTTCCCATGAGGAAATCTTCAGTGTAGGGTGTCATATCCAAACGTAAAGGGAATGAAAAATGGGTATTGACTTTCTCCTTCATCATGGTCACCATATTAAATGTGTATCTCATGGTGTTGAAGCTTAAGATACGAGGTAGTTTCTTAAAACATGCCCTGAAGGATCACAAATAAACAAGATTTACAAAAGCTTAGGAGGGTGGATCATATTTTCACAGAGATTTTAAACATTTATTTCAAGTGTAACATTGGAGATGTATTGCTAAGACATAAATACAAAATTCAGCTCTTACAGTGCCCCAGAGCAGGGCAGACTGACTGGCAGCAGGAAAGTCAAATTTACCCCATTAAACAATTCTGTTTAGGCTGTCATTGTACCTTGGAGGAAACAGTAAATTTACTCATATGGCAGGAACCAGCTTTCTAAAATAGTATCATAAAATAAGCCATGAATGAATTCAACAATGCAAATCCCCTCACTGCAGGGAGTTACCATCTTCCAAAAGACAGAGGCAGAACATCATCTGCATAAAAACTCAAAAAATTTGCAATAATGATTTTCAAGTTATTCTCTCACTCACATAATTTAAAACAACAAGGTTTTCCAACTCTAACAAAGAAATTTCTTAGCTGCAATATCAAGACAACATTAAATTTGAATTTATTTTGTCTTTATAAGTAGACTTTGCAAAACACGGAAACATTTTTAAAGCTACAAATTTTGATTAAGAGATTCAGGGTGACATGAAACCTAAGCAATTCTCCTATATAATGAGTAACCAACCAATCTCTGAAAGCATTTACTGTTTTAAACCCAGGACTAATGTTCCCAAAGGTACTAATTTCTGGTGTTTTTAAATTAAAAAAAGGTCATGAACATTTTCCTGTGTCTTTTGCTAAGATATTTTGGATTCTCTGTTTTGGAAATTTGATTTCCTTCTAATTTCTGGTTTGCACAGGGATCCTTACAGGCCTATATGATATAAACTGAATGAAAGAGCAGTTCTGTTGCATCTAAAGGACTACTGTTATTCCAAATGGAATTTCAGGTATTTACTATTTACTAAAAAGAAACATTAGGAATATTTATTTCTTTTTAGCCACACCTTTTCTCAGCCCGCACTTTCTTCCCACAGTGAGAACACGTGTACATGTTGTCACCTTCCAAGGTATCTTTAATAGTTACTTCATCAAGAGATTCCTACATGGAAAAAACAAAAAAGGAGGTTACATTTATCTTGGATATTTGTATCTTGTGCTTACATGGCCTGCTTTCCAAACCCCTTCTTTTCTATCTTACTTTGATTTCAATTAACATTTCCATAAATTATGAAAATAAAGCCTCAAAATTTTTCACAGAAGACCACACACCTGAACTAAGAGAAGAGTTTGACAGGAAAACCATTTCCTAACCTACATACAGAATTAAGGAACTAACTCATAAAAATAGTACTCAATATTCCAAACTGTCTCACGGAATTCAAATCCATTAAATTCAAATTTCAACTGTGGGAATAATGGTTGCCTAAAAAGCTTGAAAACATAGAATTATGCTGGTGTAAGCTTTAAATTAATTTCATAAGCAGTAGTATTTGCAAATGTTGAACTTTTTGACATTTACAGTTCTCATATAAAATGACCACAGCATGTTTAAAACAAGTAAATAGGGATTATTGACTGTAAACAGTCAATGACTACTGTTGGCTCCAGCTGATGGCACACAGCAGTGAAAAGATGAAACTAAATGACCTCATAATATAAACCTCAAAACACCCCAAAACTGGAGTGCAGATAAAAAGAATTGAAATCTTCAAGTGTGTAGTAGTGTTTTATGCCCTTTGTAACTGAGATCTGAGATTCATCTCAGCCTGGCATTACTTACATAAATATTCTTCATGTCTGCCACCTGGCACCTCACTGTGTAGAACTCCTCAGCTGTCTGACTCACATGCTCACAGTCCTGAACAAACGCAAGACAAAAGCAATGAAATCACTTTCTTTGAGAAGTCAGGAAATAATTATCTTTAAAAGATCAGGCTAGAGAAGGAGCACTTACCAAAGAAACGACGTTGTTTGTGATAACACCTCCAAACAAACTTTTCACTGTGTTTTTCTGTGAATCAATAAATAAATAAATTCTTGTCAAGGAAATTTGAGAAAATCGCTAAGTTCTCAAGCTCCCTTTTGCTCCCTCTTAATAACTCACCAGTTCTGGAGACATTTCCTCTATTTTTGTTATTAGGTCAGTGAAGAACTCAGTCATGTCCTTCTGCTCTCCAGTGTTCAAGGGCTGCTTATCCATGGTGTAGGTTTTACAGAAAGGCCTTGGGTTGTAGGCCTTACATTCACTTTCCTTTGATAAAAGGTATCAAACAACACCAAATCAACCCAAATCTTTTTCAAGTTACACAGATGTACCACACACACATATATTAATATCTGTTTTCAAAAAGACATCTTTTCCATACAATATGTTTATCAGGCAGGATAATTTCCTAAATGTTTAAATGTTTCTGCTGAAATGCAAAGCAGTTTTTAACTAATTGATAACCATTATCATGATACCAGTGAGTAAAATACTGTTAGTAAAAAAGGATTAAAATATTTAGGAAATACTTCATAAAATTAATCAGTAAATTAAAATATCTTGGCTGAAGATGTGACACACGCACTTCCTGCATATCTGCTCTGACACAAAATAAAATGTGAGCACATCAGCTTGTATTTATGTATTTTTGGACACTGCTGACTTAAATCTTTCCAAGTGTTCAATTCTCATTCAGACTTCTCTATGTTTTCATCTAGTTTTTAACAGGATGTGTTTAGCCAGAGAAAAAAATGTGCAGTATAAAGCAATTTTTTAGAATACATCCCCATTCCACTGCCTTGCACACTGGGAATGCAGGACTCACTCGGCTCTCTTTTAAGGATGTCTAGCAAGACAGCATCTCCTGTAAATACTGCCTTTTTTAGAAAAAAGTCTTTCTTCAAGATTTAAATAATGGTAAGTCTTGCTATGACTTTATGTTCCTCTATTATTTTCTGCTGAAATGAACACCTAAATTAATAATTTCTATGAATCATGGGAGGCATTACAAGTCAAGATTCTTTTCCCCATCTGTCTTCAAAGTGGTTGAGAATTTCTTATATAAAACCAGTGTCAAGACACTCAACTCTCCTCAGGTTTTTTTCATTATTTCAGAATTATTTCAGTGTTTTAACAGCAGTGAACACCTGGGAACTGCTTTCATTTTGTTTTGTCCCAGAATCTCAACATTTTGCTGTATTTTAATGGATTAACCTTTAAATATTGGAGCAAGGAAAATGTAATGGATAAGAAGAATGTATTTTATTTTATCACCAGGGATAGTCCACCTACCCAACACCACTCTAATTCACTGATTCACCTGGACTATGTACAAAGAATCTCTAAAATAGGACACTTCCTAAAATACTCTCTTTCACACCTACCATTAGGTATGTAAACATCTTCTGGAGTTCCAGTAGAGTGGTCTTGTGTTTCATATCTTCTGAATACTAACAGAAATTAATAAAAGAAGACTTGATCTTTTTGCTTATTACTTTCCAAAACCATATGTTAAAAAGATGTAATATCCAAATAAAAACCCAATTACTTTACTACAGACCATTAAGAAAAATGATTGTGCACAGGAACACACAGTCTATTATCTTCTATTTAGAATCTTTATACTTATTTTGCACTTTTTTTTGGCATGGCAACATCAAACCTGAGAATAAAATAACTCTACTTTCTAAAAATTTATTGCAGGTAGGTGTTTTTGGGGAAGTATTACAAAGTATTGTTGGTTTTGGAATATTTTAATTCACAGATGTTGTGAGGGCTCTGAACAGCCCTCTCCATAATGCATTTCTTGTGCAGACCAGCAGCTTCTCTTACTTAGGTTTTTACTTGCATTTATAAATGGTAAATCCAGAAGTTACATGACAAGTAGCAGCAATAAACAATAACAGAAATTATGAGGTCACTACCAATTAGGGTGTTTCACACATTCTATCTGCCCTGCTGATGTCAGGGACCAAAATGATATTTTCTCTCTTACAATAAGGAGACAGAAGTTATAATATTGCATTTCTGGAAGTCAACCCAAGTATGATAATTACTGCTGTACTTCTGGCAGCATAAGATAATGTGCTCTGGGACTTTATGAACAGCCATGAAAAAGCATTTGTTAACAAAATGACAAATCAGCCGTTAATAGACAATTCACATAAACCCAGACCTGAATCAAGCTACTTGAAAGCAACAGAAATATAACTTTTAGAACATTTTATTTCACTGCCACCTTAAGAACCTACCACATTACGTATTTAAGAAAAAAGAAAATCTCTTAACTTTTAGACACCAACAAAAGCATCCAACTACACAAAAAGCAAACTAAACCCTGAAGAAATATTTTTTATCTAGATGCAAGTCTTAGAAGAAAATCTGTATTTTTTCAGTATTTGCACTGATTCTGAAGATAAACTTCTATCCAAGCCCCACACTCACCTTTGCAGTGAAAATTGCTTGTCTGGCCTCTGGGATCATGTACAACTGCTGAATCGTGGAAGCCAAGTAACATGTGGCTCCAAGGTTGGTTAAACCCACAAACCTGCACTCAGCACGAACATCATCATGGGGCCAATAATCCCACTTGTAAGGTGCATGGGAAGCTGTGAAAAGCAGCAATCAGGAAAAGAGTAAATTCAGAGTGCAATTTGCAAAAATAGAAATACAATGAAAAGCTTGATGTTCACACTAATAAAATGCCACTGGTTATGCACTGTACATTTACAGGCATGAGCCAGACTGTGCCTGATCTTTAGGAAAATGGATTATATATTCCTCAGGAAAATCTTTAAAACCTCCTGCAACATCACTGTGGTCTGTGCTCCCCAAATGTCAAGTGAAACAGACTGAAAAAGCCATTTTCTTTTCCTCTAAGCTTTCCATTCCTCTGAATTTCACACCAGATGTAGCGATGGATTTCTTACACAGGGAGGCACCAGACAAGCTTGGCAGGGCTGAGTGACTCTTTCATGAGCCTTGTTCTGATATGGCTGCCAAGAAATTAGAAGAATGGGAAAGTTCATCTCATCTGCCAGTCAGGAAGATGGTAACCAGCTTAGAGAATTTTTCTTGGTATCCAAGAAGTTGGACATAAACCCCTGCAATACATCCAGCTTTGCTATTCATCCCCAAAGATGTCATTCTCTGAAAACACAGTGTATCCCACAAATAATTCAGTACCTCTGCTGAAGTATATGTTCAAATAAAGAGGGAAAAAAATCTCCTAAAAAAGTCTGGATTTATTTTACAATCCATAAAAGCTATATGGAGTTCAAGATTTAAACTTTAAATCCTTAATTATTTCATCATAGATGAAAGACTCATTAGGGATTCTTCTCACTCCACACTATTAGACAGAAATTCAGGAAACTATTTGGCATTGTCACATCTTCAGAGACCAGACGCTCAAGGTTTTCTGCTGCACAACAAATAATAGCTGTGATCTTCATTTTGGCATTGGCACCAAAACAACTATTAGCCCTGAAGCACTAAGGAGGGAAGAAAAGAGGTTTAATTCTCCTGTTTCAACAGACCTCAGCGCTGTGACCTCAGGTTACCTGGGCTGGTCAGCCAGTAGAAACAAAGCTCCCCTGCACATTTCACCTCCTGAAGGAGGTCATTAGCCTGGCAGAAGAAACCAAAATTCCCTCCCTTAACTGCAATCCCTAAATGACAACATACTAATTCACCCTTTCTGAGGTAAGGACTCAGCATCTCTCCCTGCCTAGAGCTCATCAGGCTGTAATTGCAAGGCAATCAGTTGACTCCTCTGTACTTCACAGAGCAGCTGGGAGGATCTTCCACCTCCTTCCATCTGACAAAGAGCATTCAAGAATTTGACAAGGACTTTCTCAGGATGACCTTGTGTTCCCCACCCTGGGATTTTTTAAGTGACTGACTTCATTTGTGTAATAAAATTTTTCCCTCTCCATATGGATCTTAACTGGAAAGGCAAATTTGAGGCTCATTGATGCCTATCTTCTTTATTCCTCACTGTTGTTATAGAAACCAGCTTTTTCTCAGGAAGAGAAGGGGAAACTTGAAACCAAACTTACCATGTTCACATCCTATTTTAAGCAAACTAAAGCTGATTTTTTTCCTCTCAGAATGACCATGCATTTCTTTATATTCCACATTCTAGATGCTCCTGTTCCATTGATAACACCAGACATGATCTTAAACTGGCTGGAAAGTGAAGCACCTACTCTTTGAACTCAAGAGTTTTATCAGTCTTTAAAGAAGCAAAACTCCAAGATACTGCAAGAAATTTTATGAACAACTTAAGATACCTAAATCCACTCTTCAGTGAGATCCACCTGAATGAACTGGGAGCCCTCCCTGTCAAGAAAATACATTTAAGACCAAAGACAGGATAGAAATTTCTAATATTTCCCTTAATGTTTCTCCTAAGAAGGATGGAGGGCTGGACCAAAGACTAAGATTTTTGAAGACTAGTAAGATTACAGGGATAACAAAGTGGAAAAACCCAGTTTCAATAATCTTTGGATCACAACAATGGAATAACAAGCCCTTAAACAAATGAGGTATCACAAGTGCTGTGTTGAGTGCACATCACAGAGACAACAGCACTGTGCCAGCTGTAATAAAATTAACATTCATGCAAGTGAGAAATGCTGGATATGGAGCAGGAGCACGGAACAGATGGCTCGGGAGAACATGGGATGAACAAACAATCTAGGGAAGAGTGTTTGAAATAAAGTAACAACTGTGGTAAATGTTCAGAAAACATCAACACAGAGGAATTACTGAGATTTGGAGTGAGGAAAACACTGATTGTTAAAAACAAATGATTGCACCTAGAGATATAGAGACAACCTCAGCAGCAAATAATGTGCTCATAACAAACAAAAATATCAAGTATTTTCATAAAATATATTCTTCATATTATTTCTTCTGAGCACAGGAGACCTTAGAAGGCCCCAGGCATAAGATAATAGAACACAAAGCATTATTATGATCAGATTTCTCTTTTGCTTGCTGAATTGTAAGGCACTAAAATCAATTCCAGAGATTATAATAAATTACAGAACCTCAGGTTAGAGAAATTTTAAAAGGGCATGTGAAAGACATCTAGCAAGCTCAAAATGCATAATGAGGATTTGTAAACCAAAGATAAAATATTAACTAGCTTGAAATTTTGGTGATTTCCATATTATATATAGGAACTGTGGTTCCAAAAGGCAGGAAGCATGGAAGCCAAAAGGCACAGCAAAACTCTTTATGCAGATATATGGGTACAGACTGAAGTCAGCTACAATGATACCAGAGGTTCTGAAAACATGACAGGGCTGCTCAGAACTCCAGTACCTCCATGTGGTTTCTACACTTTGGTTTATGCATAAATATTCCATGCTTCATGTCAGAAACGAAAAAGGGAAATTAAAATCCAGCATAAGAAGATGAAACATGTAAAATCCAGTGTTACCTGTGTGTACATGTTATTCAACTGGACCACACCCTCTAAATAATAATATGTAAGAATAGGTGATATGGAAATTATTTTGGGATTTCATTTGTTAAGTGAGCTAAAGATTCCAACACTTCTGTGACACTACTCCAGGTGATAGAGGATAAACAGCAGAGCTATGAGGTGGAATTCCCAGAGCAGAGTTATTGGCCAAAAACACTCCAAAGGTTCTTACACTGCATGTGCTGTGCCATGACCCAGTTGTGGAGCAGCCTGTAGTTTTCCACAGAGCCTTTCACCATTTCCACCAGCAAGTCATAAGCAGCAGCTCTGGAGGAGTGGGACTTGCACTTTGGCTGTTGTCTGTCCTTCAGACTGGGCAGCAAGAACAGGAGATTGAAGATGTCCCTCAGAAACTCCTGGAAAACAGTTAAATTGGCACACTGAGCAGCTTGAATGTATTCTTAAAACATGAATCATATATGAACAATTTTCTAGGAGCTTTTAAAGACTTTCTGGACCTCTGTCATGCAGAACTTTCTGACTTGAATACAAGTTCTGAATCACAAATTTCAACAACTTGTACTGCATGAAGTGCACTGTAACAATTTTATAATCTGAAGAGGAACATGCCAATTGGAAAAGAATCACAAAATATGATTTGTTTTATGATTGATAACTTGACAAACCAGAAATGGATTTTCAGTAACTTTTAGGACTAGTTTCTCAAGTTTTTCTTAAGCTTTCTATACATTCAAGCTACATAATCTGACCTTTGCATACATTTATTTTAATTTCCACATCCTCCTCCACCCTGCACTCTTGTGAATTGAATTCTTATTCTAATTTAATCTGGAAGCTCTCCCTAAATTAAACACACTTATCCAGTAGAACAACAGAAGCAGTCTTTTAAAATGCTGTCAGCAATGTCACATTTGGACAATCAAATTACCTTCAGGGCTATTTTATGGCAACAGAATAAACAGATAAGATATAAACAACATCATTAGACACTAGGGCCTACACTTCAGCTGAAAATAGTAAGTTCTGTAGAGTCTACAGAAAAAAAACATCAATCTAAAGTTGCTTTCACACACAATTTGCTTTTTTTTAAGACAATGCAGTTCTCAAATATAAAATAAAATTTTTTTAGCAACTTCCCCTGCCTCACCACTTTCCCACTCTACAAGCACAGGTGGAGTGTAATAATCCTGTAACAGATTTCTGCCACTACACAGGTGTGGAGCTTAAACTGTTACTTTTAGATCAGACTGCCCAGCATCTGGTCAAAATCAGCTGTTGTTAAGGACTTAACCAGCTAATGCTGATTAACAGAAAAAAACATTTAAAGACAATAAATGAAAATAAATAAAACTTCAGGGATGGAAGAGTTCTATCCTGGAATTATATAGAAAGGGAAGGAACTGTAAGTGCTACTTGTTAATAAAGGAATATCTGTGGGTTTGTTGTTTATCCTAAGGCCAAAAATATGACAAACTTTCATATATTGAGCCCTGCAATCAAAATGTGGTAAAAAAAAGTTTGATCTCTCAGTGGTCTTGCAGTGTCCTTCTCACCTGGCCTTCCCGAGAGAATTTGAAAGGTGGTTTGTGCTTAATAACACTGGTTGCAAGGCGAAGCAGTCCTGTGAGCCCATCATCCTCTATGTTCCCATCCTGATGGTCAAGGATTTCCCTGCTGGATATGCACATAGAGGGATAGAAGGAATGTCACAGCTCTGCCCCACTAACAATAACCCAATGCAAACTCCAAGGGGAATTCCTGGGGCAAAGCTCACCTCCGAATGCAGTCAGCAAGGTGTCTAGCCAGTGCATCTAAATCAAGCAGGGTTGTCTGATTCAAAATAAAGAAAGTTGAATAAAAATGGAAAAGAATTATGGACTACTTTTGGAGGAAATGTTATTACTGCACACAGAAAAACAGATAATTAAAACTCATTTTCAGGCATGCTTTAAGGTAAGTTTTCTGACTTATGCTAAGTGCCTGTTAACTGAATTTAACTCTTTCAGCTTTAATCAAATACTTGATTAGCTCCTCCTTGGAACACACTGAAATTATCACAGATAATTACACTATTCCCATGTCTGTGACCTGCAACTAAGTTCACCTTGTGTGTTGTAACAACCCCCCTTTCTTGACCCTACAGAGTCATTACCTAAAGCTTCCAAGAACTACTAAGTACACATTAGAGAAAACTGGGAGATGGAAAACATTCAAAAGCTGCTCATAACAGTCCATCCGAGCTTAAGAAAAACTATCTGAATAGACTAATTAAAAGCAATAAACACTGGTATGAATGCAATGCAAACCTACCTGACTTGCATCTTTGACATGAATGTTATCAATCAGTTTGCACAGCAGCCAAAAATACTCCTTACAACCAGGTCGCAGCACAGTTTCCTCTTCATAATCCTCTATCTGTGGAAAGAAATTGCTTTTGTTCTGAAGTAGAAGACAAAATAACTGTATTAAAAGAGTACAGTGAAGCCAGTAACTGTGTTACAAGATAATTACTTTCTTCAAGCCTCTAAGATAAGTGTAAGAACAATGTCTTTTACAAGGGTAACAGTGTATGCTCTGTTTTTCTTCTGCAAAATTTGTTAATTTTCTTGAAAAATTGCCATGATAATCTGCCAGACCTGAAAAAGATTTGACAAATAGTGTGGAGTTCATACCACCCACTGCAAATCACAAAAATATTCAGGATTAGATGGGACAAAACATTAAAAACTTGGGCTGATTGAAGTTAGTAAATACTTCTCTAATTTTAAACTCTCCTGAAAAATAGATAAATATTGCAAAATCTTCTGTAGATTATTTTAATTTAACTTTTTTTTTTTTTAACATCTGTGTACACAGGCATTGAAATTGAAGAACAAGGGCACTTCGCAAAAACTGTACTGCATTTCTCAAGGCACAGCCAAGCTGTAAATTACTGTAGTGTCACAGTTTAACATTTTTGGAAAGTTCCTGGAAACATTAGCAGACTTCATATCTCTGTGTATCTGAAACAGTATGGCAGACACAACAATAATGTGCTATTATATTATATTACATTAGTTTATTATATTAAACTTTTAAACTTTTTTATATTACTTTTAAATTTATCTTTGAGAAGTCTTGTCAGTTCTTAAATTCTTACCCTAATTGGTTTCAGAGCTTGAGCATCAGGGAGAAATTTTAACAAGGTTGATGCAGCCAGCAGCAGAAAGGAGCGATTGATTGAGTCTCCCCCATCCAGGCCAGAGAGAGATAATTTGTACAAACCATTGCAGGACTCATGGCGAACTGCAGTCTAGAGAAAACAATAAAATTACATGATTACACTCATTCTTTGGAAGATTTTTTCTTTTGTATGTTTTTCTTTCATAGGTATATAAATTCCTCTCATAATATGTAAGAGGTTATCAGGGTAGAATGTGTCTTTCTAAAACAGGTATTGCAAATAATGTGCATTTAAACTGCCAACAGAAAAATGCAAAATATACTATTCTAATTAAAAACGTTGTTTGTGCCCTGTGTCTCAAGTTATGTATTTTCTATGGGAATGATTAAAGTGACTAGAATAGAAAATATCACATCTGGCAAATCATGGAAATCTATGTGAATCCTGAATTTGCTCTTACTCATTCCTAATTACTAATTAATTTAATTTCACTAGAAAAACTATTTTCTTCTTCCTTTTATTAAGAAAAATATCCAAAGTGTAATCAAGCTTTGAAAGTTTGCACTCTCTCATTTTCTGTGCTTGAGTAATAAAACAACAGATAAGAATTATCACATCATGTCCACCTTGCACCTTTAAGCAACTACCAGTAAATACAAAAAAAAAATCTACTGTGAATATAATTGATGCAATTTTTAAGCCTTTATTACTGGAGAAAAAATTACTTAAAGCTAGACCAAGCTTTGGTCATGACAAAGATTTTTGTATCAATTTTCATTCACCTCATTCTGTGACTCTAAGTATGGAAAAACAAATAGCAAAACCAAAAAATCTAATACTGTAAAAACCATAATGGGGGAAGTACATTTAAGCTAACTCAAGTCAGGTGGCATCACCCAGAAATTTCAACAAATTACCCAGAAATTTTAACAAATGACAATGAAAAAATGACCTTCAAAGAGAAGCCAAGGTGAAAGGTGAGAGTTTATAACCTGGTTTGCCACCAAGCACAGAGGTGCCACCTTCCAATGATCACTTCTTACCCAGCACTGCAAGGAACTGAAGCAGATCTTGCCACTTCTAGCAGGAAAACACACGTCCTGGATTAATGGCAACCCAAAGGTAATGACACCAATTAGGAATGTACCAAGCTCCCCATTACCATACCTCGGGAATAAGAAGGGTGAGTTTCTTGAGCCAGTCTTGCAAATGGTCACTGTCAGCCAGACTGGATTTCACCAAGGAGCAGCAGTGAGCCCAGCTCACCAAGAGCCACATGGAATAGTGAGTGACTGCAGGAGGAGGAGAGAAACCCCACTGTAAGCAACAGCAAAGGCTCTCTGGGCAGAAGGGTTGCACAGTCCAAAGTGACATTTATTTCAGTCACAATAACAGGCAAGACAAAATCTCTCTTGGCACTAAGGATACAAAAAACCTCAGAGTTTTACCAATATGCTGATTAAATACTGACCACTGTACTTATGATGACCATCCAATTAGATTAAATATTATTAGTGAGGGCCACAGTACTTTCCTAAACCTCTACTTCTTGACCCGTGAGCTGGTGCTTTGCATCACATCTTCACATTTATTTCCTGTTTTGTACTAATTTCTGTGGCCATGTTTGTGTTTGTGTTGCCCCAAACAAAAGTTCCATTGCAATCATCCTGCAGCCCCTAAATAAATCTGGAATTTCTTAGGTAGTGTCTTTGTAATGAAATTAGAATGAGAATTTTGCAGTGCTTCAGACTCCATCCAGTGTCACCTTTCCTCTGGTAATACGGCCAGCATGCTTTCAAGGACTGCACTTTCAAATATCCCATTTTCAAAGGCATTATCAACAGAGAAACCATTCCTCATCTTTCATTATTTAGGAGAGGGGACTGCCAGCAGCAAGAGCCCAAGCACAGACCTATCAAATGAATGGCAGCAATTTCCAGGGCCAATATCTGCTGAGATTTGCTCCCAAGCAAATAAGGCCTGAACACCCAATTAAAGATGTGTCCAGGGGTGTCCAGAACAGCTTTTTATGGGATAGGAACCCACCTGTCTTGCCAATGAAGCTTTTCCTCTTGGCAGAATAAAGAAAGCTGTTCTTGGAATAAGGTCTAATATCAATTTTTCAGGTGCAACAAGAGTTTACTCCTGGTAGCCCCCTCATCTTCTACTTCTACGTGAATTTCCTATTTTCTTCTTTGCAAAGTGTTACATTTTGATAGGATCCTGGCTGCGTACCTCTGTCACTGGTTGTTAATGCAGGATAAAGTGATGTATGAGATTTGTTTGAATTTGCTGTTCTCCTCATTGATGCAACCTGAGCTGAAAATTCTCACATGGAACTTCTGCCACAAGCTCAGTAAGAAATGTTTTGGCAAGAGGGAAGTAGCTGCTACCCATGGAAAAATTCTCTGAGCAGAAGATGCTTCCAACCACTGCCCCAACTTCACTCCCAAAATAAAACTGAATTCTCCCCCTTCCTAGTCTTAAAGCTTGGGGATGAGGGGTGGGAGCAGGAATGGGGGAAAATCCAGATGGGATTTAGCCTGGAAAGAGAACTGGGAAAATCTCAATGAGGTATCAGCCAGAAACAGGAGCAAAAAAAATTCAGACAGGAATTCTCTAGGAAGCTTAATTGGGAGAAAACACAGACTGGATTTCACCTGGAATGAGGACTGAAGGAAAACTGTACTGGATTTCTCCTGGAATTAAGACAGGAGGAAAACTGGACTGGATTTCTCCTGGAATTAGGATCGAAGGAAAACTGGACTGGATTTCTCCTGGAATTAGGATCGAAGGAAAACTGGAATGGATTTCTCTTGGAATTATGGTTGAAAGAAAACTGGACCGGATTTCTTCTGGGAAGTGGTTCAGGGAAAATGTGGATGGGTGAAAACATGGACTGGATTTCCCCTGGAAAGTGGATCGGGGAATAACCACAACCAGATTTCATCCTGAATCCAGACTGGGGAGAAAACCCAGACTGGATTTCACTCAGAAATCATGGCTATTTCCTTGCAGTAATATGATGGATATTTCCTGGATGGATATTTAACCATGGATACCTCCTGCAGTAAAATGCAGTCTTTCCAGCATCCTAATGGTGGAATAAATCAAAATAACAAATTCTCATCAATTTGCCATCCCAATTAGCTCCTTACACAGGTGTTTTGCAGCACTGACCTTCATGCCTTGACCTGTGATCAGACTGAGCCTTCAACACCCTGATGGAAAGAAAAGAAAATAATTTGAATTTTATCACAGAACATAACAGATTATCACTCAGAAACACAAGCACACACAAGGCACAACACAGTTACTCTTAAGTAACCACTTGGAAAATCATTCATCTTAAAAGGATTCATTGCTTGCAGTATTGAATATTATAATAACAATAATAAAACTATGAAAACCTTCAAGTTACCCCCATAAAGCTTTACTGACTACAAGATTAAAAGCCAAGGAGAAATACCCATAGCCCCTTCTTTATTTTATCCAAAACAGAGATGTCAGAGCTAAGAGCTGACCCGTACAGAGGAAATCAAGTTTTCTTCATAAAGAAACCACACTCTGAATAAACATTTGCAAACTTTAAATGTTTATATTTACCACCATTTTTATTAATGACAATAAAACGTTATGAAACCAAAAATATAGCATAGATACTTAAAAATTATTCCTGCAACTCAACTAGAGGTCAAAGTTAAGCACATCTGCAGACTGGAAATGTTCTGAATATCCTTAAAAATCTTTTAAAAACATGGTAAAACAACTATCCATCACTTGGAATCAATTCTACACCTCCAGTGTAGCAAAAACCTGTCCTCCCCAGCATCAGTCTGCCTACCACAATGCAGCCTTACACAGAATTGCTTTTCTCAGGACAAAAAGGCAACAGGACCAAAATCTCCAATAGGTCAGATTTTGCCTTCAGTATCAGCAGGATGGGAAAAATAAGTCAAAACTGACAGACAACCAAGCAACATGAAAGTGAATTTATTTTAATTTCTTCTTTACGCTGCCTTGAAATTGAGAATGCTCTGGAGAAAATGAAGGGATTTTGGCATGAGAATTTACGTCATTTATAGTTTATACATCCATGCCTTACACTCTGACCACAGAGTTCTCACCCCTCTCCTCTCTGCCACTGCAGGAGGTGACTAAGAAAAGCAAGTCTACAGCCTCTGGAGCTCAATCTCTGATGTGACTGTCAATGGGAGCACAGCTGGAAGAGCCCTGGGGTCGTGAACAAAAGCAGCGATGAAAATGTGCACACTCGATCAGCTTTATCACAAAAATAAAAAGATATTGTACCTAGGTGCCAAGTTGTCATATGTATAAGCAACTGACATAAGTCGCTGAATCAAACTGGTTCCCTGGACAAGTACAAGAAACACCTTTAAAAATTGAAGTTGAAAGAAAAAAAAAAAACAAGTTAATATAACAACAAGCTTTTTGATCTGTTTTTCAATTATACACACTGTGTGAATCTAAATAAACCCACCTGTGCAGAGGGAGGAAGGGCCAAAGGCAAATCACAGCATCTTCACAGTTAACAATTTATTGTGTTTTTTAAAGCAGAGCTAAAATCCCATGTTTCACTGACTAGGTCTAGATGCTAAAATTTCATTCTCTAAAGAAGACAATTCAACTGAATAGAAAAATCAAGCATTTATCCAATCCTCTCAGTAAAAACATATTATTTTTTTTTAAAGCATAAACTACCTTTTAAAAAACTTAGGTTTGAAGAGACAGGGCCGGGGATGAGGTTGGACACTTAAATTTTGCCTGCCTCTGTGATGAACACATTTTATCGACTAACCACTCTCTTAAAGTATTCATCTTTAGCAAATCTGACAGACTACAAGAATTTTAAAATCCAAGTCTGAAGAAAACCTTGAAATATTTAAATATCAAATCCACAACAATCAAAAATGCTAATCAATTGACAACTAAAAATTTAAAAACAGTTAGAGAAAGTAACAGCACTGTTTACATGTTCAAAAATTTAATATATTTGGTAAGTTCCTGGTATGACAGTAGCCCTGGTTATTTAGGGATTTGTTTTGTCAAAAATGGCCGATACTTATAAAATAGTTAAGGTCTTTCCAGGTAAAACAAAGGGGAAGTTTGGCTCCAGCTCAGAGTTCAGACCTGCACTTTTGGGCAGTCACAGCTGGTCCTGTGCCCAAGAAAGGTGATTTACACTGAACGTTCTCCTGATGCCAAAATACCCCAAGTGCTTGGCCTGCTCTAGGAAATCAGCATGCAGGAATCTGGCAGGAAGGTTTACAGCTGCAGGTAAGTTCACACTCACTCAGATATCCCTAATAAAGTTATTTTAGTGCTTACTAAAGGAATCCAACATGGATTTAACAAGGACAAGGGCAGCTCATGTTATAAATATAGGTTAATAATAATATGTTACTGTAAAAAAGGACTGATCAATTTAAAAAACAAAATCTAAGAAACAGGGACAAAGCACTGGAATTCTGAATTCCCAATTAATGTGATCATTAATCACCAAAAAACACCTTTTAGTTGCCAGGCTTAGAACTATTAAAATACTTTTCTAGAGAACAAGTAAGATAAATTATATTACCGAGATCAATTATATTACGAGCAATTAGTACTACTAGCTTTTTCACTACATATTTTTATTACTAAAATAAGGACTTCCCATTTACTCTTTTAGAAAAGGAGTAGTTTCCTACAGCTCACAGAACCTCTGCATGTCTCCTACCTCTGTCAGTCGAGGGATATGAAGGCCCTTGACGTGGTCACTGGTCGTCTTCCTGGATTTGCCCGGCCACGTCCTTTTCCTGTGGCTCTCTGCTACCCCAGACCAGGCAAAGACATCGTGGTAAGCCAAATCCAGATCTGAGGGATCCACTGCAAACTGGCAGATCAGCTTCAGCAAGCAAGCAAGACAGTCCAGCTGCCACTGGGAAGGGGAAGGAAAAGAAATCTTCAATTTTGAGGGATTTATTTTACACATAATTTAATGCCTGCTATGGAATTTGCAGCTGAAAACCTCAGCAAGGTATAAAGAAGAAAAAACTAGAAGTAACTTGAATTTAGCTCAAACTGAACTATTAAAGAAATATGGATATTGATCTAGTACTGATATCCTACTATGACAGACAAAAACTCTCCAACAGTTTAAAGTTAGAAAGTGTGTGTTTATTCTGTGTGGGATAGCTCCCAAATACACACCGCAGCTTCCAGGTGATTACAGAGTCCTTTTATCCATCCAAGTATTGAATACCCAAAATACAAATACATACTCATCATTTTGGTACATCCCATTCCTCACTTCATATGCTAATCACTCCAAAAGCTATTAAGCATGCGTGGTTTGTTCCTTGAAATGGGTCGGTGGTCCCTTTCATGGGGAGGGGTCCCAAAATGAGGAAGTAAATGAAGTCTTCCTCATTCTGACCTTTCTACCTTTTCAATGCAAATATGATAAATGAACTCGTGGTAGAATTCCCATTCCTTGTCTTCAATTGGCTTCAGAACAGAAGAGGCCCACAGTTGTCTTATGTTCCTAAAAGCTATTTGTCAGTTTCTATATTCTTCATTATAAACCCAGCTAACTAAACACTGGGTTGACATGCAATCAATTATTAGTTAACTACTAACTCTTAACTTCATCAAGGCCTACTCAATTATTTTAATTAACTCTAGTAAGGCTTATCTCTAAAATCTTAGCTACTCTAAAATCTCTAAATTCCTTGATGTTTATGTTTCAAAATTAATGATAGAATAATGAAAAAGATGATTATTAGTCATCCTTATATAACATGTTAACTATTGAAAAGTGTCTTTATTAGCACCACAGCCACTATGCTAATTGTCTCATTGACAGCAATGGAAAATGGTATTTCTTAGCCTTGTAGATAAGGGAAAGATAATTAACAGATTACTGCTTTTAACACAGACTATAATAAATAATTCTCCAAATAACAACCTTCTCTAAAATAAGCAAGGAAAAAAAGAGCAGAAATGAACACTCCATTCTTGTTTGGCTACTTTTGATTTCTTTAAAAAAGTATGATCTGTTATAGTAATATCAATGCAGTTGCAATCATTCCTGAGGAAGGAACACAGGTTTTTTCCCTCTAAGGTTCCATGAGCTACAATTTTAAGAATGGATAGCCCTCCCCAAAACTCACAGAAAAACAGGAAGGGTGGTTTTAAAACATAAAAGAACAGAATTATATGTATACTTTTCTTTTTAAAATAAGCTCTTCCAGGAATATAAAATATTCAAAAAAATATGCTACTGCATAGACTCTGGTGGTTTCAATCAGAGAATGAATCTATTTCACAACAGAACAATAACTGTAACAAAGGCCCAAAGTATTAAATGTCTTTACAAATACCAGGAATATTCTTCTGGAGGGAAAGGGTGACTGAACACCTACCACAGTCCACGATTCCTGTTCCTTAGGCTCTAGGATTCCAGAATTGAAAATTTCCAGTAGCTGTTGGAGCCCTCCAGCAGCAACAAACTGTAAGTATATTATGGAACCAATGTGAGAAAAAGCAGATACAGAAATACCACTAAGATCAGTTAGATACCAACCTAAGCTTTAAAAATTAATAAATAAATTATAAACTATTCATCTGGATGTTTTATGAAAGCAAAATAAATAATTTTACATGGCCACCACAAATTTACAAGCCTGATAATGCAGAAAAACTTGCAAATGTTATCTCTAAATTTGAGATAAAAGATTTTAAGATAGATAACGTTTTAAATGGGTTTTTATTTTATATATGTCTTGAAAAACTGTCTTACGTATCACGGAATACTGTAGGAAAAACAAACCTTGCAGCTCCATGTGTTTTTACTGTTTTCTATTTGATCTTCACTTGAATCATCTGAGTCTGGGTAAAGATCACTGTAACTTCCCTAAATATAAACAAGATGAACTGTAGAAACAGCTAAGGAATTGGAATATTATAAAATAAATCATCAATATATGCTTTGGTTCAGAGAAACACAGAGATTCTGTGCAAAAAAATTACCGTAGATTCACGTCTTATCCTCCTGTTGGGCTTTCCCAAAGCTTCAATAATCTCCAGGGCATACAAAAGTTTATGGGCACTTTTAATTCGTAGAAGGTCCTTCCAGCTAAAGCCATCATTACCCTTAAAAGTTAAAAAAAAAAAGACAGAAAACAATTAATACAATTATATGTAATGCTCATCTATCTAAAAATTCAGGGAGAGGATTTTTCAAGTGGCATGGACAAATTATTTGTGGTTTAATTTAATCTGTTATCTGAAATTAGACAACTTCAAGCAGATTTCTATACATGATTAACAACCTGAATAATGAAAAGGCAACGTTACTATATGCTAAAATACACACAATTTTACCTTAGAGGAAAGCAAAAACCACACTCTAACTGCCACCAAAATTTGATGCATGTGTGCATAAGAAGCTGCAATATCCAAAATCTGTTAGAATATAATTTCAACCACTTTTAAAGAGGCTGAGTAATATTTTTATCTGTAGGACAAGAAACCAACTGTGCTTCTAAGCAACCCATGCTATGAACTGAGGGAATAGAGTACAAAAGTATCACTGTCACAACAGCCACAGTGTTAAAAGCCAGGCTGCAGCTGAAGAAACTGCTCTTTCAATTCAAGTAAAAAGATTGTGGTCATTAGTACTGACTATTCTTTTAATTTACAAAATAAATATTACATTTATGTTATATTACGTTACATTCCTATTTGGGGAAATTTCAGATAATGCATTGGATGCTAAAAAATTCAAGTATAATAAAGATAAACATGCAAAATTTTGTTCACCTGCTCATCAGAAATATTCTGGAATGCCTGCAGCATATTAGGGCATGTTGGTAGGAGCATTAACAGTTCCCAGACACGTCTGGATAAGTTTTCTGCATGGAGATGGAGCTCTTCACACCTTGCACTCTGACAAACCAAACCGTAACCATTCTTATGGTTAACTTCTTTGAGAAAATGACATTTCAAAGCCCAAAAATGTATTTATTTCTAGTTAATAAGCCATTTCCTATCTAATAACTAAATCCGCAATTAGGATATACATGATAATTGAGGTCTCAACTTCCAAGAAACTAAGTTACATGATCTTTAAATCATATCACATATTTTAAAATATTTAAATGCAAATAAAACTTATAAGTAAATTACAGGTTCAAATATACTATATACGATTTAATTTCCCTCAAGCTAATGATGGTATACAAGATACAGCTTGGATTTTGCAATACAACTTTACAAACTTTTCTTCAACTCAATTCCCATTATGAGTCACCACATTTACTTAAATAATCAATATTGTTTCTTAAAAATTGCTTTTATAGCTTTTACAATATTTAGAACATCCAAATGTATCAGAATAATATTATTGCTAAGAACAAAGGAGAATTATGAAGATTTTACCACATGAATGAACAGGGAATAAACATCTCTAGCAACTGAACAGAGTAGACAAAAAATAGGCTACACAGGAAAACCAGATCAAATTAAGTAAGATTTAAATATAATTGTTCTAATAAAATTACTCTAAATTACCTCACTATCTTCCATAGCCACTTCTCCAGAAGGAGGCTTAAAAGAGGCCAGCATCTCTATCAAATCAAACAGGGTGGTAAGATGAGGTTCTTGCAGGAGTAAAAGCATTGGAATGTTGTCCTTCTGAGGAGGAGGTAGGCAGGAAGCTGGGAGCTGGACACCTTCACCTTTGCGTTCTCTCCTGGGGGCACCAAGGGACACAAACACCATCTGGAACAGACAGACAAGGAGCAGAGAGACAACTTTATGACAAGCCATGGAATGCTTCCAGAAGGGTCAGAATTAAAAAATTAATGAAAAATTTTTGTTTTGTAGTCAAATCTTGGCTTTGCAGCATTTTCAGCAAGTGCCATAAATGAAGTTTGGGTTTGCTTTCACTTAAGGCATTCATGGTGTAGCTGCACTTTATGTCTGAGATTTTAGCTTTCATATTTTCCAAATTCTGTACTGCTTTAGTGTGTGGGCCTGGGCTTCATATTAAGGGATGGTGAGCTCTCTTCATAGAGCAGGGAGACAAACAATTCCTTCTCTAGCTGGGGACAAAGGACAAATGATCCAAACCTCAGGCCCAAGTGCATAAACAGCAGAATGAAGAGAGAGAAACAAGAAGGATGGGACCTCATGGGCTGAAGCTGTAATTGGAAAATTAACTCCAATATGCAAATGGAGCAGAACTTAGAGAAGTGAGAGACCTTTGTGTCCAGTCCATTTTGTGACCACTTTGGGTGTAGCCGTGGCTGGGCTCTTGTGCTGCCCAAGGTGGATCCATTAACGATATCCTTTTAATAAATCCCTACTTTATTCTTTAACTCTGTCCAGCCTCTGTTCTAGGTCAGCCTTCCCAAGGCATCACACTCCCGGTTCTGTCCCTGAGGCTGGGGAGACTCCAGTCCTGAGTTGGTATCAGGCCAGGGATTGATCACACCCACCCCACCCTTCAGCAGAGCAATCAGCTGCAGAACACAAAAACCAAGCCTTGGCCACTGCTCTCAGGGCCTGCTCTCATGCTGCCAGTACCTGCATATCCTTAAACCCCAGCTCATGGAGCGTTTTCTCATCATAGTCAGTTGTCAGTTCGTGCCCAGATGAAATCATTCTCACAGGTCCCATGAGGCCACCTAGGATAAAAGCCTATTTCAGCAATATTCTGGAATCCTAGTTTCAGTTTCACAGTTTTAATAGTACACATTAAAACTGTGTGAGGCACAGTTTTTTGCCTCAGTAGAGGCAAAAACTTGATGCAATTTCCTCAAGAAAAGTGGTTATTACATTAAACTAAATTTACTTGCATGTATTTGCAAATAACCTTTGCAATACCAGGTCATCCAACTTTGTAGTGAAAAGTGTTTATAATACAAATTCAAACATGCCTTCCATATTTTGTAGTAAATGACACTATGCCACAGAAGGATAATAGAAAATGATTGTGATCATTAACAAAATGCCCTTGTACCATACACTTGTGGTCAAATCAAAGAAGCATTGATTAATCTTACTTAAGTGTAAGTTGGAACCAAAGAAGTCACACCCACTTCAGAAGGTAAAAACTGAGAACACCCTGCAAAGAACTCAACACTGAACAAAAAACCTGAACCATTAAAAGATTAAGAATTAAATTCCATTTGTTGCAGACAACCAAGCCTCTCTTCTAACAAGCAGACTTTGCCCAACATGACCACGTTTCTAAAATGCCAGTTACAACGAAAATAATTATTTTCTGCTATGTGGTGGAAAACAAGACAGTCTCTTTACTAAAACTGCTTCTGATGAGTAGCTGGAAAAGGATTTTACAAAGAAGGCAATTAATGTGTCCAAAATTCAGTCTGGTTTACTTACATTGTATCTCATTAAAACCTGGTTTTTAGAAGTTGGTAAACTGTGAAGAGCAAGTCTGAATCATGTTTAAACATATACTAATAGTAGTGTTGGAAAGAACTGTTCACAGACAGAATATATTCAGATAATTATTCGTTACATGCTAACTCATGCTTATAATGAGAAAGAAATCCAAGAAAATATAAAGATAATTCAGAAAACATTTTGAACAGCAATAACTGATAAAAATGCTGTAATATACAGTATCAGGAATATAACATCCTCTAGAAGGATAAAGCAGGAATTTTCATTTACTCATAAACACAAAGAAGGAACAACAAGGGGATGCATATTCACTATACAAAGCAAGGTGACATTCTAAATTAGGAGCCTCAAAGCAGAACAAAGAATAATTTCTGCTACTGGATGACCATAAATTAAAAAGCAATTGCAGGACTAAGGAAAATCTTCCACCTGACTGGAACACATGTATACAGAGCATAAATTATGAATTTCAATTGTGGCTTCAAACTCTGAATCAAATGGCAGAGCCAGAAGTGTATTAATCAGATAAAGTACAGAATAAGATCCATGGAAATGGAGAATTTTATCAAGTCATGTGCAAAAGAATCTAGAGTTTACAGAAAATAATATCAAAACAAGAAGAAAAATAATATGAGAAAAAAAATCTATTGGAACATGGAATTTGAACAGATTCAAGGACTTAAAGGATTTAAATTTTCTTTGCAATTTCAAATAAATGGTAGTGGCTAAGAAACAACACTATTAATTAGAAGCAAGGGTAATACTAATTCGAACTACAGCTAAAGAAGCTAAATCATAATACTTGCTTAGCCAGGGCATCTGAGCAAAAAAAAAAAAAAAAAAACACCCACAATCATTTAAGTTGTAAAGGCAAAATCTCCAGGTAGGAACAGCTCACCAGGGAAATCCCCTTTGCGATTGCTTTGGCCAAACTCCTGAAGCTGTGCTTGCTGATTTATCTGCTCCTTCTGCAAATTTTCATACCAATGTGTGACTTCTGCTCTGAGATCAGCAACCTGATCACTAGGGTACATTTCTATGGTCATCTGAAAGAAAAGAGGCATTTTATTTTCCCAAGAGATCTGTGGAATTACAAGCATTTAGCAGGGGAGGGTGTGCCTGGAGAAGGAATTTTCACTCACCTTGTCAGGAAGTCCAGCTGGCTGACAGACAATCCTTAGAGGTAGCGACTGTTTGTCACTCAGGGCTTTCAAGTGACTGCTGATACCAGTGCCTTCTATCTGCCACTGTCTCAGGTGATATGCAAACCTTAAGCAGGGAAAAACATGGAGAAGTGTTTTTGTCAAAGCCTATTTGACACAAATGTTTGCTGAACAATGAAAGGCAAAACCTGCAAATGTCATTTTGATTTTTTTTTCAATGAGAGGAAGTTATTGACAGCCTTGCTATGTTTCAAATAAAATTAAAATAACTTTGAAGAAGTTTCTTTGTTGAGGGATGGGGAAGCGTGAACACATCCACGTATTTTTATACAAGAAGGGCCAAATCTGTTAACTGTTTAAACTTTATTTATTATCTTTCACAATTATTCCCTACTGTATTTCCTTTACACAAAGAAACCACTCCTTAAATTAATGATCACTCTTAACACACTCATCATTATGGTAAGAGGAATAGAAATAAATTCTGCATCCAAATATATCAATAGAGTTGTTTACCTTCTCCTAAAAGCCTCCAGATGTGTTTTGAGCATTAAGAGCCCTCTTTCAATAATGGTCAGACTTGAATGAGAGTCTTGCTCCAGGTTACTCGAAGCTATCATCAGACTCTCCATACACTTGCTAATAAATTCCTGTTCTTTCTCCAGACCAGTTTTACCTGCAATACCAGTTAAAGTCAATTTATAGGCACAGCTTTGGAACAATGCATTTTAATACTACTAATAATAAAAGGATAGTGCTGGGTATTGTTTACAGCACTTTAAACAGCAAAAGAAAAAAAGCGCAAAATGAAAGCTGATACCATTGATGTAGTAGGAGTTGATGTACTGGATGGCTGCTCGACTGACATCTCCAGACTGTGCCCTTAAAGCAATGCCCCAGAACTGGTCCATGCCACACAGCTGTTGGACAAAAGGAAAACGAGCACAGAAACAAAATATTGCCTCATTATTTTACTGGGAGTGAGGGTTTTCTGATCTGAGACATTCTTTTTACCTCTTGACTCAATCATTAACAACATCTCATTTTCTCCACTGCTTGCACTGTCATCACTGCACACACCAATTAATACAGAACTCTAAATTTCTCAGAAACATTTTCAAAGTCAAAAATGAGGAGAACTGGCTGAAATTCAAAATAGCAAAATTTCATTTTTGACGAACAGGAGTACTTCTAAATGACGTCCTAAAACCACAACTACAATTGGTATTGCAAGAAAAAAAAATGCCTCAAATCAATTCAGAGAATATATGTGAAATATAATTTTATTTATGAAATAATTGCTCTGGATAAAAAACTTCTAAAGCAGCAATACATAAACTGAGGCACATTTTACAACACATTTTTAGTTATAGTTAAGTGTAACGACATATATTTGTATTCCACGGACAGATTCAAGCGAGATCTCTGTGGTTGCTCTTGGGGGAAGAGGTTTATTCAGGATACATTGTGACCCTGCCTCGAGCTGCCAGACACAGCACGTGGCTGGGCCTCGGGTGATGGGGGAGGGGAGAGACAAAGAGGAGAGCAGGGACTCCCGGAGGACTCTCCAGGAGGGGAAGGGAAGATCCAAGAGGGCGTCCAGCCCCCTGGAGACCCTTTATCAAAGGGGGCTCCAGGGTGGGCTGGAACAGGACCTGGGCCAATGGGGTCACAGGCACCTGATGGTTCAGGGGAGGGTTACAGATGTGGGGTGAACCATACATTCTGGGGGGTGACATGGGAGAATCCATTCGGCTTTTGGACCCCGCTGAAGGTGAGGGTGATTGTCCAGCCAGTAGGGGGCGTTATATTCGTCCTGGCTGTACCATTGTGGTTCTTAATCATATTTATCTACCCTCCCCAACAGTTAAGTATGAGTAACAGAATGTCATTTGACTCTTCTTCATTAGACAAGTAAATGTTACAAAGCTGTTTTTTAAACTCAACAGTGGATATAGCTCAGTTATGATAAACTGCACAAAGAGATGCAAGCAACAGGTATCACTTTTTGATGGTTTCCTATCTTTGCCTTGAGAGACAAAATTCACATGTGCCAGAGAGAAGAAAAGCAAGAGACAGAATCCAGGCTCACCTCGGAGTTGGAGCCACCATCATAAGCACTCGTAGCCAGTCGAGCCAAATTACACAAATGCTGGAAGAGGTTTAGACCAGTCATACTGATAGTTTCAGGTTTTAGCTGTGGCATCTAAACAAATGCAAAAAAATGTCAATGCTGAAACAGACTAATTACAGGGTATTTATTTCATTAGCACTGTTACTACTCATCACTGCTATTGTTAACCCCACTCAAATGTAGTAGATCAAATAGATTTGTTCTTGAAAAAGATCATACCCTGAGTTTTGGACAGAATAAAAAAATCAAGTATAATTGGCTTAAACAGGTCACCACTGATTTGAACTGTAACAATGCAGAGGGGAAAAAAAGTTACTTAATTTTAACATCAGCCGCTTAACTTATCAACAGCAGGAGAACTTGTTAGCATACGTGCCATCCATCCAGAAAAAACTTATACATGTGCAAAACTAGACAAAAACCTGTGTAATCTTGGGAAATAACTAGACTACATTAATTATTGCAAAATCTATCAATTTTGTAATGTCACCTGTCAAAATAGATAGAACACCTTGGAGAAAGCTCTGCATGTTTGTCTTTTCAGCGGCTGTATTGCTGATATTTGTAGGCTCCTCCAAAAAAGAAAAATCCATTTTTCAGTCAGGTGGAGCTGTACAGCAAAAAGCAAACTATAGTTTTGTGAAGTTTTTTTTTTTTCCAAATTAAAATGAAATGCTACACAGCTGCAGACAAACACATGGGCTATTTGTAAAGAAGCACTCAGGTAAACTGCAGTGTGAAAAGAATTCCCACTAATCAATTTCCTTCCTCTCTTCAAGCAGTGAAAAACCTTTGCATGACAAGCAGGGACCTCCTGGACTACTGAAGAGATGATTTCCATAGAAACAATTTTAAATGCAATAAACAGTGTTGATATGGAATGAAACATTCTAGTCATTATTGGAATTTTAAGGCTGCAATGAACTCTGCACATACCTTTTCCAAAAAAAGATGCTTGTAAGTCTCCATACCCATGGCATGCTGGTCTTTACTCCGTACTTGATTCAAGAACCAGTGTAATGCATCATCATAACATTCAGAATCTTCTACTAAGCAGTGCCACAGGATATCCACTTGTTCTAAACTCAACCCTATAATTGGGGAAGAATTTTTAACTATCCTTTATAACACCAAATATTCCATAAAACCCAAGAACACACAGAAAAATCAGAATATTTCTGTCAGGTCACAGCATATAAATGTATTGCATGACAATTCCATTATCTATAGTGAGACCACCCAAATTTCAATTGTAAAAAGTGTAATTTCTTTCTTCATAAGGAAAATTAATTTCTGACAGTATTGGAATATGAAGAATTATTTCTTTTTGGAATATAGTACTCCAGTAAAAGACCTCATTATGGACACTAACAATTATGTACCATAAGTACATAATGTATTATTTTCCTTTAGTAATTACTACAATCCTCTTATTTAGAAAAACTGCAGCACAGAGAACATGAAAATTTGTTCTCACAGAACTGCAATAGAATTTGAACTCCAGTGTTGGTTCTGTGCCTTTGCCAGAAAATCTTCCTTCTTTTGAAACTGTCTCAGAGATTATTCTTAATTGTATGTTTAAAATAACATATTAAGCTGACATGGATTGTTAAGAGGTATTTTTGTCTTACTCTGGGGTGCTTCTGTGGTAAGACAGCCTGAAATACTCACTGAAATGATCTGGGGATCCCAGAGTTGAAAACACACATGTCAGAAACTGAAGACGAACCTGAACCTCTGCACTGTGGCTGTATCTAAATGAAAATTTGGACAAAAAAATGGAAGTTTGTTTCATTGTTTATTGCCATAACTTCTATCCTACTCACCCATGTGCCTCTTAAAAGCATAAATAATTGTTTCTTTGAAATTTCTTTCTGAATTTCTAGTTCAGTGTATGGCCCAAACACCACCTGAAGAGGTTGCAAAACCACCTCAAACAGCAGAATGACACAATATTTGTCGCTAGATAAAGTCCTTTTTCTCTTGGGAATTGAGAAGGGGGAATAGGAGTGGGGTTTAGGTCTTACAGTCCAATTCAAGTGTATCATTTTGTCACCTTGCAGGATCTACCTTATTTTTTCCCCTAAGTTGTAAAATGCTGATATTTCTATTCTAAATTTCCCATTCCAAATGACACAATTTCTTTATATTAATAAAAATATTTTCATAACCTACATAAAATATTGACTTTATTTCTATTTATGCGGTAAAAGCAGCAGAACAATTTCTCATTTTACCTGAATGTAAAGGATCCCACCTTCCTAAGTAATTCCTCACTTAAGCAACATCTAATATAAAGCATGAAGTTAGATTTGAGTAAGTTAAATTGGACCCACAAATAGCAACATTTTTCAGATGTGGGTGCCCATATTGACGTTGACATCTGTCAAAACATGAGCAGCCTCTTCCTCTGGGACTGGGGAGCTGGAAATTGCATTGCTTGTTTATATACACCTGATTTTAATCACACAGATTAAAAAGTGCAGATGGATGTATTCAAACAAAAAAAAATCATGTGAAGGCTAATGACAAATTTAAAACTAAAACATTTGAATGGTTCTAGTATACGAAATCACTTTAAATTAACTTGAACATCAAAAACACAAATATTCAACATGACGTCTAACAAAAAAATGACATGAGTTGGGGTTTTTTAAGAAAAAGGAGCTATTTAAAATGTTTTTACAGACTTTTGTCTCTCTAAGCAGGAAATGTCCATACAGAAAGTCTTTATTTACAAGAACACATCAGCAGCAACACTGATTAAAACCATAAAATATCAAACACTCCAAGTCAGCTGTGTACTTACAGTGCATGTTTATGTCGTCCCTCTCTGACTGCCTGGATGTAGTGTACCAAATTATCAAAGAAAAGTTTCATCATATTTAGTTCTTTTTCTGCCCACCTGTGGCAATTTAAAGGACAGAAAGTATTATGGTTTGCTTAGAAAGATCAGAAAAGCCCCAAGAAGCAGAAAGCTATTACAGGAAAATGGCACACACGTAACTCTCCAGAGTAAACATTCAATTTTCCATCTCAGGAGCATTTTCCAGTGCTGTACTCTCTTCTTCCTTGCAATCCTTATGGTTTCCTAATGCTATTTTCAGGTGCAGGACTGACAGAACACTTCCTGTGGAGCCCATGAAAACTGTTCCTAAAGGCCCTAATTCAGAAAAGGTCTAACTCAGAACTGGGCATATGTTTAAATGTCACATCAAAAAGGCCAAGAAAAATTGCTGATTATCAGTCACCTTTTCAGAAGTTCTGTCAGTCCATTCTCTACAGTTACAACAGGCAGTTACATGGTTTGTTCTGCTAAGGAATGCTGAACTCTGTATTATCTTCACCGTTCAAAGGGTTTTATACACCAAAGGGCCCCCTAAATTCTTGGGACAGGATCCTACTTACATTGTTATCCAATGTGTATCATAGCTGCTCCCAAATTGCTGGAATGTTCCAAACAGCTTGGGAAGAAGACGAAGTGAAACTACTACAGATCTAAGAGAGAAAACAACACATGATTGTTACAAAACTGAAATCACTGATTGAAAAATTCCTTTGAGAATTTGTGAGCAAACCAACTAAAGGAAAGTGCTGTAAATCACAATCATAGAGTGATTTGGGTTGGAAGGGACTTTAAAAGTCACTTCATTCCATCCCCTGACAAGGGCAGGGACATCTTCCACCCTCCACTATTCCAGGTTGCTCCAAGCCCCGTCCAACCTGGCCTTGAACACTTCCAGGGATGGAGCAGCCACAGCTTCTCTGGGCAACCTCTGCCAGGGCCTCAACACCCTCACAATCAACGGTTTTTCCCTCATGTCTAATCTAAACATACTTTCTTTAATTTTGAAGCCATTACTCCTTGTCCTGCCACTCCAGGCTGTTGTAAAAAGTCTCTCCGCATGTCCCTTCAGGAACTGAAGGCCACAATTAGACATTGAAGCCTCCTCTTTTCCAGGCTGAACAATCCCAATTCTCTCACAATTTCCTCACAGGAGAGGGGCTCCAGCCCTCTCATCAACTTCTCTGGAGGTGCTCCAACAGGCTCATGTCCTCTTGTGAAATGCCCCATCAAGTCAACCAATTAAGTTTTCTGAACCTGAACTACACTTCAATTTCTTTACATGCACATTTCTTGGACACACAGCTGAGAATAATCTCTCAGCATGCTTCTAACTCATCTCAAAAAAGCAGCTCTCAGCAAAAAGGTAACACCATAACACAGCAGGTGATGTCTAGCATTCATCTGTACCATGAAAATAAATTCCACTTTCACCAATACAATATCACAGCTTTGGCTGGTATTAAAACAAGTTATCTGAGGTCAAGGTGCTCCTTCCTCACAAAAACTAGACCCCCTAACACACTTGGTGGAAAAGAACTTGTCTGCTCCTCAGCCACTTGTGTGTGAAATCTGAATATTCAGTATAAAATGCTCAGGCCAAGGCACCTGACCTTGCCCTCTACTCACTGAGGTGCTGACCTGATTTTACCAAAGGCAGGAAAGCAGTAAGCTCTGGCACAAGGGAGAACAGACAAATGCAACAAAATGAGAAATTCAGGACACCATAAGAGAAAGAAATGGAGCATCAGAAACATCCACAACACTTAGGAAACTATTTTTATTCTTTTGCTTTTGCCTAGTTTAAGTTGTCTTCCTGTAAAATGAAATAACCATTATAGCCAACTAGGATTTCTGGTATGTTGCAAAAATAAAAATAATATACTTATAAAACAGATAATTTATGATTGAAGTTACCTGTTGTTTGCTAAATTTTCTAAGCAGCCTTCAATAAATCTCATTCGAATCTGTCTGTCAGTGAACCAGCAGACTAAAGAACAGAGCAGCTTCTCTGCCTCATTTATTAACCCTTCAGAGAGATGAATCTATAGCAAGTAGAAAGAAAGGCCAATGAATATTTTGTATTTATTTTCTTCTTTTAAATAATGTTTTCTGGTATTGGACTCACTGCATCTTCATCCTGGACCAGATCCCAGAGCAGTGTATTTCCTTTCTTACAAACATTATCCAAATTAATGTCTGTCACTGCATTGCTGTTGTACTGATGTTTGTGAACTGCTGGTCCTGCACAAAATAAAATGACTATTAGTGAACAAACAGAAGGAGCCATCTGAATTGAACATTATTGCCTAAATGCACAAACAACAACACATTTTATTTGTTAACTTGGGCTATTTCAAAGTGCAACAACATTGTAATTGCAGCTTTTTTTACATGTGGGTTCTTAAAAGACCATACCATACCCAACAGCCAACAGGGCAGTTGGGCCAATATTTACACTGCTTTTGGCTAATGGCAAAGTGCAATTAAAAACAGCACTGAAGTACGAAAGATGTAATTGCTTTTTAATTTAATTCATACTGTAATTAATGTATTTCTTAAGCTTTTCTGTGGTGCCATGGTCCAAAGGGAGTTATCTCCATAAGCACCAGGGCAGGAATGCAGGGAAGGAACACATTTCAATAACCTCCCCTCCTACTATAGGATTCCATTCATCCAACTGAAAACCAGGGAAAACAAACAGCATTTTCCCATGTGCTACACATCAAAGTGCAGGATTTTATAAACTCATAATGTTTTCATAAACACTGATAGACATTTTCTTTCCTCTCTGTGCCCACAGCTGGCACCATTCATTGATCTACTATTTAATACTACTTCCATGGAACAGCAAAGTCAAGTAGAAAATTCAGACTGCACACAGAACACTGTAATTATTTGCACATGCAAAACTAGGGGGGTCAAAAATAAAATGCACTGAAGGCCTCACACTCAACCAGCAATTTCAGTCTTTAGTTAGACAAATAATATCTATGGAAAATACTGAAAAAATATGCTGATTTATAGATTTATGAAGTTTTTAATAGTTTATTCAACTCTGCAGTGTAGAAAAAAAATCCAAATTTTCAATGTCAGGCTAAAATTATTATCATAAAAACTTCTCATTCAATTACTTCAGGGAAATATATAAAAAGCACTGGGTTTGCTGTCTGCTGGACAAGAGCAAAACTTGGTTTTTGCAGGCCAGCAAAGAAAAACACTGAACCTTTCACCAAACCTGCTCTCCATTATGTTTAAAACCAGGGTAAAAGAGAAAAATAAAGCTGCCAAAATAGCATATGGAAAGATTATATAATTCCCGAGAAGTGTTTTAGGAGCATTTTAAATTGCACCCTGAAGTAAACCAGAAGATTTAGCAGTGTAAGATGAAATAGCATAAAATGACCTTTTTATAGTAAACTCCCAAAAGTATCAAGTAATCTTTTAAGTCATTTTTCCAGAATTATCTTCTCTAGAGTCCATTATGGTTAACTAATTTATAGGTTAATTTATGATGTCAAATGTACAAAACCATAGTAATGTACACCCACCAGCACAGAAAATCGCAGAAAGTTTTAGACTGGAAAATCCTTTAAAGAGAGTCTTGCATTTCAGTACTACCTTTCTTTACACTTAAATAACCTATTAGGAAAAAAACACTTACTAGGTTCTTCTGTGCCTTTATTTGTTTTAATTGGCATTCAAAGCTCCAGATGAAATGGAAAGGTGGGGGATTTAAAAATATAAACAGAGCTAAAACACAGCTAAACACAAATGAATGTTTCTGTGTTGACAAATGAACACAGATACAAAAATTCATCTCTTGGAGAAATATTAAGGTCTCAGCAGTCATCATGTTTTTGGTTTTTTTTTTTGACAAATACAAATAAATTATTAAAATAATTTCATTATTTCAATTACTGGAGACTAATTCAAAATGACAAACTAAGTTTTTCAGTTGTTCCTTTATCACTCTTACCTTGACTCAGATGTTCATGATAGATAGAGGCCAGGTTTGGGAGATGCTGCTGAAGATGAGATGTTAGCTCAGCATGGGAATTAATCTGTACTAGCTCTTCTTCACAGCCAGACTCTTCCCCATCAAAATCTGCCATATTTTTCTCTGATTTCGCACTGACTTGAGAACTACTGCAGCTGACATCATCTGCACTAAGCATATCATCAACCATATGTCTGTAAAAGAAGAGTATCAGAATGGACAATATCAAAGAGGAAGTTGTTTATAGCAGAACACAAGTGAGCAGACATCTCCCTAAAGCTAAAGTCAGAATGAATCATGTGTTTGAACAACAGAATTGGAAAAACAACTGTAAGTAAACTGAAGGTCTCACTAGCATGATGACTGTGTTGCCTTCTTAGTGTTAACTAAATGCAGCATTTTCCAACATTTTTTAACATCTTCTTAAATGCTGCCTTATTTATTCAATACCAAAACTTAAGAAAAACCTTTAATCAAACATTAACGAATCAGATATCTGTGTAAATGTCTGTGATAACAATCATCTCTGCAAGACAAAATTATCCTGAGGTACAGCAGAATGTCCACACACCAGTTTCTGCCCAGATGTAGGATTTTGTTACCACTTTTATTTCTGTTATGGAAGGAGTCAGAAGAAACTGCATCAAGGGAAATATAGGCTGGATATTAGGAAGAAGTTTTTTTACAGAAAGGGTGATAAAGTACTGGAATGGTCTGCCGGGGGAGGTGGTGGAGTCACCATCCCTGGATATGTTTAAGAAAAGACCGGATGTGGCACTCAGTGCCATGGTTTAGTTGAGGTGTTGGGGCATGGACTGGACTCGATGATCTTTAAGGTCTCTTCCAAACTAGTAATTCTGTGAATTCTGTGGAATGCCAAGCTACCTACCCATCGTGGTGGTGATGGTGGTGGTGATGGTGGTGGTGGTGCTGGGGCCCAATGAACTGTCGACAGTTAAATAACTCATTCCCAATAGTTTCCCCGAGGAAGTCCCCTGTGTGAGTAATACAAGAATCTTGAGAGCCTTGTGAAATGTGAGCAGTGCTCATTTCCCCTGCCATGTCGTGCTCTGCATCCTCAGTGTGGGGACAGGCATCGAGCATGCGGATGCGATTATCCACGGGTGGCACGGCATCCGCATTGAACACGTGCTCCTTGCCCGCCCCATTACTGGCGCTGCTCCTCTCCGACGCCTCCTGGGCATCTCCTAGGCAAATGCCCGTTTGGGATTCCAGTTTTCTGCCTCGTAGATCTGTGCTCCTGCTGCTTTTCTGGGGGTTGTGACTCCTGTCTTCTTCCTCTTCATCCTCCTCCTCTTTGAGAGCCTCAATATCTGCAATGTCTTCCGACTGCACCTCGCTGCCGGGGCTGCCGGCAGACTGGCTGGCGTGACTGGAGTTGGCCTCGTTGCTGGATCCATCACTGTGGCCACTGCTGCTCCCAGGCCCACTGCTGCCATCCTCACCACTGTTGGCTGTCTCATCAGAGCTTCCTTGCATGGATTCCTGAAATTATTTTGGGTTTTTTTCAGACTGGTGGAAAAATAAAGCACCACTGGAAATACATAATTAATATCATCATCGTCATAATTCAAGCATGATTCTTCCTTTAGGAGGAAATATGTCACATCTACTAGTTCCTATTCACTCTTTCTCAATCTGGCTGCCGATGGCAAAATGCTCCAAGCAAGATTCAGATTTAATAGTTGATTTTCTGTATTACCTGGTTGCTAACAGGGTGTATGTGCAGACTTTGCATGTGCACAGAGCCCCAGTGTGACAATGTCTTGCTGTCCATTACTAAGAGATTAACCTAACTGAAACACTATTTAAATGCAGCAATACATTTGTCTGAGGTAGTTTTGAAACAAGGACAGATAAAACATCATTTTTATAGCTACTCAGTAACAAAATGGTTCCCAGATTCAGACCCACACTCCTACCTCTGTGTCCGAAAGTCGCTGCTGGACATGTTTCGTTCTGTTAATCAGCTGTTCCTCCATTTCAATGTCACTGCCTCCACTCTGATGGGTGTCACTGTTGTCACTACTTTGAGGGCTTGCTGCTGGTGACCCTAATTCAAAACCACATTTCCCAGTTACTCTGTGACAGGTAATTACTAGAATGTAACAACATTGCATAAATCTGCCTCAAATATTGAGCATTCTTCCAGCAAACAGGGATATAACTTAAACTGTGTGTACCTAAATGCTAAAAATTTCACTTAGAACATTGAGCATTTTACAATGTTTGTATTTTGATGTCTCTTTTGCCTCAGTTATACAAATTTCCTAGGTTCTACTCAAAATATCATTTCATTTGATTTCTCATAAAAACAAAATTTCACATTTAATTCTGTTCCAAATCCAAAAGCACTGTAGAATCAAATGAGTCAGACTATGGTGTACAACTAAAACTATACTTACAAGGGGAAGGGGCTGCCCTTCTGAGCTCCTCTTCTTCTGAACGAAAAAAACAGGATGGAAAAATAAGCGACCAAAAATCATTTTTTCAGCATATAGTTGTCAATGATTCATGAAAGCCAGAAGTAAGAAGAGAAAGAGAAACTACAGTAAAATGGCTTGGCAGCACCTTTAGTAATGACTGTGGGGAAATACACAGTCAATCAGAAAACAAAACCACCAAATCAGAAAGAGCATGTAATGCCAAAAAGTAGGTAAAAGACAAGTAAGCTTTTTTTAAGATTTTGTGCAGCTATTAAGTTACACATGTGAAGTAGAATAAGAACAGTTATGGATCATTTTCTGAATTAAGAAAAAAGAAAAATACAGATTACTCTAGCTATACAAACAGAATGGATCTGAAACACAAAACTTTGCAAAAGCACTCACAGACTTTTCATGCTTTCATCTACAGCCTCAAGTTCTGCTGGAAAAATATGCCAGCATGACACTTTTAAAAAATACTTAAAGGAGAAAGTTCTATAGCTGCTTTTTGTCCAAACTCAACATTGAAGACTATGAAAATTCCAAATTTAACTCCCAGATCTACTGGAAAACCACACACCTTTTTTGTTTCCCATGGGCAGGTTGGTACTCAGTAAAGATGCAAAGGAGCTTTGTTTTGACAGCTGCGCCTTAGCTGCCAATGCATTATTCCACAGGGCTTTGATCAGCATGGATGCCAAATACAAGGTCTGGAAAGAAAACCAGGGAAAAGTCCCATTAAGCAGCAGGTTTTGAATAGTAAGACCCACTGTTCATTTTTCTCTAAGCCAATATTACAGCTCACCAAAATAAACTCATCAAAATAAACAACTTAACTAAATAATGTTGTGTGAAACACATTTTAACTTCAGACAGGAATTAAAATCTTCCTTCAGCAATTACGTAATCTCTAAAAATTATCCTTCAATGCTAGGAAAGGTGCAATTGAAGAAACATGACAAATTTACTCCTAGAGTTCTTGCATTCCTTGAGGAAGACAAATCCATTATGGTTGTTTAACACTCTCATTTAACTGCTTTTCTCGTGCCAGTGATGTTGCTGGCCTTGTCTTTACCTGTTCAGTGTGAGCACTGGGATGAAGAGTTGAGACAAGGTTAAGGAGGTGCCTAAGTGGGACAGGGTCCAAGTTTTTGATCAAAGAAGGAAACAAGTCGTGTATGTAACGACTGCAGTGCTTCAGCTACAAGGTACAAACAGAGAAGGTAACTGGAACAGCAGAACAAACAAATCAAATATTGAAGCAAATAAACATATTTGCACAAATTCTCAGGTGCACTTGTCGAATAATTTGAAACTCCAGTGGATTTGCAATTTTGACTCAAGTAATTTTGACACTGTAAAGCCTGCAAAGGTACAAATCAAGTGCAACAATTCCTTCCTTAGTTCTAGTTTTGAGAGATTAGGTGAAAAGAAGAATATGTCACATCTACTAGTACTTTGTTTTGTATTTGAATTTAAATATAACTTCTAAAATATTAAGTTTATATGCTAAATCTGAGGGAAGCAGTATTTGCAATGATTACCTTATTAGCAGTGGTAAATACAAATAAAGACTACTCAGGAACAGACTGTGTGAAGATTATAAAGAAATCTTTTGTCTTTCCAGTTATGGATGTCAAAAAATATGACAGTGTGTTCAGCTAACTACTCTATTTCCACATGAAAGTGACAGCGCTCCTGGATGACTCCTCTTTGGTTAAATGCTGCTTTTAACAGAGACTTAAAAGAGTTCCATTACGTTTGTAAGGATGTTGTTATTCAAAAAATAAAATAATGGTTACAGGAAATTTGTAGAAAAAAATTTCTTACATTTATTACCACACTTGCACCTCAAAAGGGCTTTTTTAAATGATTTATTTTATTTTGCTTTCCTGGCATTAAAATATCTGTGTCAGCATTTACTGCGTACACGCCAACTTTCACAGGATTCACAGTGCAATGAAATCACATGGATTTGATACAAAGATGCATTTAAACATCTTGAGATAACTTCAACTTAGGGAAGATGAATTTTTGTCTAAAAGCTCATTTTAAAAAGTGGAAAATACACTTTACGGCCTTCTGTTCTTTCAGTCTAAAGGTGTCAGCCTTTTAAACAACATTAGAGGTTTAAGCCTTTTACAGGAAGTGATCACGACATACTTAATTCTGATATCAAACATACTGTGAAAATATCACTATGTCATAATGAACACTTAAGCTGTAAAAGCATTACCAGAATTAGGTAATTATATTATTCCTAAAGCAGTATAAAATACATTGGAAAAATCCAGAGGTCAAACAGTGTGTGACATACTGTGTGAAAACATCAAGGAAGTGAAAATACTGTTTTAAAATGTAGTGTAAAATAAATAATTATTAATTACTCTGACACAGAGAAATGGTGGAGCAAATGGTATTCCAATGAGCATTTAATTAACATTCCAGCTGTAATGACAATGGACCACACTGGTTCAGAATGTGTGTTCAGTACTATTTGATTGCAATAAATGACAAAGAAATATTGAACACATAAAAAACCCTCTTTAAATTCTAACCTGTTATAACAGCATGCTCCCTAGGCCTGCCCATGCCTATTGTATTCAAATCCCCTAAATAAAAAATGTCACAACTTAAAATAACAAGCACAGTGACCCATTAAAAGTAACATACAAATAAATTTTTCTGAAGGCAAAAAGCCTATCAGAGTTTCCAGCTTTAGCAAGCAAAAAATAAAATTTCAGTGCCTTCTATAGATTTTAACAGCAGCAGAGGAGCACAGCTGTAAACTTCACTGCCACAATTTTCCCTTGATTGTTCCCACCAGGAGTACCAGAAATGGAAGCTACAATACACAGGAGCAAGGCAATTTAGCACAATACTAAAAATATTGCAACTACTCTACAACCTTCATCCCCATTCTCAGTGAAAACACTCTGTCCTTGCTATACAACTTCATTTTTTATCTTGTATAAAAGTAGCCAAGGTGATTTTTTGCATCTAACAAATAACTCAGTAACTGTGGCAGTTACCTAACTTGACATTTTGGTCAGCAAAACACACAGACAGCCAAGAAAAAGCAAAAAACTCAACTTTACGAATGTGAAATACAATCAACTTATCTTCTATTTTGTTTTTCTTTTATCACTCCTGCAATTACAAAAATTCAATATATACCTGTGCAGCAGCCCAAATGCAGTCTATATGTTGAGTACTAAGTCTCCCTTCAGCTGCAAGAAAATTCAGAATCACTTGGCACTGCTTGATGATCTGCAAAGTGAGAACACAGTGAGGAAAGATTTACTAGAACAACAAGTTCATGCTCCATGTTTATACCAAATTTATAATAATCATATACAAACCTCAATATGTAAATTTGGTCCAAAAATGTGCTCAACTACATTGTTGCTGATAAGCCAGTCTGCAAGTTCTTTTGCAATTGACCTGGAGATGAAAAAAGAGTGGAAACATAAAATGATCTGCCTGTAATATTGACTCTCTCTGCTCTCCTCTAGCACAGCACATCCTGCAAGTTGGTATCTGCAATTGTAGCGAGGGCACAAAAACCTTCTGAATACAAACCATGGTCAATGCTCATTTTTCCAAGCAGGAAGCAAATTTTTTTTTTTTTTTCTTTAGCTGGAAGACCAATGCCAAACATCAACATTTCCCCTCTGGATCATCAGCAAACATAATCAATAATTCTACTAATTTTATTAGTTAATGTGCAATAGACCAGGTGCAAACAATTCCAAAGACCTCACAGGTAAGATTTTGACACTGCTATTTAATCCAAGTTTATAGTGAGACTTCAGAAGTATTGAAATGTAGCTAAAGGTGGGGGTGATAGAAATTATTTTCTTAAGGATGCCATGGATATATTTTTAGATTCTCTTACATAAATAGCAACTCTCCCAAACTATTTTTGCCATGGTCATACTTACACATATGCAGCACACAGATACTTCCAAATTCTCATCCATTCTCATTCTGCTCATCCATACCAACAGGGAACTTACCCACTGTCATTCCTTAAGTAAATATTCAAACTGACCAGGACAAGGAAACTGAGTTTTCCAAAACAAAAGCTGAACTTCCAGAAAGCATTGCCCTGTCTGCAAAGCAGTGCATAAGCTCCTTTTTACTCCTTCTCTTCAAGCAAATGTTTGTTTACCCCGATTTTGGCACCAGGAGCAATTACAGGACATCAAGAGTATTTAAAGCCCAGCTTTTGGTTTGAATAGCCCTGGAATAACAGAGCTGTGTTTCACAGGGAGGAGAGGATGGAGGGAGGGGCTGCCGTAGAGGACTTGAGGAAGAGTTATTTTTACCACTTCTGCTCATGTCCCACTTATGGTCACTATTAAAATCCAGGACTGCCAATCTTTATCATCCTCAAGAAGGAACCAAGATTCTCTAGGTAAAAAGAGATTGCCTTTGTAGGTTTTCCAAACAGGATTCATTACTCAGGGCCACATGCCAGTGCTTCATGTGTTTTGAATTGCCTGATCCTCATGGCTGAGCTCAAGGAGCAAAGCTCCTGTTACTCCACATCATTTCTGGACTGTTCTCTTCTAATTCCGTGACACTAGGAATCAAATATTCTCACACTGTTCAAAGATAATGTCCCACAATATTTAAGGAATGACTGGCCTGCAACGTACAAAAGTTTGCCAACAGTTATCATTTATGGCTTATCAATAAATGAGTTTCACACTGTAAAGTCAGTTTGACAGAGGATCTGCCCAAAGAGGAATTGAAAAGATAACATATGTTCCATGAATCCAAGATGTCTTTAACTTCCCACAGAGCCTCATTTTAAAATCAAACCAAATCCCAACTATCCCCACAACACAAAAGATGCCCACCCAACCAAAAATTTGGCACATGCACATTTCTGATTCAGCCAGGGCTTGGATTTCTGGCTAAACAAGGCTGAAGGAAGACCTTTCCTTTCTTCTTGCATCTGAGTTTTCCAGCCTGCAGCGCTGAGAAGGAATCCCAGATAAATAACCACTGCTAGGCTCACTGGCAATGCCAGTATGAAAGGACACATTCCTCGTGGGGTCTCTTTATCCAAACCCTTCTGCTCATAGCACAATAGCCATTAGGCTTTGTATCCAGTCATATGTTGCACTTTAACCACTCCAAAGGAAAGAACAAAAGCTCTCCTCCAGAATGAGTTCCTTCACATTTTATTACATTACCATGGTAGTTCTCTGTCTCTAATTCACACCATGTTTACTCTGAAAAACCACAGATAATTCTTTTGAAGGAATGCCTTTTTTAATGGATGTATTCTCAGCAGCAACAAACTCTTTTTCCTTCTGGTGAGCTCAACTCTAGTAAAACAACATCTAACATTTCTGAAGGTAAATGTGCATTTGATATGGATTTGTTGAGGGTGACCAAAAACAAGAGGATCCTTGTGCAAGGCAGAATGAAGCCCTTGTGCTTCCCAGCAGAGAGAACTGCTCCTCCCAGAAAATCTGGCTGAGGGCAAAGCAATCAGTACCTTTTAAAATGATGAAGTTATTACTCCCACAAAGTGTTTAGCTCTCTGATTTACTAAGGAATATATTTACAATATCAGATTCAAGGATTCACCAAAAAAGCAAATTTCAGTGTAAATGAAGGGTATCTGTCTTCTATCCTGAACAATTCCATTTTAGCAAAGGTTTTCCTGAAAAAAGTAACTCTTTTGTATTAAAGGAAATGGTGAGAGTGAAAATCATGCATTATGATCAAAGCATAAATGTGCTTTTCCCTCTCACATCAAAGTAGCAGCACAAGGAATGGCTTTACAAATTAGATATCCAAATCAGACAGACTTTAGGAGTAAGAAAATTCACTTTGAGAATACAGTAGCTGTTTATGGTGGATTTAATAACTGGATAGCAATAGGAAAAGTTATTTAAATAACTTGATACTCTCTATGGCTCTGTGTTGTGGCTGAAGGAGGAGAAGAGACTAAAAAGGCAAAGGTAGCAGCTACTTTGGTTTAATTGCCTCTAAATCTCTCTCACACGGGAAATGTACATAACAATCCATTACTCTGTAGAATTTTTAATGCAAGCTCACTGATAATTCATGTCTGTCAAAAACAACTGGTTTACTTCCAAGAAATGTACTTCAAGCACTTTTGACGTGAGTTTCCACAGGCATTCTATGAGACTGCAAGGAAGAGAGGGGGAACTGTGCAGCTGGTGATGTAACTTGATGTCTGGAACTGCACTGTATTTTGTTCATTCTTATCTTCCAGTTTATGCATTTTCCTGGTAGGTCAAAGAACATCTCTCTATGAAAGGACAGGGTTAAAGTCCTGGAAACATTTTAATCTAAGGCTGTGGTGCAACACTTGGTACCCACATGATGACCCAAATCTAGGAATAAATCCCACAGCAAAGTAACCCCCAGCAAAGAAAACCTTATTTATTCAACCACTCAATTCCCCACGAAGCTACAAAAAGACACCAGCTCAGAGCTGGATGGAATGCAACAGCGAGTCCACAACGTCACTGAACACAGAATATAAAAGCTCCAAGGGAAAAATGCAGCTCTGGAGCTGGCAGCTTGCAATGGAGGAACACTAACACCTCTTGACAACATCACTGAAATAGGATCTATAGCACAACAAAGGATGTGAAACCCTGATCTCAACTATACAGGATCAGAAATGCAAAGAGGATACAGAAGGCACCTTCCCAACACACGTTCAAGCACATGTTTTTGCTTCTGAGCACAAATTTTCCTCTTTGATGCTCTACAGGCTCTGAAACCACCACTCTGACATCATCTGGAATATTTGTTTAACTGCTGTGTGGGCCACAAGAAAGAAACATTAGTGAGCTGAATGAAAAAAATTCACTTTTTTTCCGCCCCCCCCCCCCCCCGCCCCAGGAAAATCTGAAAAGATGCCTAAAATGGAATAGAGAGAGTAGAAGTGTTTAAATAACGCTGCCAGAAACTCAAGTCAGTAAGTTTAGAAAAAAATTGAGAAAGCAAGAGTTAACACAAGGTAAAACACTGCAGTGAAGGGAAAAAGCAACACAGAACTTGCAACTGAGTCTTTCAATAAATAAGGAAAGAAAGGAGAAGAAGTATTCCAGTTCTTTCTGTTCACAGGTGAAAGGAATTTTGGACCTGAAATTGCTCTGTAGGAAGCTTTTCAAGTGAGGCTAATCAAGGTTTTTAAACGAGTCAGGAAGTTGCCTCAGTGTCAGCCTGGAACCTGAAACCCGAATACCTGGCTGCCTGCCAAGTGAAGAGCAAAACAAAATCTCTCTTTACAGTGTTACTTCCAGAAGCTGACAGTGTTCTCACTAAAGAAAAGACCAACACCTTTTCCTCTTGTGGTCCAAGTAACACCAAAAAAAAAAAAAGAGTATCTTTCACTTCCTGAAAAGCATCATCATTTTTCACTAAGTGACATCAGCGAAACAGTTGCAGGAATCACTTATTCAAAGACTGAGCCTCTTCTGTTCAGGCTCGTTATTTTTAGCTTCAGTAGATTTCACACTCCTCAGTACCTCAGACTGCAAAGAATTTGGTTCTATCTTTAGAGCCAGGAACAGCTAAATTAGAAGTCCATCTCTGAGAGGTATGATGAAGTTGAGTGGCTGAGACATTGCCCACATCTGGAGCATGTACGTACCCAGTCAGCACAAAGCCTCAGCCCTTGAGAAGGCAGGGAAATGAAGTCTCAAAAGCCACACAAACACCTGCAGCTACAAAACAGATCCCTCTGTGTCAGCTTTCTGCTGCTCCCAAGTGCAATTTGTGAAATCCACTGTTTTCCTAGACAGAAGATGCTTTAGCTTGTTTTACCATGGAAAAACTACAGTGCTGAGGATAAAGATGGGAAGCTACCATTGCAAAATATTTGCTAAAAAATCCTGATATTAATTCTGAACAAGGAAGAGCCAGGACTAACTGAAAGCTTGTTGTTTTTTTTTTTTAAAGGTACCTCCTGCAAACCCACCTTATCAAGATACAGAAGGAGAAATCCCAAAGGTTGACAGTTCCAAACGCATCTGGAAAAGTCAAAACATATAATGGGGATGACCAGACATAATGCAGGACATCTTCTTTTGGCAAATCTGCAGAGGCTACAAAGCTACAAAATAAAACTTAAGACTTCCTTTCTCCCCTAAGGAAAGAACACAGGAATGAAAAGCTTTCCTTTTGCTGCTCATTCAGTCACTGCCAACTCCCTAAATGCCTTTTCATCCAAAAATTTCTCATGAGCAGAGTCTGTAATGAGAGGGAAGCTTTGTACTCAGCAAACTGGAGAAGCGAGACATTTTCCCCATCCTTCTGCTCCAGCACTTTCTGATTATTTGGCTGGTAGACATCAATGATTCCACAAGATATCTGAAGATGAGCAGCAATGTTTGATACTGGTTTGCAACCAACCTTTCAGGTAAAACGCCAGAACAACTGAACTTCTGATTTTTTTAAAAATCACATACTACAAAAGTAGAAAAGAACCTTTTCTCTTCGTGCTGCATTCCTTTCAAATGACAGCCTGTTTACAGATGCCCCTGCCAAGAAAGTAATATCCCAAAGGAGAATTTGACTATTTCCTTCAGCATTAAAATAACTCTGATGCTCTTGCAGAGTACATGTGCTCTTCTGCAGGGAAATTTAACCACTTTTCTCTTTTTCCACCTTAAAAACTTCTCTTTTTTATATTTGACACAGAAAATCAAACAGCTCTGTATTAGATTTAACTGGCACAATCACTTGTTAATGTTTCTACGACCTAAAAATGACCTCTGTTTCAGATTATCAGTGTTAGGGAAGGAGAAGAACTGGATAAATCTGATGTTTGTCAGTCCCAGTGTAACAACACACTAAGAACTGGGAGGACAGTGTAGGAAACACCCCAGGTGACCTCACATTCCAACATGTTTCTCTCCTGCAGTATTTACTATTTATTTCTTATTCCCAAGGTATTTCCACATCTCCACAGAAGCAAAAGTGCCCTAAATTCTGGTTCTTTATGTTTAAAACAGCAACATTCCCACAAATTTCTCTTCAAATATTTATGGTGCTTTTTGCATGAAATCTCCAGAACTGTGGTCATGACTGAAGCCAGATTTCAGAAAGTGTTAAAATGCAATTTGCAATAAAAGTATACAGACAAAAGCAAAACACTGCTGCTGTGAGAGACTTCCCATTAATAAAGTACTGGAGAGTGATTGTCTGTGGCTCTCAACATAAACAGAGTACATCGCCCCCCAAGAGAAATTTAACAAGTACATTATGAGAAAAATTCAACAATTTACACACTTTGCCTGTTATTTCACAAGACCAGTTATTTCAACTAGCAAAAGACGTACTTTTAACTTAAATTCTTGACAGTTCTACCATTAAGTTTAGAGTTAATACAGAAGTGAATACATTTCCTGGCTGGAATACAATCCCACAGGTGAATCTTTAAGATTTTTCTGACTCTGTTTAAAATTGTTCAACACATCTGAGTTATACAAATAAGGACTTTAAAGGAAAAAAACAAAACCAATAGCATTGCCTCACAAACTGCGTGGAAAAATAACAAGTTTGGGAGCCAGTGATGGCAATACAAGTCTTGATTAAACAAATAATCCAGAGAAATAAGAAGATGGCAAAAATTATATTAATTGGATATCAATTAGCTGGTTCTTATTTATATATCACCATGGAAATAATGGGCCATTGTAGGTATTTATTATTTCAGTATCTATGTTTTTCTAAAGCTTACTGATTCTGTATTTTAATACAGAAAAAAATCCAGAAACATTTAGAAATATTTTCTAGTTATTATTTAAAACCATTTATTAACCCCTTGATTAGAATATTTCTAATAAATGTCTAGGATTATCACTGCTCCCCCACTGTGTATAATCCACAGCAAAAACAGAGAAGAATTGCAATCACATAAAACACTTGAAGTATTCAGAATAAGGCTCCTACTTACGTTTCTGTGTCTGAAACTAATGACTCATTATTACACACATCATTGAAGGTATGAAGTTGATTCTAAGTTAGAAAAAGGAAGAAAAAAAATTACAATTTCATCCAAATAATTGGTGAGGCAGTTTTCTTATATTTCCAAATAGTATTAGTGACACTATAGGACTTTATATGTTTTTAAGTTAGTTGTTTAGACAAAATTAGAGAACAAAAATCATGTATTTTTACAGGAAATGAAGCTTTCAAACATGTCCAAGCTCTTAAATTAAGACATTACAGAAGAAAAAAAAAGCCTGTTCTAAGTTTTACATCTCTTTTCCACTTCTTCCCTCAGCATCAATAGCTCCATGTCCAATTCTTTACATGTACACAACATTTAAAAAAAATATTTTAAATTACGTAATAGAGCTTACTTGGCATCTTATTAAAAAAAAAAAAATAAAGGCACAATAATGTGAATTTTTGAAGTTAAAATTAAACTTGCTGCATAACTTTGTCAAAATACTTACTCTCCTGAAAAAAGTCTAGTACATGCACTCTATAATTCAGGTGAATTCGCTAATATTCTCAATATATTTGTGTGTAAAGACTTCTCAAGTCTTTGCACATAGAGTTATTTGTGTCCAATCTCAACAACCTCCGGGGGGGGAAACAGATTTGAAAAACCAAAATGGTAAACATGCACTGAAATTGGTGTGACATTAGAGCCTGACCACACAAGTATTAATAGATGGGTTACTAATAGAGAATTTCAAATGAAACATATTTAGGAGTAGGAATTAGAGCTGGGTCAGAAAACACAGTGGAAGCTCACTGATTTTTCTTAAGATTCAGCTTCAAATGAAAATATTTTGAAACAGTGACAGAATTGAGCTGTTCCTATCACCAGTTTTAAATCCTGGCTCATCACTGATCTACACATCCCATACCAAATCCTTCTCCAAAGCCATTCTGAGAAAGACTGTTTTTTTCATACTGGGATTTGCAAACAATTTTTCCAGTAACTTCAATTGAACTCTCAGAATTCTGCCCCAGCAGCACAAGACAAAGCACACGTGGGGCAGTGTTGCAAACCTTGCTCTCCCCTCACCTCCGAACAGATTTTTCAATTCAAGTTTTGTTTCCTTGAATGCCAGAGAGGAAAAAATCCTTTTTCATTTTTTACTATCTACGAATCATGGTAAGAACTAAAGGCACCTGTGACCAGACACTCAATTGATGCAACACAAATGTGGCAGTGATAAAGGACAAAAAGGTAGAAAGGCTTCAGCAGAGAAAGCTGAGCACTAAAAAGCATGTTCCTGGGCTCATCTCCAGAGCCAGGCACCAAAGAACAGGAAAATAACATTCTATTTGTGAGACAGTAGCAGACAGAGAAGGTATTTTGAAGCTGAACCACCTCAACAGGTGACTGAGAGAAGAAATGGAAGAGAAACAAGGTAACAACAAAAATAAAACTTTCTATGATTTGAATGCAAAAGAAGAATACATTGTCTCAGTATTCCAGAGCAGTTTTAAAGACTATTCACATAGAAAACCCAGACTTAGTAACTTATTAGCATAAATTAGCTTACAATATTCCATTTTTACAAGCTGAAATCTCCTTGCTTTACTCTAAAAATACTGTAAAATTTTTCTTTTGGTAATACATGTCTGTTCTTTAAAAACTCTCCATTTTTACAGCAATATTCATCAAACACAACGGGAGAAAACATATAACTACTTAACACAACTTCACACTCCCTTAAATAAGCTAGATGCCTGAAAAAATAGAGCAGCTGAAGAATTCTTATTTTCAGACTTTGTTTTGGCAAGGATACACAAAAAAAACCACACACTGGTAGCTGAACAAGGAGAATTGTACAAAACCAAAGGAAAGGATTTATAGGAATTGAAATCTAATGTAGCTGAAACTATGCAGAAGTGGAAACAGATTTTAAGACTAATTATACAGTGGTGGGTGTAGTTCACAGCCTGTTTTTACAACCTAGTACGTTACCTGTATGTAAATAAATATTTACTTTGGGTAAAAGCCAGCAATAATCTGATTAGAAGTATTTACAGATCTCTTTAAATTGCCATTTATTAAACTGAAGTTACTTCTATCTATAACTACAGTGAGAAGCAAAATCAAGTTTAACTAAACTTGTACTCAGTGACACCACATCGTCAGAAAAGAGAAGGCCAAACACATTCAGAAAACACAAAACTGAAAAGGCTCAGACAGATTAAAAACTTCACTTTTGCCCTCTTGTGGGACTGTTTCTCTATGGTTATAGGCAGCAATGACAAATCAAGAATGCTCAATGTATCTTGCCTGGTACAATGTGGAACATTTCCATGGGAAACGGAAAGATGGGGATTTTTTTAAATTTTAATTGTTTTCTATTTGATGCTGTATGTATTTACCTCTTCAATCTAACCTTCTGCTAATGAATGCAGAAATGCTCTCTGGAGAAGCAGACTGCATTAACGAACAGAAAATGAGGTTTGTGCAACATAAAGCAGCAGCTAATTGCAGCAGGGTCAAGATGCTGCAAAGCTAAAAATGCAAAAAGATTAAAAGCTTTTCTCAACACCAAATATATATTGCTGTGGCAAGGGGCTCCATTTCAACCCAGCTGTCACAAAGCACAGTTCTAAGGGTGGTGTTCAGCACGTGAATTGCTCAGGTAATGTGAGCCAGTTCCATATGGTGCACAACACAGGCACCACTTGGAGTCAGCTCCCAGCAAACCCTACCCTCACCATCATGTCTGTCATTTCCTATAGCTGCATATAAGAGGATCCTGCTGCTTTCACACATTAAAAAAAAAGCCCCCCAAACAAGCCTGTAAATTATAAAGCAAAACAAGAAACATTTTCTGCAAACATAATTGAAATTTTTAAAAAGTTCTTACTGTTATTTGGCTCAGCCCAGCCAACCTCATTGTCAGAGTTGGTGACATGAAGTATTTGAATGCAAGATCGAGACTTTCTTTATCAAAACACAAGGCTGTATCCAAGGGCTCTTTCACTGTGCTCCACATTAAATCTGCCATGTTCCGGGCCGCGCTCTGCCGCAACTCCTGGTCTGACAGTTTACACAAATACCTGGGAGGAATTACAAATGCAAGAAAAAAAACAAGCAGGGTATGATTCAAACTAGAATTTTCCTGAAGCCATCTTGATTATAGCAAAAGTGGATTTCCAATAGCTCTAAGATCACTCAGTCTTAAAATATCACTATTAAAAATTGGCACCCATTAATGAAAAACACCAAGAAAAACAGAAATATGTATAATATTTTTCAAAGTAGGTAAACTGCTAAAGAACTTTGAACAGGTTAAGTTCTTTCTTTCTCTTGCAGTCTTCTAATCCTGCACAATGAGTTGCAGTACAAATATTCTCTGTAAATGGAAGGCATAAGAAACACTTACAAAAACTAATGTACAGAACCTGGTGGAACCTCAGTCTTACCTAAGCAAGACCAATACACAGAAAATCTATAGTGAAATACCTGCAAAGTTCACATACAAAACACCAACACAACCGAAAATTTCTTCCAACTGAATGTGTAACAGAAAAAATGTTTAGAAACAAGCCTTTCTGAGCTTATTTTGATGCCATTAAAGATGGCACAGTGAAAGGTACATGCATACAAAGTTAGCATAATTAATTTTTTCTGCTTTTTTCAGGGTTTTGAAGTTTCAGCTACATCCAAACTAGATTTAACTACACAGAAATGCCTTAAAAATCCATTTGGACAGCCTAAGCCTAGATCTCTCCTTGGAGACTGGCCAAATAGATGCATGAATCTTTTATAAAACACATGAGATATTAAACTACACTTAACCAGATTTATGCACCATTCCTTTGCATTTACATCATATAAACATCAGTACTTTTTTGTCAAAAGCAAAATTACAGGCTGATTCTTATTTAGATGATGGTTCTTTTCCACAGCTCTTGTGTAGAGGCCTTAAAATAAACACACTTAAATGATACTTAACCCTGTCAAACAGAGAAAAGAGACTTCAGTGCAAATAATCCCAGAGACTGGAGATGTAGACAGGAATCACAGAGCAGTAACAGGAGGACAAAAGCAGGACCATTCCAAGCCAAGGCAATCAGATCCTTCCCTGCTCTTTGTTGTGAAATTTGTCTTCTTGTGTGGAGCACTGGAAATCAAGTCCTGGCAAGAAAATGCTGCTTCTGTGCTATGAGCTCTGAACAGAAGCAAAGTAGGAATGGAAAGGGACCATTCATTGAAAAAGTGCAGCAGCAAAGCAGACCCAGTGACCTGCCCTTAACCTGCAGACAGGTGAGAGCAGTTTCACTCTGAGGAGAAAATGTCCTGGTCTGTGTCACCAAACAATCATTTGTGATTAGCAAATGAGGTATCTGTCACCAGTAAATAGTGACGACAGCACTTGTGTTCCAGCCACCATCCTGTATGTCCCTGTCCTACTGACAAGGACCTCCAGCATCTCTGTTCAGCTGTACCAACAGCAAATGAAATATTGAGCATTTCTTTTATGGGAGAGGCAGTGAATGAAAGAATGGAGGCCATAATTAAGCTCCACACCCTACACAGGTACAGAGTTGTGGGATTTGGAGTTGTTATCCCTGGAAATGTTCAAAGAAGGGGCAGAAGTGGCACCTGGGGACATGGTTTAGTGGTGAACATGGCAGGGCTGGGTCAAAGGCTGGACTCCATCCTAGGGGTGTTTTTCAACCTTCATGAATCTGTGACTCTCAGCAGTATCAGACCCATTTTTATATGCAAACTCTCATCAGGTCTGGTTCCCAGAGCTTTTCTGTGTCCATAATTCCCATCAACTCAGACTCAATCGTTTAGTGAAGCATTTCTAAAGACCTCAGACATGTCCGAACACATCACATGAACTCTCTCACTTTACAAAGGACAGATGACTGCTTGCATGCACTGAGCAGGGGCATGGACACACCTACATACACATAGGAAGGGTGCTTTGGTGGCTTCACTCAATGTCTGTAACAGGATTTGGACCTGAAATCGTCCTCACACTACAAAGTTTGGTGAAGTAACTACATTAATATAGTTTATAAAACAGAATATTTCTTATTTTAATGCAAGATTATCACGCTAAACCTACTCTCATTTATACAATTCACATTTACACCGACATTTTGAACTTGAATCAGATTTGTGTCATGTTTTCTGTATTATAATACCGAGAGTGTGTTTTTAAAAAAATTGCACTTTATAGTAAGTGGAACTATGGTGTAGGTGCACTTTCATAGCTACAGAAGTACTTTAACAGTATCTTCTGTTCTGCCAAGGCCCTAAAGCAAGCTACAGAGAACAGAGCACTTGTTACCACACAATTTTTAACACAACAGGGTTTTCCAACCTAAAAAGAAGCAGAAGATGGCAAATTTCTCTTTAGAAGTGTAATGGCAGCCAACACTAGAGAATTTATTGGCACTACTACACCGGTCATAAATCAAACATGATCATATCTTTACTACAAAGATTAAAACCACAGAAACTTGCCAAGTAGGCCACACCTCCTTTATTTATTGTGGAAAGATGGAATGGCTTAAACCTGTCTGCATCAGTAACACTTTATGTTTTTAGAGGTATAACATTACTATTAACAAAAAAAGAGATCTTTACCTAGCACTGGTAATTAACTCACACCTTCCCCTACACTGACCAACTGTAAATTTGCTGCATTGCCTCATGTAAGAACAGTGGAGCAAGGAAAAGGTCTGTTTAACCCAAAATAGCCCCTCTAAAAGCAGATTAAAGATTTATCCCATGTATAAAAAAATAGATGAGCCCATATATTACTGTGAATTCATTTATCGCTTTCTATTTATACTTTTGGCTCTCTCATTAACCTGTGCCAGTCAGTTTGACAATTATGCTTGAGTGAAAAACAAACTCCTTTAATTTCTTCCATCTGCAACCTGACAATTGGGTGGCATGTTCTCCATTCCTTGTTTTTAAAAACCTGTGAATTACCATTTCCTACTTGTTATCTTCATATCATTCATACATGATATGAATTGCCCTGTCGAAATAAAAAAAAAAAAAAACCCACCCTCCTAGACTCAGTCTCTCCTCCTCTCAATGTAAATTTTTTATTGCCACTTTCTTTGTCACTCCTCCTATCACCGAGGTAGTTCTGTTATTATCTGCAGGATGGAAAGATCAGAACTGTATAGACAGTATCGAAATGTGAATGTGTGACTGACTCCTGTAATGGCTTAATAATAGCTTCCATTCTGTCCTTCATTATTTTTTTAATTCCTACATTTTTATCTTTTTGAGTCTGATGAGCATTAAGTCTTCAAGGAAGAGATTAATTATATGCCAGTATAATCTATTTAATCTTGAGTTTTTGCCTAAATGAGACTTTCAGAATAAAACATAACTTTTTATAGATCTGCAGAAAGGATACTCCACATACTATAGGACCTGTCCTGCCTGCCTGGCATACTTAATATATAGTACCTACATTTAATTTTTTAAGTACCAATTTTAATCTACTTAAATTATTTCACTTTGCTGTATCTGGGGACAGAGAGAGTTCAGTTTTAAACATGCAGTTCCATGCAAATGTAATGCTTACAATCGCATCTTATACTTCAGGACTTCAGCTACTCAGCTGTGAAATCATCTTTTTTTCCCTTAATCTGACTCCTTTGGACCATAGCTGCAAAAGGGCATCCAGCAGAATGAGTCAGTTCTCCTGAAGTGTCTGGTTATTGTCTTCAGATATATCTATTCTTTTTACTTTAAATTTTCAGATTTTTTGGAGGAGGCAAATATTTTGTGATTGAAACCTTCAAGGCTCATTACAAAAGGTTTTCATGTCATGTAGCAGCAAGGAGTGACCTTTGGTACTCTCATACACCCCATCTTAAGATTAATATTTTTAATATAGTAGAGGAATTTGAATTCTTTCAGCCACATTTTCTGTGGGAAGCATCATGGATCATGAATTGTTTGGAGTTTCCACTTCCTCTGCATATACCAGTGCTGTGTGTACCCTGTGCCACAGCCACCCAGGAGCCACTGCCACCTGGAAATCCCTCTCAAAGTGCTCCAGCACATATTGTTCTGTTTCTGACTAACTGGGGCAGAGACAGAATCCTTAACAAAAAATGTCTCCATATCCATCTCCAAGCAGGAGACAGGGAGAAGGAGATGGAAGCAGAAAAAGGATGGAACCAAACATGCTCCTGGGCAGTGGTACTGCTGCACTTTCCGCAGGACAGAATTCTCTATAGCACTTTCAGCCAACAGCCTCATCACTGAGAAAACACTGTCCTCAAAACACCACTGGTGAGAGCTCCTGCACTCCTGAGACATCCAGGATCTGGAACGCTACAGAGCATCTCTCATCTCTGATCTTGAGGCAGAAGACATGGAACCAATGTCTTAGCTCATAAACAGACATCATCAATTCACCCTCATTTATAACTGCAGTAAGTCAGGACTTATTTTCTTGAGTCACTTTTGCAAGTCTCATTTAATGGGAATTTTGCAATTTTAAATGCAGAATTCTAAGGCATTAGGATCAGTAAGAGCTTCCTTCTGAGCAGGCCAAAATCACTTTGCTTCCTTACTGAAAGATGTAAATTTTATTTCATGTAATTTTAAACTTAATCCTTTATTTCTTTCCTAATCTACTTAAAAACACAGGCCTTTCAGAGGCAAGATGTGAATGGCTGTGCTCCATTGGTCAGGCAGAAAATAACATTTATTAATATTTTTCTAGTGGCAGCAATAATGACAGGAATGTGTCCATGATCTCTGCAAATTCTAGCAGTGGTCTCCTCTCTACAAATACACACTTATGCTGTTTCCTTCATCCACTCCTTGTAGAAATAACTATGAGGGTAACCTCAGCTGATAAAAAGTGCTGCTGAGATGTCAGTCAGGTGATCTCTCTTGCTGGTCAGCCCTGCAAAATGCACTTCTGCAAGGAATCTACAGGAGCAGCAACTGGAACTAAATCAGAGCCCCAGGAGCTCCTTCTGGGCTAAAACCCTCTCCAAACCTCCCTGTAGTTTGCACAGCAGCAGAAGCTCTGCAGCATTTCTTTAGAAGGTGCTGTGCTGCTGTGTCCAGGATTGTGTCCCCTTTTTTCTGTCTTTTTCCTGAAGTAAAAGGAGATGGAGACGCAGAGACCCAAGCTGCTAAGCCAAGAGCTGTAAGTTTGACAACCACGTGGGGTGAGCTGCATCCGTCAGGAAAGTCATCCTTCCCTGAAGGCATCTGTGTTCACTTCTGTCCCACATAAAGGTACAGCACCAGAGCTTATTTTTGTTATATGGCCTCCAAGCTTCAGTCCCACTCCATAAGCAAATCTGCACTAAAAAAGCTCTGGATTTTGTAACACTGAGAAACCTCAGAACCCATCAGGATTCAGCTGTAAAAAAAAAAAAAAAAACTGGGAGAACAACACCTTCCTGCTCTAAGCTGGGTTTTCTATGGTTGTATCCTGTGTCAGTATTATCTTTCTGATTAATGTGAACTTATTGTAAATTCTACAAACAGACATCAGGGGCATTATTTATGGCAAGAAGCTGCTGACAAATCACACTGCAAATCAAATATTTTAATAGGTAAAGAGGAAGACATGAGGACCCCCTAAAAAAATCTTCTATACATTCCAGTGACCCCAATTACACCTATAGTTATAAAATAGAAAATGCTTTAAGCATTACAGGATGACAAGCAAGTATTAGCAGCAGCAACTACAGGATGCGTTATTCTGTCTCCCTCAAGTAGTTCCTTATTATCAGCCTGACTCTAATTGCTGATCCCTCAATGCTCTTTTTCATTTCCATACATTCCAAGAAGACAGGAAAGGCTCATGACCAAATTCCCAGGTACACCTACAACCATTTATGGAGTATGTATAGAGACAAGCACTTGAAAATCCTCTGCTTGCCCTCTCTCGACTGCCTCATGATTAATAATTACCTTTGGAAGATTTCAAAGATAGCACACCAGCATTAAAGGAATGCACATGGCTGGACTGTAACTCAAGAGTGATGTGTTTCAATAAAAGATCAAAATACTCTTCTCTCTGGTGGTATCATTGTAGTAGAAACTACAGTCCAGCAAACAGATTGACAGCCAAGTCGGTACTTAAATTTTTACAGTCAATATAAAATCAGACTATTTTAAAATATGAAACAATTCCCAGTCTCATTGTTCTGGGAGCCTGTTTGTTGCCAATGTAATTATTTTTGTTGAGTGTTATTTTATACTGGTATAGTTAAAACAGAATAATGTGTAAAGGCCCATTTTTTGTTATGAGCAGTATAAGTACACTTCTAATATTATTTAGAGGAAACCCAGAGCCTTGGAGGAGCTGTGAGCCTATGCAAAACCAGTGGCCTGCACCAGGAAAATTTTATGTTGGGCCACTGGAATGGGAATTAGCAGTGACCACACCCCTCCACCTCCAGGCAGATACACACACAGAGATAATTTCATCAGCAGTTCACTGAAATGTTTCTATTGTCCTGAGAAAGCCAATAAAAACAAACTGCTTATATAATTAAATACCCCTACAAGTACTTCAATTTGAAAGTGTTATTTTCATGATAGACAGCTTGATATAAAGAAAATCTTTGGGACTGGGTATATTTAGCTACATAAAAGTGCCAGTAGACTTTTGATCACACTTCAGCTCCTGCCAGCTGGAAATCCAGAACATCAGAATATGAAGCTGTGTTCACACTCAGGGTCTGAAATCTCAGTGACTGCACATTGCTCTTGTACTTCCAGCATCTCACTGCAAACTTGATGCAGTTTTATGAAGATATCACAGTGAGGGAGACTGGAGTACAACTGGACCTGGCCCAACATGTCAGAATGGGGCTGGATGTCACACTCATTAGGTTCTTAACAAGATTGATCTGATACTGAAATCAGATGCAAGGAGCTCCCCAAACTAACTCTAACCATTACCTTTACCCTCCTTGTTGAAATGATAGTCAGAGCAACAACCTGTACAATTAAAAGTAGCAGCTGTAATTAGATATAGGTGCTGTCAAAAAGTCCCACAAGAAAAATTCTTAAAATAAACATTTACCTGATAACGTAAGTCCTAAAGGGTATAATGTGCTGCATGACAGCAGGGATGTGTAGCCATATTCTGATCTATAATGCAAAAACAGAAACAGATAAAGATTTAATTAATGACATTTAAAGAGAATGATAAAAAACTGAAATACTCTTGGTACATTTGCAAGTGCAACCCCACTTAAAAAAAAAAGGTTTTCTTGGTGGTTTTTGTTCAACTTCTTAATTTTCTGATTTTCCAAACTGGTACCTGAGGAATGCTTTTTTGACTCATAAAGAGGATTTGCATCTTTCCTGCTAGTCAGCTGGAAAATACAGACATTGTATAAATAGTATCATACTGCTCAGGTGTATTTTTGTATTTTCTGTCATTTCTTCAGTAGGAAAAACTGCTAGTCAGCCTTGTGGGTTTTTTTTTTCCTTTTTCTTTAAAAGTTTACATGAAAATTATTCCATTCTTTCAGGTCCTTGCAAACCGCTCCTAAATCTGTTTGACTCTACACTGTTTGATACTTGTGTTGTTTTGCTTCTTAGGGCTTACATATCCTATAAAATAAGATGTTTTACAAGCAGTGATCAAGCACAGTACTTTACTACCATATTTACACTACTCATATTTACCATTCTGCCTTTACCACCTTTGCAAATCTGAACGCAGGAAGAAAATAAATGCAGAGAAAGAAACCAAAAACAAACAAACAAACAAGCTGAAACAGTTACTTAACACCGCTGTGAGGAAAAGCACCAACCAAACGACTTCCAGAGGCAAAGTCAGAAGTGCCATCTGCATTTCAAAAGGGAATTCAGAGCCTGTTAAACCTGTTACTCTGTGCCAGGTAAGGGATGGAGCACAGATGAAGCAGCAGCAGCTGCTGCTCCTGCCCACGTAAATTTAATGTAAATTCAATCATGTGCACTTTGCACAGCCCTTGTGAAAAGCAACCCTGTCACTCACTCAGGGCCCTCTGCATCCCCACCTCTGCTCTGGAAAGAATTTCAGCTTTGCGGCTGATGCAAGAAATTCTGCCTAAGGACTCAATTCCATATACAGAAAATGTATATATTCCTTCTTGAAAGGAGAGAAAAATATTAGGCTGCAGTCAAACTCCTCAGTAGTTTCTTTTCAACATTTCCAGCATTTGCCAAGGAACTTTTTGAGTCAATTCTGACAAAAAATATTTGCAGGCTTACTTTTAACAAGACAACAAGCACTGCACAGTAACAATATAACCTACTTTTGCAAGACAAACCAGCCAAATCTTCCCAGTGTAAAAAAAAGACCATGCTTGGAATAAGCTTCTGATCCAACTGGCAGCCTCAAGAAGGAAAAAAATGCTAACATCACAAAGATACAAAGTGTCACTAGAAGATGCCTGCTCTAGAAACAGGCATTAAATAACATTTTGACAAGGAATTGCAGGGGTGACAAATACTGTTGTGATCACACAATTTGATTTTTAACACCATGTACTCTGCTTCTAATACAGTATGAAACACCAAAAAAATTACATTTTTTGTGAAATAATAGTATGAAATGTTTTTATCATTTTGTTTTTATAGCTTTCACTGTTCACAGTAACCTTCACTCTGTATTAATTCCAACTCCTAAGTAGAAATCATGCATCTGTAAACTTGCATTACACACAACCTTCAGCCTCAGAATTCAATTAAATCATGTCAAACTTTACAAAAGAAATTGTGATTTTGAACGTGGATTCACATTTGCATACTAACTTGTTAAAATAACATAAAAGAACATACATAAAATTACATCAGCTAGCATCTGTAAAGTGACAAAAAATAAAATTACATCACTTTTTGCTTCCACCTGCTTTTAAGACAAAGTATTCACTGCATCTGTTCTGTTCTCAAGTTTCAGAGAGTTTTTTTTTCTATTATTTGCCCTTTACGAGAGGTAATTAATTTCTAGAAGGTAGTGGCTAAAGAACACTTTCATCTTACAGACTTGAAAGAAAATTCCAGCATGGGTATTTCAAGGAATTTTTAGAAGAATGGCTACTTAACTGCCATTCTCAAGAGTTACTACAGCTGTGAAATTGTATTTAATGATTACTACACACCGTGGGCTGGCTTTACACATTGGGAACAAGGTAACAATTGACACTGCAGAGCCATTATTGGAATAAATATCTCCACATTCCATAAAATCAAATGTGCTGGGATAAAACCAAGGCAGATTAGCAGAGATCTTGCTGAGACCACCACTATCTTGTTCAGTTTTGTGAATGATTCTTTTTGTTTTAGTGGAGTTTGCTGAACTGGTTCACAATCAGAAACATTTCTTCAATTATTTATATTTACCTAAGTGCTATAAATTATACAGTGAAATGATATAAAAACAAACAGGGAAAGAGAATTATTACATCAAAATCCTAAGTTCATGCATCATTAGAGAGGTGGAGAAATATCTTTTATTTTAATATTGGCAAGGTAAAATTTATTTTGTCACAAAAAAAAATAGCTGCCTCATTTGGCTGCAATAAATATATTGCATTTGTAAGGCAGCAGCAGTGCTTCCAAGTACACTGAATGATACCAAAATGCAGCAAGTGGATGAATAAAGCATATTACATTAGAACATTTTCTAATACTTTCTGTAGTGAACTGACACATAAAAATAAAATCTAAACAGTTTTCCTCAACTCACACAGATTTGTCAGCAAAGCCAGACAGAGCTCAAAAGAAAGATGCTTGTTGAATGGGAAAAACTGCAATGATGGAATTAGCTGAAGAAACAGTACTTTTTGTTATGGTTTGGGTTGAATTTCATTTTATCTGCTAGGTTTAGCCATAGAACTCATATAACACTGTTGCAAGAGCCAGCTTAATGGGTTACCTACTAGAACCAAAGAGAAATGCAAAGTTCCTAAGTAGATATCTGAAATGAGAACCTTTGCTGAGAAGTATTTTGGAACAGGGCACATCACTAAGATGAAAGAAAATAAACAATTTATGTGGAGAAAAACAAAGACTTCTACAAAGGACAACAAAGAAAGACAGTTGCACTGAGGTAGGATACCCAGGAAATGGGATTTGCAGTCAGAACGCAGCCTTAAAAACATGCTGGTGTGCTAGGAAGCTGCCATGCGTTATTCAAGCAGCCAAGCAGCCTTGCCATTTCTCACAAAAAATAAAACAAAAATGTAAAAAATGTTTGGTTCCATGACCAAAATTTCCTTCTGAACCAGAGTAATACAAGAACACACATTTTCAGCAGATGGTTTGAAGAGGACTGCACAGGCAGCAGCTGGAGAAGAACTCAGCAGCTCAGACAAAAGGGTCAGCAGAGAACATCTCACAGAGAACATCTCTCACAACCAAACATACAGAGATGCTGAACCAGCCCTGCAGGGCAAGCAAAAGAATGGAGTAGATCATGGCCTCACCCATTTGTTCTCTGACCTGCAAATCAGGAATTACCACACTAAAGATCAGCAGAGTGGGATAGAGACCCCTATCACCAGCTTGATTTCAATCATTGGTTCCCCCATAAATATCACCCTCCTGGCTGGGCAGTAACAGCAACAAGGAAGGAAGAAAGACGTGTGGGAGGAAGGATCTGATTTGAAATATTTCAAATTGCAATCAGTGTCAAAATCATGTCAAACTCACCCTGTACAAAGTACAACAAACTTCTGGTTTTCTTTTTGCCCATCCACAAGACAGGTCACAACTTCTATCCTGACATTATATTAAGTCTTCATATGTCCTTCTTCAGGGACTGAGTTTTATTTTTAGCACCAATCTCCACTAAAATCAATTAGTAATTCTGCCAATCAAAAATCCCTGTGATTTCAAAATGCAGACATGATAGAAGACATGCATTCTAAAGCTAAGTGGGAAAAAAGATTATTACCTCTATGCTGCAAATATGTATAATGGTATAAAATCACAGGAAATTGAAAAGAAAAAAAATCCACAGGCTTTTTCCTCTATACCTCATAGGGAATAGCTAAGAAATTAAAATACTCTGAAGAAACTAAAACCACTTCCATGGCATAATTTCAGGGACAGGAAAGACCTTTGATAACATTCTTTGAAGTATCTTTGGGGGCTGTTACAATCTTCCTATCTAGGTACAACTTGGAAAACTCCTTGTGTGCTGCCAGCAGATGCAGAGGGTTTGGATAATGAAACTCTCTGTGCATGAGCAAACCTCATTCCCAACATGGAAAATGTACAGCCTTTTTAACCCTCCCCAGTCCCAGAGAGTTCTTGCAGACTTCAGATTCCTTTTCTTTGTTGTGTTTAAGTGGAGGAGTTGAAGGGAATACTTACATTAGACACCACTGTGATAAATGCATGTGCTATGAGGAATGGCAGCGTCTCGGGGGTTCCGTACTCAAAACAATCCTTCATGAGGGAAAGGCCATTTTTTCCACAAAACAGACACACATAACGAAGCAAGTGCAATGGTACTTCTACATCCTAGAAAGAGGCAAAAAACAATAGAAGAATCAGTACTAGATCATTTAGACACAGAGGAAATTCAAAAGCTACATGAGTATAACATAAATCCATAGAACACATAGGTTATTTTAAGTTTCTAGGAAATGTGCACCTTATTTAAAAGTGGACAACTTACATTCATATCACAGAACGCCCCTAATATATTGCTTTCTTGAGCAGAAATATCCTGTTTAAAGAAAAAAATTTAAATTAACTCAAGCAATAAAAACACATTTATAGAATAAAAAAAAACAAACAACTGCCATATAGCAGGTATCACAGTCAACAATACAAAACCCAAATTTCTCATTCAGAGGAAGACAGAAGCTAAAGCTTTGCTCTACTTTTCCACTGCAAAACAGACCTTTCCATACTTTTTACCTCTTTTAATATATATAAATACACAAATATACTAAAGAGAACATTTCAGCAGTGTCTTTCAAAGGCTGGGTGAACAGATTATTTTTTAATCCCATCCCTGTTCAGATCACCAATTTTTTCAGTAGGAATATGGCCAAGGGCATAGTCTGTCACACCAGCCTGAGAAATACAGAACTGAACCAATCCAGGAGTTTGGAATGCAATTTCTAATAATATATGCAAACATCAGAATTTAGATGAACTGCAGGACATCCTAGATCCTACATGTAATGATTTAAAGGGTTAACATGTCAAAATACTCATTGCCATGGAAATATTAAAAATCTTTAATCTCGACTACTATATTTTTATATATAACAAAACACCTTGTACAAAATAAATGTCAGACTTTTACAGGAGTTAAGTGAAGAAGGGGAAGGGATTCTATCACCCTATCACACTGTTAGGTACTTGCTGCAACAAGAAATCTATCTTCTAGAAGCACTAAACTGAAAATGGTTTAAGAAAATAGCTTTTCCTTTTAATGTCCACAGCATCCACTTGTTGGGCAGTAGAGAGTGGGAAGTTTTTTTATTAGGGTTATAACATATTGTGGGTTTCATGCACTTGCCGGGGGCAAAAGGGCACTGAAAGTATAAAAAGTGTCAGTAAAACCCAAATTGCCATGGATACTTGTAGGTAAAGCCACACAATCCTCTTCTTCTCACCCAGTATTGATAGTGACAAATCAAATCCAAGTTTAACACAAAGTTAAGTTTTTAAATTAAATTTCCTGAATATATTTTAAATAGCTGTGTAGGAGTAAGCTTCTTCGAACTGTACCAGAGGATGCTGGAGGCAAGCAATTTTGGATGGATTAAGTGTGATACAAACATTTTGAATTATTCAATATGCTCATATTATAGCTAAGCATTTATTTTCTTTTTTTTTTCTGCTGAACTCCAAGTCATGCCTGAACTCGTGATACTCTACCAGTTATTTTTACAACAGCTTTGAAGGCAGTAGGTGGTATGTTTTTAAGCAGCAAGAAAAGGTGTTCAGTGCTCTGCTCATGAAAACTGCAGAAATGGTGTGAGAAATTTCATTAGTTTTCTTGAAGAAACAAGTGACCTGCAGTTCTTTGAATGCAGAAATCCCAAACTCACAGAGGGCTGTTGCACGAGTCCTGCAAAGCTTGGAAAAGGCTGCTTTGAGAGACTGAGTCTGCAAATGTGACTTCTGTCCTTGCAGATGGGAAACACAACAGTCTGAGAGTTCCTTACTCTCCTCCTCTTAACTCCTTCAAATGTATGAGGAAATATGAGAATTCCTCATGAGAATCTAATATGGCATTAAAACCCACCATGACTTCAGGAGAAGCTAGAGCAGCTTTCCAAGACCTTTACCTGGAGAAAAGCTGGAGAAGGACTTTTGAGAAAGGTAGGCAGGGATAGTATTGCCCCAAAGCCACACAGCAAAAAGAAAATGGGATATGGCTTCAAACTGCCAGAGAGCAGGGCTAGGTTTGGGATCAGGAAGACATTCTTCCCTGTGAGGGTGGGGAGGCCCTGGCACAGGGTGCCCAGAGAAGCTGTGGCTGCCCCTGGATCCCTGGAAATGCCTAGGCTGGATGGGGTTTGGACCAAGCTGGAATAGTGGAAGGTGTCCCCATGGCAGGGGATTGGAATGAGATGAGTTTTAAGGTCCCTTCCAAACATTCCACAATAAAATACACTGGCTGAGGTCTGACCTGAACACAACTTTGGCAGAAAACAAACATCTTCCAAGAAAATATTTACTTGAAAAGGAAAAGCAGACAGCACAAGACCCCAAAGAGTCGGGGACTGCAGCTACAGACACCTCAACTGATTTTGTTTCCTCTTTCATTTCATTCTCTGTCAAGACCTGTTAAATGGTCAGGGAACTCCCTTCAGATTCATTGTTCATTCTGAACAGTGCAAAGTTCAGGAGTGCACTTCACATTGTTGCTTCCTTCTCTATAGGATTTTAAGAGCTTCCTTTTATAAATCCTTTTTTCCCCTCCTCTGAAGTGCCCATTCCAGGTATTTCACTTGCTACACTGAGTATGAAAAACTCAGTTATAAACCACCCTGTATGCAAGGGATAAAAATATCCCAAGAAAAAAGAAGATTAATGCCAAAGAATGAACATTTCTCAAAAAAACCAACCATATTTTTAAAAATACTTTGAGTTAATTTTGTTTAGGATGAAAAATAGACACAAATACCCCTGTGGGCACCAAAAATATTGATAAATTTCAAGAGAGGTATGTGGCTCTTCTGGATACCAATCATGCTGTTGTGGTCTTCACTCTCATTTTAGAGATGTTGTGAGGGACAAAAGCAATTCTTAGCCCGTATCATTTAAGGAATGATCTGTATGAACCTAAAGGTAGAGATACCTTTCTAACTACAAACAAATCTTGCTTTGCTGCTAATTTTCATCCAGCTTCATCAACTCCTGAACAAGGAAAAACCTCCTGCATCCACATGAATGTTTTCCACCAGACAGTCCAGTGTAAAATGGCTTTGGCAAGCAGCTGAGTAGGGATTAGATGTCAAGAATTGTCTGCTGCCATTAAGAACAAAGTCCTTGGAGGTGTCTTGGAACAAAGGACAAGGGAAATATTGATCACTAATTGTTACTGTGGGAAAGCCTTACACTGGGAATTCCTAAATGGCACTCTAAGAGGCGATTTCTAGGCACAGCAAAACCTCAATGGATGTGTTAACTCCATGAAATTGTTAAAGTTCACCCCAAAAATCTAAAACAAGGAATTTCTGAAGTCAGAGTGGAGACTGGAGTCTGTTCTGGATCAGCAAGTTTCCTTTTTTCCAGGGCAAAGGAAATGTTTAGTGGGAGACGAAGAGCTACACCAGCTTCACTCAACAAGTTTTTGGCAAATTTAGGATGTTCAGGGATTTGTTTACAACTATAGCTAATGCAGAGATTTTTTTATCTTACAATCTCTTCAGGACTGAAACCAAGTCTGACTTAAAGCAAGAAGTGCTCTTATTACCAGGACTAATAAGTCGTCTCAGTTCAGCTAAGTCTGTGCTCTAGACTGAAATCCAAAATCTAATTCTTACTTCAGTGAGTCACCCATGGGAGCAGAAAGTTTGACATTTAAACAGCAGAATAACAGAATCCTAGTGCTTTCTGGATACAGAAAAGATCAGTTTGTAAGAAAAATTATTGACGCTGGGACCTTTTAAAAGCAGAATTTAAAAATCTCTCCCCAAAAATGGTACACAAATATGGCAGGCTGGCACATCTCCATAATCCAGACCTGGAAACACACGAAGTCTAGCAGAAAGGAAAAAAAATTCCCTTACCTGCCTGTACCTCAGGAAAGTGGTTTTCTTCCCAGCTTCCCCTTATGTTTCTAGGATAGCTAATGAATGTATTTGATAATTCAAGTGATGTATAAGAGATAATACATATATATACATTAGCATGTCTGGAGTGATGGGCATCATCACAGTACAGCAAGTTACAACAGATCTGGGTCTAAATCACTCCAAGGCTGCACACCAAGGGAAAAAGAAATCCCATCAGGCACCTGGAGATTTTCTTTTGATTGTTTGGAAGTGAAATTCAAAGACAAGAAAAAAAATACATGAAATAGTAATTTAAAAGGATGTGTGATAGTCCACAGAAAAGCTGTTCCAGAATTGTTCATTCCACATTCCTCTGAAGCCAGTCTTAGTACATGTCCCACAGGAGTGCAGGAAGATAAATCAATTCTCTTTATATCTATACATATATACTTGAAACTATCTCTGTTAACTTATGCCCATATGGTTTGGAGAAGAAGAACAAGACCAAAATCCAGCCCACCTAAAAAACCTGCTGTGTAGGGGGTTTTAACTTAATTTCTTATCAGATAGGGCAGCATCCATTCAATTAGAACTGCTCAGATGTTGTGACCACCCTAACTTAAATTATTATATCTGACTCAGCATCTTCTCATTTTGGACTTAAGTTTATAAAGCAAATTTCAACCCTCAGGGCTCCAGAGAGCTCCTACAACTCTCTAAATATAAAATAAAAGGAGTGGGTTAGCTGCACTTTAATTCTCCACTTGGACTTTCTCAGTTGGTTGGATAGAAGCTTTTCCCATATAGTGAAATGTACATCTAATTTGCATACAAATATTGCAAAATAACTCTTTACATATTATTAGACTACCACAAGTTGGATCAAAAGCCAATCGTTCCAAAACCAGTTGTTTCCACCAGGAAATGCTAACACCACCATATTTATCTCAGAAACTGTGAATTAAACATGGCAGGATTTTGGAATTTTTTTTTTTTTTTTTTTTTTTTTAAGAGGAAAATAGAGAAAATGTGAATGGCAGCCATAACAAATATCAGAGAGAAAAATCAGCATCCCGGAACAAAGCAACCTGTGTAGAGCTCAGATATTCCAGTCAATTAACCAACTGTTCTAACAACTTTGGTCTTGCACAAAGTTTAGTTTATGAACTTTTGCTTCTAGACCCACAGATTGGAGAGAAAAATCAGTTAACTATTAATGTGTTACCTTCTGGAAGAAAGGCTTCACTATAGTCCCTTTTTTGCCTGTTATTTAAACAGCACAACAATTACAGTTCCAGCCAGCTCTTATCAATACATTACCTATAACAATTAAGCATATTTTAAATAAAGTGGAAGAGTATGTGCCATTTAGAAAGTTTCTCTGAAAAGCTCTACTGAAGTCAACAGGCAAGCTGAATGTGCCCATCCAGAGTGAAAGCAACGAACACCAATCTGCTCATTAATGACAACAATTAACCTTTCACCAAATAATTCAAGATAGACACAAAGAGAAGATATACCTCTATTGTGGGGTGAGTATTATGCTTATAAGCTGTGTACAGAGGAAACTGAATCTGAAAGATTTTTGCCACACACAGCAGCAGCTTCTCCTTCTCATCAGTACTCCATAAGCTAAAAGCCTCCGTGCTCTTTGCAGGCTCCTCCTCGCTCAGAATACAAGTTCTTGCAGAATCAAACTTTTTCTCTAGGAGTTTTTGTCTTTCTCCATTTTCTTCTTGATGAGACTCTCTTTCTACATTCAGGGGCTCATCAGCATGATTACTCTGCTCTGGCCATGCTGAATCTATATTAATAGTGCAATGTTTACAGAGCTGGTCCCGCAGAGCTTGGACTTGGGCAATCACTAAGTTAATAAGCGCACAAACTACTTGGTTAAAGATCTCCAGATGTTTATACTCCTTGAAACAGCATAAACATTGTCTGTAAGAAAAGAGAACAAAAAATAAATTTAAATTACTACAGTTATAATCAGGTGGGTACTTAACCAAGAGAACGCTTCACATTAAAACATTTTAAACAACAAGTCATTTGACAGAATCATAAAATGAAGGAAATCCAAATGAAACAGACTCTACCCAGCAGCAAGTGGGAGTCACAAAACCTTCCTTAAGCCTTGAGGGCATCCCATTATTGCCAAATGCTTACCAAAACTTTGAAGTCCCTGTTATCATTTAGCAGCTGGTACAGCAAGTAAAATACAGAAAAAAAGTCCTGTGGACAAGGTCACTGTGCTACTGAAGAAGTAACGTTTTTCACTGTTTCTGACTCCATTTCCTCATTGGGTTTTCTCTACTGCTCTTTACTGCAATAAATCATCCTGACATTCTTGTCAGCTGTGTAAGAACTCATTACTGTTATTTTCAAATCAACAGGGCTGCAAAGTAATTTTATTTTTAATGGAGTATTCAAGTTCACTTCCTTTATCTGCATTTGGATGGTGATCCCATGCACACTGATATCCTTAATCCATATAGGAAAAGGCAGCTCAAGTATCTTCAGTACTTTCTTCACTTGGCAGGCTCAGAGATTATTGCCCTGCTTATCTACTGACCCACTGTAAACTGCAAAGAACAAGAGGGGAAAACATCCCTTTGACAATATCATTAAAAAATCAATTAAACCATCAAGTTCAAAAATCTCTAATGCAACTCTAGTTGTGGGCCAGGATTAACTGTGAATGCCAAATAAATTGTGGGTGTATAAACCTCTGAGGTAGGTACCCTAAACCTATTGACAGGGAACAGCTGCTTCTTCCATACAAACAAACACCTCCCTCATTTTAACAAAAAAGGGTTTTTTTTTACAGGAGGATATTCCTGTAAAGGATTTAAATCCTGAAGAACACAACAAAGAAAGCCATCACTACACTGTCCTTACTTACTGGAGAACAAAATTAAGGCTGCATGTTTGTGACAGACTCTGGGAGATGGACTCTGCTCTTTCTGACTCAAACTCTGCTACACAATGTAACTGTAACAAACTGGTAGCTGTCTTACAACAAAGATCTTCTCTATCTCCTGTCAGATGGAGAACAATGGACTCCAGTCCACAACCAGAGTTCTCAGATATTAAAATAATACAAAAATCATATGTACCACTTCAAAAAGAAATCAGCAGACAAAAGACAAGGCAAGAAATCATCAGAAAGTAGCAATTAATTTTTTTTTTCTGCAAACACAGCATTTAATTTAGAGACTGGGATTAACAAATTATAGTTTTTAGGGTAAAAAAAATCAAGAGAACCCAGAGCTATGACAGGGAGAGGGTGCTGCCTCTCTTGATGGAACACAAACATGCCCTTGAGCTACAGCTCTTAAAGCACATACTTTCAGACTTTTTTTTCCAGTGGGTTAGACAAAAAGGTAACATTCAGGATTCCCTAATTCCAGCACAGGTACAGTGACTGAAGCATCTAAACCCCTTTGTTCCATTTGTGCAGGAAGAAAATCCCTTTAATATTGTGTAAATGGAGTTTCACCCATGTGAAAAACATTCTTGCCATTTACTTGGAAATGTATTTTCATGTTAACAAATGACAACAAGGGACTGCAGGCAAAACCAGTGTATCCTCAAGCATTTATCCTGAGAGAAGATTATGTTCAAAAGGTCCATCACTTATGCCTACAAATTACTGCCCCACTTAAGCGCAACAAATCATCCTCAATAACAATGAAAACAGTCTGGTGAAGGCTCCTCACATACTGGAGAATTCTTTCCCAAGACAGTTATGTGCAAAACCTATTGAGTCTTTCTCTGTTGGAATGTGGAAGAAGAGCTCCACCAAAAATTGAGGAGATCAATAAAAAATGAGCATGCTACTTCTTTGAACATAATAATTTCCAGAAGAAAACTGAAATGCTACATGCAGTTAGAAGAAAAAGGTGCTCATCAGGACCAGTCACCAAGTGATCTTCTGAAGGAAAGCAGAGATTTAAACTACAGGCAACAAAGTCAAAAGTAGTTCTTAAGGAAGGGCTCAAACCCAAAACTAGCAGAACTCTCAAAAGCCCATTTGGCAGAATAGAGATAGGACATGAAATTAAAATGTCAACCAGAACTCCTTCCTGCGGCCTCTTTGTTAGATTCTCCTTTAACCAGCTTAAGGACTATTCTCCAGGCTCTTCCAGTATGAAACCACTATATATGGAAGGCAACAAGGAAACCAGAAGAAAATAAAGAGTTAAATATTTTCCAATCTTTGTTTTTTCTTTGAGTTGGATTTGTCAAGCTGTAGAACAGAATGAAACTCTGAACAGATGATGACCTGGAAAACTGGGTTGCAATTGTTCTCTGACAAACTTGGCATCTAGGATCTGTCAAGAAATGTCAAGAGTCTGGTCTCCGTGCCTGCTGTTTATTTTGATATAAAAATTCCTTCTCTGTGTCTAAAAGCACATGGCAGAAGAAAATGAACTTGGCTTGTAATTTTCAGGCAAAATGAGGAAGAGGTGGTTTCCTATTTTTTTACCTATCACACGTATCCAAAATGTGACATTCCATTTTCTTTTCTTTTTCAGTCTTCTAAATACCTGACTAATACTTTCCGATTTATCCTCTATGCTTTCCCCAATATTACTTAAGATTTAATGGATTCACTTTGGTCTTAAAACTACTGCTCAACACTAAATCCCAACTACCTTCACTGCAGATTCTTTCTAAAAGGTAATAGCCATATATTTCCTTGTGCTAGAAAAAGGTAAGTCACTGTGAAGTAATTTATCATTATATCATAATGTGATGGTAACATTACTTTAAAGAAACAAGCTCAAAGTAATAGTAATTTAAATACTAGATTGAAAGGAATAATGTAATTTGAGATAAAAACATGCAAAGCATTTTCTTTATCAGTTTATTAGCTACAGGCTGCAATCCTTCATCACCTTGACCCAGAGTATTAGAACATGCAGAAAAATTTAACATGATGGTTCCATTCAGTCACTTTTTCTTAAATTCTTCTTACCTTACCCTGCCTTTGCAGAAGATGGTCCCACAATTACATGGTAAAGCAGCAAGACACGTCGTCTGTCACCAAAGTAGAGCTGTTTGTTTTTCTACACAATTATTACAGCATCCAGAATGCCAACTGCATTCAAAATATGCTTTTCCCAAAATGCACTGGGTAACGAGTTTGTTTTTATTTTCTAAGTAGTAAAACAGTCTCTATTCTCCAGGTATCACTTAGCTACACATTAATAATTTGCTAATTCCAGTCATTCTACTGTATTTTAAAAAGGAAAAACTGCTGTTGAGATTCAGCATCCTCAGCATTCCAACTTAATCCAAAATTACCTTTGCGTCCACGAATTGATGTAAGCAAATATCTTGAGGGCATGTTCCTTTCTGAGCTGCAAAGCATCACCACCTTCAACGTCTGATACTAAAGAAAACAAAAAAAACACATAAACAAAAACATAATCACGTTTTTTAGGAGGAAAAAACCCAATGTGCAATTGTTCTGTTATTAGAAACTACTTTTGATGAACTGCATGGAAAATAAATACTTTACTGAAGCAAAAACATGTAGATTTGGTTAATAAGGCTTAGATGCAAGTAACTTGGAAACTCAAAGTGCACAATGTTCTCGAAAACTGCTGCTAAAGTTTGTAATTGAGAACAGACCCTTCTTGTAATTCTATTTTTATCAAATATTCCTCATAAGCTTTACTGGGAACTCCTGATTGATGTGTACTTTAAAGTATGAACTTTGAACAACTTTACTCATTAACCAGACACCTTGGGTTTGGTTTTTTGTTTTGCTGGGGGTTTTTCCCGCCCCCCTCCCAAGATTTTTAAATGCCTGCATTTTGAGATGACCTGAGACCTCAACTTCCTTTTCCTGATTAGACAAAGAGTGAGAAAAAACAAGCAAACAAAACTATCAAGATAAGAACAATGTGCTGTGTACATATAAGGTTATTTCAGACTGAGATGATGATCATTGCTTTCAAATATAGACACATCTATCATGACATTTAACTATAATGAATCACTAATTGGCAAAATGATAAAGGCTTACCACATTTGCTACAGAGGAAACCAGAACAGTTCTGTATTGAGTTCAAACCCCAAATGCTTCACTAAGGGATTATCAAATGTCCCACTTCCCTCTACAAATGCTTCTACACTCAAATAAGGCCAACATCAGTAGGTCTACAGCCCTACTTAGGCAGCACCCGATCATATCCCAGGGCACTGGATTCTGCCTCCTAGCCACACACCTTTCCCCAACTACCAGTGCACCATTCTTGCTTCCTCCTTGTCCTGAATTTCCAAACATTTGTACAATTATCTAATTGCTACGCAAACCAAGGTCAGCATTCCTTTTAAGTGGATCTCTGCATTTATAACACATCTAAGTTTTAATCTCCACATTTCACATGACATTTCAAGTATTACACACTCACAAATCCACTTCACAAGCAAGCAGTGGGAAAGATTCTCCAAGAGCACTGAGCTCTTCAGCATCCCTGCCTCAACCTTCTCTCCAACCTCAGTCTTGCAAGGTCCTGTGTGATCCATCCATACAGGTTCCCAAAAGCTAAAGCTAATGAAAGTCTGTGGGCATGGATCAGAAAGCAAAGTTCAGAAGAAAACCACTTCACAGAATAATCACTGAACAAATACTTATGACGTCTTTGAAATAAGGACATCACGTATGCACATACATCCATATTTCCATACATATGCATACATACAAATAAAATATTATCCAAAAAGCAGCCTCTGAACAGGATATCATCAAACTTTAAAAACCACTTTTCTGTCTATCTCCTAGAAGGCTCTAAAGATCCTACACAACACTGGACAAAGCTCAAGATGGAGAAGCAGACTAAAAGATGGCTATTACTCAGTATCACCTTTTATTTTCAACACTATGAATTACCAGGGCAGTTGACTCTCTGAAAGCCAAAGCACAGCACTGAAGAAACCAAGAACTCCATCACGCAATTTAGGTCAAGCTTACCACAAAAGACAGATCTTTAGCCATAGATAGTCTCTAAAAAAAACCAAAAACAAAACAACAACAAAAAACAAACAAAGAAACCCTGTCCAGCAAAGGTTAATAAAACCTCTGTTTTCTCAATTTTGTGAGCATTGTTTCACTAACAATTAACACTAATTAATTCCTTCAAACTTGACAGCAAGAAATCATTGGAAATTTAGTAGCAACAAAGCTGATTTTACCTTGCAGAATCTTACACATACATTTCTAACACTTTCCTCACCCCTCCAACTGACCCTGCTTTAACAAGCAGGACGGTAACTCCAACTCACTGAGCAGCCTTTTCATTGCAGAAGTTTGAATCACTCCTAAATTTCCCTCTTTGAGATTACAAAGAACTGAAAGGTAGGCAAACTGTCTCTTTAAAAGATACAATTGCCATGTAAAGAAAACAGAATAGAGAAGTTATGGAAATACTGAAACTAATGCCAAACTAATGTCAAAAATAGGCAGGTATTTACCAAGTTGGATAACCTGTTTTTTTCCTGTTTAAGCATTCTACATCTCACACACTGACCAACTTTTACTGGTCTTATTTATTAATCACTGCTAATTAATACAGTGGTTACAGACATGATTTCCCTTTGGGTTTCTGTACCTAGAAATATTATTGCGTTTATTCCTGAAAATACAGGAGGCAGCACACTGAGGCTGCAGTTTTCCATGGAGCTTAGCTAAGTCTGTGCCACTACCAAAAGGGGTAGTGACATGTGTAGCAGGGCTTCTCTTCTTGGACTTTAGCTTGAGTTGTCTTTTGCTCCTTAGCAGAAATTATCTTGTTCAGTTAATTTGCGTCCTCACAACCAAATTCAATCTTAGGCCTTTATGTTCCTCTGAGTATCAGCTCTGTGGATACTCTTGATTTGCAGCACCTCTGTTTAGGGGCACATGCAGCTCCAAGTACAGATACGATTGTTCTGAAGCATTTCAAAGATTTTTTTTAATTGAGAAAAGTAAAGATGGAAAAGCAATACATACAAACACACTCATTGTCATTCCTGGGCATTTTCTGATTTCTGTCAGTTCTGTAAGAACTTCCTTGCTGCATGATTTCCCTTCCAAATGATGATGTCTGCTTCTCCTTTTAAATCAGTTCTCTTCTATCTTGAAGGAGCCAGTAGTTAAACCAGACTCATTCACTTCAGAATAAAGCCTGTCCTTTACTCTTTCCCATACTTCCAGCAGCCTGCCATGCCTCAGAAACTCCTCAATCTGCTGCCTCCCCACTTTCTCACATTTTCACTGTTTGAAATCCAACAGTACCAATCATGTCAAACTTTTCCAAAAACAACTACTGCACCAAGCCTCCTTCCTGCAAACTGATTTGGTGAACAAGACTTCTCCCTGGTTTCACACCTAAGACAGTGATTCCCACAGAATGCACTAAGTTATCCTTGTGTCCTTTAAAAGCTGCTGAACCTCAAAGTGAGTGGCAGCCAGAGACCTCTCATGAATAGAACTGATGATATGTGCTCCAGAGCTTTCCAGCCAGGCATTCCAGGATCTCCAAGTTTGTGTCTCAGCAGTGGCACTCTGATCCTAGGCTCAGCTCCTTCATGTCTGAAGTGGCTGCTTCTTCCTCCAGGTACTCACAAAGCAGCAGTGTTAGAGATGCTCTCCTTCCCTACCTCTGAGCTCACTTTTCTTCTCCTTCCTTAAAAATTTACTCTGCCAGCTCTTCCTTCTGTTAAAGCCTCTTAGAGCTTTCCACCCTCCAGTCCTTCCTTTTCCCTCTTAGGTTCCATGCACACAAACACCTCCCCCTGCACTAGATCAAATTTCACAACCAATGTATCCCAGTCCAAGCCCACACTACAACGGCATTTCAAACAGAATCAGCATTCCCGCAGGAACCCCTGAGAACTGCACAAACCCAACTGGCCAACCCAGCTGAAAATTACCCACATTCCTTTTGGCTTTGTAAGCCATGGAATACTCAGGCTGGCACCCTGTGAGCAGGGGAAGCTGGGAAGGGAAGTGTGAGGAATGTGAAGCTGGGGGAAGTAAACACCTTTGAGGGAACCAGAGTTGTAAAATTGCCCTGCCCCACCTGGAGCAACTTCACCCCAACATTGCTCATCTGTGGGCAAAGATGTGGTTCCTATTAGAGTCTCAGAAAACACAGAACTAACCAGCAGAAAGAAGGAAAACTAGGATGCAGGTAAATTCCGGCAAAACATATTCTACCAACATAGTGCAGGAAATGGGGTCTTTCCACATACTTGCAAGGGCTCATCTCACTGAGTAGTCACAAGATGGTTTAGAGACTTTTTTATCACAATAAACCATAGAACAAAAAGCTTAGCTCAGAATTAACCTAACTTAACATCTTCTAATGCATAAGTTTTCAGATATTCTAAAAAAAAAAAATAATCAGACTGACTTGAACTGTAATTGTTTATTCAAGTAGCTGATGAGGCGCCAAACCACACCATGGTCAAAGCAAAAATTTAAAACATTTCATTAAAAAAAAAAATTACCTTGCTGTTTCCCCAGTCTCGTGTTTTACTTGGCTAGCTCTAAATGAAAACTTGGGTGATTTACCCAATCTCTCACAGAAGGGTGATTTGCTAAAAGTGTGTTACAATACTACAAACAACACAAGCTCCTCAATCAGAAAATTTAGCCCTATAAATAAATTTACTAAACCAAAAAACAACAGAAGATGAGAAAAATACAAATTAACTGCAAAGAACCAGGCAATACAATTTCAAAATACAACTGTGGCCAAAGGAAGCTATGCTCCTAAGTGCATTTTTAGCAAGAACTTGGGAGCTAGAGGAACACACTGTAATTAGACCTCAAGGACAACCATCATGCTGGACTTGCAGGGAATATCTTATATCCAAAGGTCACTTATCATACCAAGTACAAAATCAAATGGCAAGCAAAAATAATCATTTTGTAAAGCATACTTTCTCTACTTTCAGCAACATAACAGAGTCAAAAGTAAATAATTCAACACTTATTTAACAGCTGTAACTCTAATTTCTCCATAGTCCAAACTGTGACGATGTCCAGTTGCATATGGATTGTGCTCCATCCTCCAAGCCTCATCTAGTATCAGCTTCTCATGGGAAAGACCAGATCACTTAGAGAATGAACATTAGTATCAGAAATTGCTCACTGATACAGAATAATCAAAGGAAATGAGCCACACACTAAACAAAACAGCATTAGGAACAATAATACTAATCTTGAAAGAAATCTCTATGTGTGTGTATATATTTTTATATATATATATACACATATATAAATGTGTAACTTTTTGTGTGAGTACCATTGCTCACACAGAGACCCAGCACATTTTTTTAATGCATTGAGATGTTTTCAGTGATTAGCAGGGGATTTCTTTTGCTTAGGAACAACAGCATGTAAGATGATAGGGAATGGGAGATGCTGAACTCTGTGGCTTTCTACTTTCACCTATTAGAATTACTTTTTTTATTATAAAGAATTCATGACTGCCTTAAATCGATTCTCCAGAGTTCTTCCCAACCTTTATGGAGCCATCCTTGACAAGTATTTCATAGGACAGTGTCAGTGTCAAGTTCAAATGGCCAAACTTCCCTACAGCATTTCAGTGAGGATAAAGTCTTCTTCTTTCTACCTCTCAGTCTCTGTAACAAAAAGCATCCCAGAATACTGACTATATACACACAATCAAAGAGAAACACAACTGCAGAATGTACTAGGAAGCAAAAAAAGTTAATTCCTCAGTATTAGAAACACTTGTTCAAATGCCAGGAACAATCAGATCTGTAACCCCAAACTCTATCACAATGAAATTCTATAATAATGGCCTGGTTAAGGCACTTGAGTGCCTTTAATGCTACCTTGATGATCACACTCATCACAGCACTAGAGCATTACAGATACCTACAACCATCTCCATCCCGTAACACACTTCAATTCATTTTAAGTCTACATCAAACTCTTAACTTCTTGTATTTATAAATATTACACCTTGGTAAATAGATTGCTTTCCTGCATCTTTTTTACTATAAAGTATACAAATATTAAAACACAAATATTTTGAAGTCAACATAATGGCTTCAAGACCGGAATTAGCAACTTTAAAAGTCCCATTTCCCTGGGAAAAAAAAAAAATGTGATCATGTCAGACAAACTTTTGAACAAAGGCAATTTCAACAAAACTGGCAAAGTTTTGTAAGTCTAAGCAATACTGTGTTCTTAGGAACAGAAATACAGGAGCTACTCAAAAGAGCAAGGAAAAAACAGTTTCAACTGGTGTCCCAACATCATTGCTGGTTATTCAGCACCTGAGTAATTCCTCACACCCTCAGATCAAAAGGACCTGAGGAGTTTTAATTCAGTATTCCAGTGCACAGTACAGTTACACAAAGAGCAGGATCAGCCTTGGTATGTGGTATGTTCATCAACCAGACAGCACTTTTAAGATACAACTTCACCAGAACAGGGCAAATCTGCTGACCTCAGGTAACTGCTGCCTTTATCTTCTGTTTCTCTGCAAACACCAGCAAGTTCCCTCTTTCTATCTCTACATTTTCCTTCCCATCCCACCTCCCTATCTTCTCCAGCAAACACCTGTTCTCCTTTAATCATAAGAAGTTAATGCACTCTGGAGCCAAACAGCAGCAGCTGGCTCTGGGCAGCTGTATGCCATTTAAGAATTGGCACCTTGCAGGAGTGATGCCACCCTGAAGTTTTCATCATGCTAGGCCACGTTTGCTTTGGGTTAAAATGCCCCCTTTAGAATGGCTGCAGATGGCCACCTAAACAACAAAAAAAAAAGTCCTTCTTGAAAGCATCTTAAGATTTCCACCTTCTCAAAGAGAACTTGCCACAGCCACTGCTTCCAGAAACAGTTCCACATTGTTTTAAATGCAGTCAAATGCCAATTATCAGACAATACTCAGATTTACCCAGCACACTGGAGCTGATTCTACCCAGAATTACCCTAGTGAACCACAATCTAAATAAACTCTTAGATACAGCATCTCAAATGTAGAACAGTCTGTGCTGCAGCATGAACCAGGCCAGGTCTAGCAGCAGCACTGCACCTTGCACACAAAGCCAAGCCTAAGTTACTACACCATGTAAACTCACTTTTGCCACTCAGTGAGCCACAGCTCAAAGTTCACCAATACTGAATCCACAGATGCCTAACAGCGGCAATCTGGCCAGGATAAGATGGGAATGCAAAATACATAATTCAGGCTGGGTTATACTAATGACTGAGGAAGAAGCAGTATCCCTTGCAGCATTGAGTAGCAGGGATACAGAGAAGTAAGAGACTCCCAGGTTCAAGAACTCACAGGTTCAAGGAGTAGGATGAGCTTACATCAGTTAAACACCATGTAATGCACATATGGCCTTTTTGATCAAACACCAGTAGGAAATGGGTAAGACCAGCTTGTGGGATATCTGTCTGGGAATGGAATTCACCCGGCCAAACTGCATCTTGTTCTGACTCTGCTGGCCCAAAAAGATTGACCGGGAGTCTCCACATTGTCCTTTTTTACACCCCCATCTTCTAAGAGGGCTCTCTGGCCCCAGCACAGCATAGCAGGAATGAAAAAAGCTGCTCCTGGCCAGGGGGATGTCCAGGCTGCTGCATTTCCACGGAAGCCTAGCAGCACAGCAGGGCTGAGCCTGGGTCCGGCAGCATTCATCAGCACTGGTTCCATGTCAGTCATGTCAGACAGAAGGATCTGCAGGATCTCTGCACTGCACCTCCTAATGCTTCTCTTATCCTGGGAATCTCGGCAGCCAAGATATTGCAGTCCTCCCTCTCCAGGGAAAGGCAAGTTACGTATCACTAAGGAAAAAAAAAAACCCACAAAGCAATTTCAAAGCATCTGTGCCACTCACTGGAGTTAAAAAAAAAAAAAAAAAACAGAAAAAGTAGCAGTCAATTTCAGAGACCTATTTTAACTCAGTATTGTGAATTGCCTTTGACTCCAAGACAAGATGTTACAATTCTGGGAGGGCTGTGTTTTTTATATTGTATTGAAGTTGTCATAGTTCCTCTTTCAATTAAGAAAAAGCCCAACAAAACAAAACAAACAAAAAAAAAACAGTTCAATTTGGCAGTATTTCCGCAATCAAGTCTGCCTGACATCATCAAAACACATACTAGATGTGGAAAGTCAGGCTGCCCATCATAATATTTTGACAACAGTCACTGCAAGTTTCTTAAGGAATCAATGCAGGATTGGACAAGTGCTGCATAATTCAAGCATTTCCCAGCATATCACTAATTATCCCAAGGTAAATTTCAGAGCTAGGGCTGACAGTGTCAATGCCAAAACTACTGCTCAGAAAAAGGATTGCTCGCCTTCAGTTTACAAGAGAGTATTTGCATTCTTTCCTTTCAATAACATAATGTATCAATACTTGAATGACTCTGGGTTTGAATAATTTCCACTAACAGTCCAGTTCTGAACTTCTTTTAAAATACTACTTTAAGGTGAAGACGCAGAACTTAGTCTATCAGACTACTTTTTAAGTAGAACGAAGATTTCATTGCATGAACAAAGTTCCAAAAACTAAAGAGGTTTTCTATCAGTTTTAATTAAAAGTAGCAAGGAATGAAAAAACTAAAATACCTACTCCAGGAAGCATTCTATTTTCAAGAGAGAACTTCGCAAATTAGTTCAGCTGTACTACTTGGCACACTGTGAATCAGTTTCAGACAACAGCAGCAGCTTTCCCCAACAACCAGAAAGAAAAGGCCCACAACTGAGCCACCCTGGCCCATAAGAAGCAACAAATTACCAGTAGATTTACAACAAAAGCATGTAATGACTGTGCTCCAGGTTTCAGGGACAAAATCTGTGAGAGGCAAATATGATTAATTAATTTCTTACAGAATATATTTAAGCCTGCTTAAACAAGGAGATGAGAGGTAAATGGACATTGGGTCATTATCCTCAATGGAGCTTCGGGCAGTTCATTGAAAGCCCAGGAAGAGCTTGCTCAGCATTTGAAATCCAAGGCTTTACTTGTTTCCATGAGCACAGGTGCAAGCTCCACTCATTCAGAAAGGACAATAAAATTCAGAGAAAGGACAGGCTAGCAATGAAGTCACTGTCTCTCTCGACTTTCAGATATACACTCAAATCTTGCATTCCTTTGTGCCAGATAATCTGTATTTAGTAATTCTCTCAAACACATGGTGTATTAGGTAATTTGTTGGCCAAAACAATTATATAATTTTTAAAATATGATAGGTTGAAAGAAGTAAGAGAAATAAAAGATGGCTGAAAGCAATGCACAAGGTTCATACAAGCATATCCAAGAGAGCAGTTAAGTTTCATGATGAGCATCCCCCATGACCAGAAAATATATTTACAGATGCCATTTTGATATAAACAAATATTTTTACAGGTCTCATATCAGCAAGCATAGCTACGGCTACACAGAGTTCAAAGATAAGTCACTCTGGAAAGACTCAAACTGGCACTGTTTTTCAGACCCACCGAGTTTCCAAGACACTGATGGAAACTGATTTCAATTTCTGATCAGCTTGATCAGACTGCATCTACTCTAAGTATCACAGATCAAGCACTGACACTTAGGACTTGAAATACTCTGGCACAAGTTTCATTTCAAATATAAAGGAAAAAAGGTAGCTCAGAGGGAAAATGTTTAACCCAAAATAAACCAGCAACAGTTTGCTGTAAACTGTGAAAAAACTCAAGAGACCAGACAATACAGACAAGGATTTACTGCACTGACCATCCTTCAACAAAGCAGGAGAACTTATTTTTATCAAACTTCTGAGCTCACACTCCCCGATGTTATCCCAAAACAGCTCCAAGAAAAAAAAATAAAGTTTTCAGTCTCTCATATCAGTTGCTGCCTGCAAGCCCAGAGTGGAATCCCACCACACACCTCCTGTCCACACACAGGTGCCTGACAAGGGTGGGTAAGCTGTGCTCCAAAGCCTTCCACAGACAGCCCATTTCCCAAATTCCTCAGTAGATATGGATATTCTTGCCCCTCTAAAGCTTTTCTGGAGCTGCACTCCCTAGCAAACACCTCACTGTCCATTTTCAGCACTATTCACAGCTTCTCCAAACAGACAGAGCACAGATGTGAATGCACTGTCAGTTCTGTTGATGCCCACAGAGTTTAGAACGAAATTTCATGAGATCTGCAAAGAACAGAGACTAAAGGCAGAAAATTACGCTGAAAAATACCAGGTTTTCAAGTTCACACCCACTTAAAAGTAATTTCACTGCTGGTGAAAACCATGTTTTTTTTAATGAAGAATTCAATAATTACATATCACAGCATAATAAATAGGCAACTGAGCACATGCTGAAGATGAAAATAACTCTTGCTAAAGATTATCAAATCCCCCCAAAATGAGCCAAGCAGCACAACAGAAAAATAAAGACAATGAGTGTTGAACAACAGAGCATAAAGCATGTTTCTATACACAATTACACAGATTAAAAACTCTCAAGTAGAAGTCAGTGCCATGAACTGGAGGCTTCTTCCATGTGTGGAAAAAGGCAAGAAATGTTTTGCCCCTTACCTCCTTGATGGGAACCAATGATCTGCAGGGATGCTGATCTAGAAATGACTCTCAATTGGCACAGGTTTCTCAAGTCTTATTCACAGCCCTTCTACAAATTAGCTAAAGAAAGGTCAACTCCCAGAGGTGCATTTTCCACAAGGACTTTTTCTGACAAGTTTCAGCTTCTTCCACCAGTTGTTCCAGCACTAAATCTCATGAGTAGTTCTAAGCTCACCGTCCGCCAGACATGCTAGATCTGAACAACTCCAGAAATAAAACTCTGTAAATCTACAACAAGCTGGATATTTTTACTATGTGTTAAGAACTGAAATCCTCACAGTTGCATGTCTGTGTTCAGCATTCAGATTGCAAATCAATTCCCATACATGGAAAGGAACAAAGTGGAAAGAATGGCTTCTCACCTCTTCACGTTTCCAATTGCCAATTTGCTACACAAAATGAAAGAAGAAATCACCTCAATATAAGCTTAAACGACAGAAATTAAATGGCCACAACTCTGTTTAATTGTAGGATGCTGATACAAGCAGAAGTGAGTAATCAGCAGAACCACTTGTTCCTGAGGACGGTAAGAATATTTTTGACATTGTCTCAGCATCTAGACAACTACAAAGGTGTAGCTTGGGCTGCAGAAATCCCTATTAGCTACCTGAAAAAAACTCAGAGAAGGAAAGAGATTAAATAAAAGGAACCAAGAAGTAAACATTGATCTTCCCTCCCAATCACTGAAATGCCAAATCACAGCCTGCTCATCACTTGGACACACAACACGATTCCAGGATTTGCTTTTCTGACTCAATGCTAGTTGAACACAGAAAGATAGAAGCAAACTGTAGTGACATGGAGAAATCCAGTAAGCAAGGAATTAAAACCTCTAACATAGAAAGTCTGTATTAGCAGTAACATGGAAGAAAAAGAAGCAAAAAGGAATTCTATGAATTAAAGGAATTGTTGAAGCTCAAAATGCCCTGAAGTGTCTCCTGGCAGACAAAACCAACCTCCCAAAGCCAAGGCATCACCTCCAAGGCAGGCCAAGGGAAATGGAGCCAGGTCTTCTCCCCAAGATCCTGAACCCTAGAGTGACAGAGCCCAAGCATCTGCCGTGCCCACAACACTCTGCACCACCTCTGCATCCAAGGGCAGCTCCAAGAGCTGCTATGGCAGAAGAACCAACACCAACAATGTATGGCCTAAAGCACATTGTCTTGGATTTGGCACAGGAATTGCTTGGGACTTGGGTGACTTGAAAACTACCCTTAGGGAGGGAAAGCAATACAGCAACAAACACAACAAAAGAATGATCAAACAGGAAGACTTCCTATATGGGAAACACGACAACTTCAAGCTCTACACTGATCAATTATCTTTTGGACATGAAGCAAGGGATGCTTTTCTTTTCCTTTCTTGCTTTCTTCATTTTCCTTGAACTTATCCCCTGACTACTCTACAATGCCAGAACCTTGTGGCTTTAAGGATATTACTCCAAGTACTTATCCAACAGAAGATTTCCCTGTATACAAAGAGAAGCATGTCAGTAAATACACCTCAGTGGTCTGTAACTCACAACAAAACTCAGCAGAACGGGATTTATGTAACTCATCTTCAGCACCACTGATCAAGTGGCCTGAGCTATGAGAAGGAACCAGTTCAGCAGCAGCCTAAACAGGAAAAGTCTTAGGACAAAATCATTCCTGATCACATCAAATAGCATGAGCCAAAATAATTGTACAGAACAAAAGCTGACATATCTTTCCAAAAATAGAAGCCTTTTAGCTATTAAAGTCACAGAGTTTTTCCTTCCATTGCTTTACAAACAAACCAACTTTATCTTAGTGTCACCTTCCCCTTCACTTTAGAAAGTTCACAATTAGTGAGGATACAAGTTTCTCCTTCCATTTTTTCCCTCTGTTGACTCCAGTTCATTTGAAGCAGCACTTCACAGTCCATAACTATAATTTGGCAATTCTCCTATAAAGAAAATGTTATTTTCATTTTCCTTTAGGCCTGGTTGCTGATTGCCTTAAAAAGGGTCAAAGATGAAAGTAAACACAAAAAAAATACTGAATTTCAGTGTTATAAATAAGTGACTTTCTTTTCTTCAACAGGAGACAGTAAAGATCCAAAAGGTTGGGTGGTTACCCCAATAAATCCTCCATAGCATCTCTGCAGAGATTCTGAACATGGAAATATCACTTAAGGGGAAAAAAGGATGAATCTTTTAAAAAAGGCAAAAAAAAGAAGAGAGTAAAAAAGCCATGCAAGAGAGAGAACTTCTACAGTTTTGCACAAGAGGAATCATCAAAGAGCCAAATGAAACCTTAGATCTGCACAAAACAGAAAAATTAATCCTGAAGTTTACAGGTAACCACTGAACAAGTGAGAGCAGCTCTTGAAGATCAAGTGATGTTAATGATGCAATAGTTGTAATAATTTTATAACACATCCTCAATATCTGAGTTCTCACAGCATAAAATATTGATCCTCTCCAGATCCCAAAGAGCAAACTGAATGTTTTGGAACACAATTTCTCACCTACCTCGAAGTAAACATACCCTCAATCCAACCTCCAAGACTACTCATTGTACAACCTACATGCCAGACCAACATGACACGGAGTCAAGCCAAGAATCTCCAGCATCCAAATTCAGGGCTATCCTGAAACGACACAAACAGTCAAGCAGTCCAGCACTTGTGTTTTATGGACCTGATCACTCTGGGAGCCATTCTGAAGACAGTCGTAATAGAGAGAAAAACAACTGTGTGAGTCCACATTAATCTCTATACTTCAGTAAACTGGGGGAGTTTGTTTTGGTCCTTGAGGTTTTTTATTTTTCTGGTTTACTAAAGAGAAAACATAAGGAGAATAATAGCCTGCAAGCTGTTGTAGTAGAATAACATCTAGAAGGCTCTAATCATCAGTGTGAACTGATTTTATAAGATTTCAGAGCTGACTGGGAAAAAAAAATGGGCTAAAGGGGTATTAATTGAAAAAAGTGAAGCAGAATGCTGGGAAAACAAACTTTGTTCCCAGAAACCAAGAACTGGGAATAACTGAGGCCTACCAAGGTAACCTAAAACCACAGCTGCCACTACATAATAAAGCCTATTTTTCCATGTTGTAATCTTTGTTTCTTACTTTTATAAAACCCAAACCAGACAAGAAGAACAAAACAAACCTAAACCAAAATCATCTACAGGGTTTTAAGTCAACATACATCAAGATCAGCTCAAGTCCCAAAGGGAAGCCTCGTAGGAACAGAGCTGAGCTGGGCACTCTGGGACACACCACGGCCAGGATTGCGAGGATGCTGACTCGGGACTGGTCTGAGAACCAGACTGGCACTTCCAGCTAAGAAGAGGCACTCCCAGGACAGCCTTGCACTCAACAAACACTCAGCACCATGCACCACATCCTCAACACTTGGGTGTGAAGCCTCCACAGAGATAGTGAGGATCTACAGGAGCTCAAACCATGCCCATGGCTCCAGGTGGGACACAGCAGCCTGCAGAACTCCTGTAAGAGACCTGAGACAGCCAAACCCACCTCTGGTGTTCCATTTCCTTGTTTTCTGGCTCCCTTTAGGGCTGAGATTATCTGGATATCCCTGCAGTGTCTAGCAAAACAGAGCTGTCCTGATCAGGGCCACTGGACAGCACAGAAATGTAAATACTACTCAAGAACAAATGAAACTCAACATAAACCCTTCTAGACTGACAAGACCTGGCATCCAAAGAAACCAAGGAATGCAAAGTATATCAGGGTTCATTCTGGGATACAGAATGCTGGAGACTAACACAAAAGCACAGAATGTCCTCAATGCACTTTTGCTGTAAAAATTGTGCACATTTAAATGAGCCCCTATAATTAATGCCATGAGAATGTGGCCTTATCTTAAAAGCAGCCCATTGTGTCTTCCCTTTTTTTCTTCTATTAAAGGCTAGTAAAAATGTTTATATTGTAGAAGATTAATTAAAGAAAAATCAGACTCTTTATAGACTTTACTCCTATTAAGCCCTGCCTGGGATAATGTAAATGATGCTAAGGAACCTACCGTGAGAAATTAAGACTGTTTGCTCTGATTGAACAGATTGTCTTATAGTGCAAAAACTCCCCTAAAGTCTGGATGTTTCATAGGGGAATGTACATTTTACTGAGCTCCTGGATCTAACCATAACTTAAAATTACTACTTCCCAGGAAATAACTTCAAGATCAGGAAATTTACTGGGTTGAAAATGCAGATCAAATGCTGAAGATCAAGATGCTGCAAGAGAAGAAAAATAAATACGTACCAAAAAACCCAACACTGCTGATTCTGCCCACAGAATATTGCCTGCTTCTCATGCTTAAGCAGAGCAATGTATGTTAAATACATACAAGCATACTTACACACTTTTGGCCAAAAAAATAAGCTTACCAATCCACAGGTGTCCAGTTCAGCACCTCAGGCAGCCACTGACTACCTGTGACAAAATTAGGACACAGGACCTGGAGCCTTCCCAGGACATAACCCTGGGCCTACACAAAGGTCAGTGACGGACAAAATCTCCAGCTCTGCAGTTATGGGGTGTGCGTTAATACTGTAGCAGTTTGCAGTGGGACTAATATGCTTCTAATAAAATATGTCTGTTTGATGGTAGAGCTGTTCAGTTTCACCCTTCTGTCACCCCTCAGCTGGGAACTTCCTACGAAGGAAACAGGAGCTTCCCACATGTTCCCTCCCAAACACCACACTGAGAGCTGCTGTCACTCCCCTTTCCAAGTCACCTGCAATGCAACTGATACCAAATCATATTTTGTAAACATCAGAGCAAATGAAGACAAAGGCCAGTGCGTAGCCACGTTAAAATGTGTGGTTTAGCAAGAAATTCCAAAAGGAAGGAGATGCTCTTTCCTGGACCTTTCTGAAAACCCTGCTGGAGTAGTTCAGGTGCAGAGCTGATCCCAAATACTCCGTGGGCAGCAAGGGAAGCTGCTGGCAGCCTGTGGCTCACACATTTTGGGCATGACCTCATTCTTTACTATCACTTTTCATTTCTGTTGCAGTGTTTTAAAAACCAAAGCTTGACATAATTTTTGTATTATGTACCTTTCATTATTACTTAAGGAACACAAAGACTCAACTGAAAGTTATAAAAGAAACCATCCCTTCCTCACAACTCAGTCTCATCCAGAGAGAAGGGAGTACCATCACATGTCTTTGTATCCAAACACACACACCAAATAGTTCTGCTGATTTACAATGGGCTTCCTTCTCTGAAGGGAAGGCCAAAGCTAATGTCACTTAAGCAGCATTTTTTGGAATTAATTACATAGCAGCAGTACTGCAGAATTTTCCTAAGGAATTTTGACTTTCAAAGACATATTTCCTTCTACTTAATAGTAGAGATAAATCTTATATAATGCAGAACCATTACATTATCCATATTCCAGTTTATATATATATATATATATATATATATATATATATACATTAAAAAAGATTGTTAAAGTGATTGAAGACACTGCTTTATCTATAGGGAAATATCTGTCTTCATCAATCCCAATTACCCTAAAACATCTGCAAAAATCAATGCATATTGGAATTTCACGGATTCCTTGAAATATAAAATTTAATGTTACAACTTTTTTTTCTATTTGATCATATCAACCCAAATCAAATTTAAGCAATGATTACTTATCAATCCATCCAAAGCAAGAGAAGTTTTCCCTTCCAACAAGCAGCTGTCCTCATAGACAACTAATAATTTAGTCTTATTTTAAACCATTTGGAATGGTTTAAATAACCATTTGCTGTAATATCAACATAATCTGCTTTAATCCAGCCTCTGAACTCTCCTAGAAGTTACTTTTACACCTGTGTTTTTACTTCTCAAATGAATCACTGAACACCCTATTTCCCCAGCAAGAAAGAGGCCAACACTCAATTCCTGCAGGACCCTAGGGAAGAACAAACAGCACATGGAAGTGGGCCTCAGAAGAGTGAAGACAACTCTACCCAAACCCTGTCCTAGGCAGCATTCTGTGCTCCACACTGCTGCAACAGGATTTGCAGAGTGTAACCAGGAAAAATGCCATGTTTAACATCCGAGATAGTTAAACTTCCCTCTAATCATAAACTTCATCTGGTAAGTTGCTTCAATTCCTCAGCATCCGTACAAATGGTGTTCTTTTTCGTCTTTGTTCGCGAGGCAGAGCTCCTGAGAAGCTGGGAAGGTACCTTGGCTGCCACGGAGCGCAGGTTCCAAGGGATACACGAGGCCTACAGGGAATTTCGTGCCCCAGACGCTGATTCCACCGGCAGCGGGGGGAACACCTGCTGTACCACCCCTCCGACCCCGCCGGTAACACTCGTAAAGAGGAAACTTCAGGAGGGAGCCGGAGACCACCCCTGAAGCCAAACACCCGGCAGCAGCTTCCCAACCTCGCCAAGCCGAGCCAGGCTGCTCCAGGCGCCGCTTCCCTCGCAGCTTCGGGAGAATCCGTGCCCGAAAAGCACCTGCACCGCGTACCGAGGCCAGGCATAGGGAGGGGGAGGCAGGATCACTCCGAGCCACCTTCGCTGCTGCTGCTGCCGCCGGTTAAAAGGGACCCAGCCCAGGCCCGGCTGCCCCGGAGCGGCTCCCGGGCAGCTCTCAGCCCGGCCAGGCCCTGCCGCGGCTGCCGGGGATGCGGATCCCGAGGGAAGGGGGGGATGGAGCGGGGACACGGCGGCGGCAGGCCCGCCCCAGGCCGCGGGGAAGAGGGAAGGAAGCGCCGAGCAGGGCATGGAGGGAGCTCCTCCACGGCAACGGAGAGAGGGAACCCCGCGCCCGGCAGGCCCGAGGCGGGCGGGGAGAGGCGAGGAAGGAGGCGAAGCGGGGCTGTAACCCGGTGCAGAGGAGGGTCCGCGGGGTCCCGGCCCGGGGGGAGGGAAGCGGGGGAGGGCGGCCGCACTTACTCTCATTTAACACCTCCAGCAGCTCGGCGCAGCTCTCACACATTGTTCATTAACAGCAGCAGCCGCCGCCGCCGCCTCCTCCCGACCATTGATTGATCCGCTCGGTGCTGCTGATTGATGATTGATGGGGGCCGGGGCGGGGGTCACCGGGGGGGAGGGGAGGGAGGGGGCGGGAAGGAATGGGAAGGGGGGGGGGGGAGAGGCAGGGGCCGGTCTGGGATCCGGGGCGGCTGATCAATGCAAATGAGCCTGTGGCGGCGGCGGCAGCGGCGGGGAGGAGGAGGAGGAGGAGAAGCCGAGTCACTCACTGGCTCCCAGGGACACCACGCGCCGCCATTTTGCTGAGGGGGAAGGAGGAGGAGGAGACGACGGGAGCGAAGGGGGGGACAGGGCGCTCGGGCGCCGCTCGGCAGTTTCCGACCAGGCAGGAGGACGCGAAGGTGGCCGAGTCCCTCCTCCTCCCTTTTCCCTCTCGCCCCGCCTTCCCACCGCGGTTCCGAGCGGCGGGATGGCGAGCGGGGAGGAGGAGGCAAGGGGGCGGGAGCGTAAAATGGCGGCGGTGGCGGTTGGGCGCGCGCCCGGGGAAGGGCGGGAAGCGCCTCTCCCTGCCCTGTCCCTGCCTTCTCCCTGCCTCCCGCGGCCGGGAATCACCGCTAGGAACGCGCGCACGCCGCCGCTCTGACAGCGGCGGGGGAGCGGTTTCTCCTGCCCGCCCCTTCCCTCGGTGCCTGGAGCCGCGCTCGCCGGGCTGCCTCGGGGACCTCCCGCCTGAAGAGAGCGCTTAGCACACTAAGCCAAGCTCTGTGGCGAGGTAGCTCCCAACTGCCAGGCGCGTTTCCAGGTCTTTTGGGTGGTTTCTTGGCGTTTTCCGCCGTCGGGGCGCGGGACGGAAGAGCCGCCATCTCCTTCCCGCCCAGCGCGGCTGAGGAGAGCGGGGGTACCTGTGGGCGCCGCCGACCCGGACCCCGAGAATGGGCGTTTGGAGGGCTACGGTAGAGTTTTCTACTAATAACTAATTTATTTTTACCTGTAGTTTTCCGCCCTGGTTTGTTGGGGGTGGTTTTTTTTTGCCCCCTCTTCTTGCACCGTGATTTATTTTATACAGTCTGTAATGGCATCTGTGACTGGCTGGAAATAGCTTTTTCTAAATAAAAGACAAAATCAAAATGAACGAAAAACTTTAATTAAGGATACGTTATTCATGCTCTTTTGACTACCGGTTAGTTCACTCTGGCTTGGGTTCGTTTTGAATGAGGTTTCAAACCCATGCATGACAAATTTTCAGGCAAACATCTGTTTTCCATTAAAAAAAAAAAAAAGCCCACTTTTTTTTTTTTTTTTTTTTTTTTTTTTTTTTTTTTGCCATCTCTCAATCCTGCTCCGTCTCCCAGGTACATGTATCTGGAATATGGATCACATGATCCTGATCTTGGCTGGTTTTTCTCCCCAAAGCTGGCACTTCCCGAGTATGAAGCGCTATTTTTTATTTCTGTAGTACCACCCAGTGGTGAGTCCGTGTGTTACTCTGAATGCTTCGAGATTACCGACGCGTACACGGGAATAAAACCCCAAATCTATTAATAGCCGCAATGCAGATGCAATATAGTTTAGCAGAAAGTCAAACAGAATCACCAAATGAAGGCGGGGAGAAAAAAAAAAGTTGTTTTGAATTTTTCAGTGGCTGTCTCGTATTTCTTCCACTTGAAATAAATCTGCTGGCATTGTGGCAATGCAGTTCCGGGGTTTTTTTTTTAATTCCATGTGCATATTTATCCAGGCTGATAACACCGTGGTGGTTGTGCATGTAGCCTCCCACTTCAGGCCACAGAATGCTCAACTCCAAACAATCCTCTAGGCGTCACTTAGTAAAACTAAGATAAAAAATCCCACTGCTGTTCAAAAGTAACAGATAATTAACTGTAAATAACAGGTAGGGAACAACTACAGTGCAAGTCAGGAATATACTAGAATGTTTCACCCAGAGTTCGTGTTACTGCTTGGTTTTGAAATATTTTCCAAGTCAGTGTTCTCAACAAAGATAGCTATACCTAAATATTCCCTGCTGAAATTTCCTTTTACTATTTTAAACTAATACAGAAAATTAACTTGAGAATTTACAGAGGACACAGATTCCTTGTCTGTCTCTCACTTTAATCCACATAACATGTTAAAGCAAATGTATTTCAAAGGGGAATAACGAGAGAGGTTGAAGACTGAGTAAAAACCTAAAAACTTCCCTGAATCTTTGTACTGATCTTTCTCCTTAGATTTAATGTATAGATATTTTAATTCTTGACAGTGTCTTTTCTAAATTACGTATTTTCTATTGATAGAAATCTGACCAGCATGAGCTAGTTAGCTCTTATACTGGTTACATCACTAAGCCTCCATAATAATAACAACTATTTAATAGCTAACTGGTTTAGTAATTAAAATGACACAGATGTACTGGACCCTGCAAAGCCTTTTTTGGCTGCTTCATCTTTTCCAGGTAGCCTGAGAATTCATAATGGAAGAATAAAAGGAGTCCAGAACATTGCAATATGTTCTGCTCCTGCTTGAATTAATGAACACCTTTCTCTTCTACAGAACCAATTTCAAAGCTTGATGTCCATCTAAAGGTAGATCAGAGAATTTTATGTTGTGTATCCACATGTGAGTGTTCACTTGATGTTGTGCTGCCTAACCTTCTGTGTGTCCAAGATGATTTTAGTTACTGTGGAATACCTCACTCTACAATCTGCATCACCTCATTTGAATTTGCACTTTTCTCTCTGCTCTTTCTTCTCAAGCAGGCCCTGCAGTAACTTCTACAGCAGACTCAAAGAGAACTGCCAGAACATTTTCAGAGATGGTTTTCCTGAGGAACCAGCTGTTTGATCTGAGTGCAGCCACACACAAACACCGGAGTCAGCAGAAGGGACCTTCTGGAGCATGGTGTCACATGCCAAGCTCAAGGAGTACAGCAGAAGAACACGGGTGACCTTGAATCACTCTTGCTTTTGAGCAGAACGAAATATTGAAAGTCTGATTCCTTTTACTGCACACTTTTTTTTTTTTAACTAGAGACTAAATTGAATTATTTTAAATTAAATTAAATGTTAGCTTCCAAGCTGAAGACAAGACCTGTCAGTGGCCTGTTTACAGAGATCATCAGCCTCCTGTTCTTGCATGCTTTGTTCTTCCCCTTGACCTTGATTCTCTCTGTGTGCCATCCCAGCCAAGGTTGTTTTATCCCCAGGAGGCCTCTTCCCCTCCCCTGGCTGCATTGCTCCTCATCTGGGAATATTTGCTCTGGTAAAGTGCCAGCACAGTTCTGCTAGAGAACAACTTCTTCGTATTTAGATAAATGCAAGACTTAGGCAAAAACTAAAATTTTTTATCCAAGTTGGGACTGGATTAAGAGCAAGATCATGAATTTTCAAAATTCACGTTCCAACATTGAGCTAGCAGCTTAACTGGAGTCCAATTAAATCTCTCTCCAGTTAAACCTCATTTCTGGAATGCTGCTGGAAGCCACGAGCAACAGAGTCAGTTTTAAGTTTACCCACATTTAAGTTTCAGCATTTGACTTTTATTGCTCTTTTAGCATTCTAAACTTTTTAATAGGGTCCATATGTCTAACTAGGCTTTGGTGTCACAGCACCCCAAGAAGACAAATCCAAACTGATTTACCCCAAAGAATACAGAATAATCAAAATTTGGCCACAAATATCATGTAATACAGACAAGGCATTTCTGAGCATGAGAGACTGCCACCAGAAACTGAACCACTACCAAAGTGGTCCAGGCAGCTTCTCTTGTACATTTGGACCTCTTTCAGACTTTTAGTGGTGAAACACACATTTGCAGTGTTGCTTTGGAGAACTTTGCCTGTCTGGTTAGCAATGTCCCTGTTACAATAACCAGCAGTGGTGTACAAAATGGGCTGGAGCCTGCTCTCCAACACAGGAGGGGAAATTTTAACTCCCCTCCCCACTCCAGTTGTTAAATTGGCCCATTCTTTTGATAATCTTTGCTGAAATCACAAGATCCACAAAAGATTGCAGACTCCAAGGCTCAGGAAAAGCTGAGAATATTGAAAAGGATTTAAGATTTGAAAGGTGCTCACAACCAAAAAAACAGCCCCCCCCAAAAATACTCATGTGAGACTGGGAATCGATTACCCAAGAAAACACCTAGGAAGAAGTGCTGGATGACTCTTATTTACAAGTAAATAAAAAATGAAAATCCGAGTGTCTCATTTTCCTCCATACTCTTAACCTCCAAAAAACTCCTTCCTCAATCCCATTTTTCCCTATACAGACTTAAAACACAAATAAAGTGCTCACAGGTTTGTAGGTCTAAAATCTGGGACTTTTAGGTAGTTGAGGTGCATTGTACATGGGATAATGATACAAAAAATTATTCCCCCAATGGGAATGGCCCAGCCTTTTCCCAAGGGAACCCTGCTGACAGGGACAGCCTTGGACAATGAAATGAGGATGTGGATGTCCTGAAGCTGAAAGCCTAAACATCAATTCAGTCTCGATGATTAAAGTTCAGAGAAGCATTCTGGATGGGCAGGTGGACAGGATTATTCTTTTAGTGATGGTTTTTAAAGAGTTATCTCCAACATTCCAGTTTTGCTCTGTAACACCTGGAGACAAACCTAGCAAGGGGGAGAAGGAGGTTTAGCCACACCTTCCAGCACCCGTGGAGGCTGGGATCAGTAATTACCATTTACCCAATGATAAATGCACTCTGGGACACTCTGGTCCCTCACCACAGCATGAAGGCAAATTCCTCACCTGAGGCAGTCTCTGCATTTTAATGCATCAATTTCAGAATCTTTTCCGCTTTCTTTTTTTCCCCTTTAAGCTGAAGTTTTATTGCTTTTCCAGTGCTAAAAACTACCAGCAGTAACTCTTAAAGCTTCCTAGAGAGATGAGCATTTCTAAAGCTTTTTTTTATTTGCATAAATATTAGCTTTATTGGAAAATAGTTCACTAAAACCAATCAGATTAACACACATCAAATTATTCTAGTTTAAAAAACCAAAACCAACTAAAATCCTTTGGAAGATAATCTGCTTCAGTTACAGTAGCAAACACATCATGGCTGCCTGAAACAAGTACTTGGGGTGTCTTCATCAGCTGACAATCAATCCATGTAAACACAGAAAACACCCCAAAATATTTGTATTTATCAATGTAGCTGGAGTACACAACTGTTTTGTTTTTCCTTTTTTTTTTTTTGTTTAAGGTAAATCTGTATAGAAATATGCACAAAACATTGGTTTACATGTAATTACAAGTTATGGAGATGTTTATACGATAGTTCATGCTTTTTATCCATGTATTTTGATTTACAGAGTGTGCATTAAAACTGGAACTTTCTTAGATGTACACATCTTTTATTTTTTTTTTTCACATTCAGGATAACTGCACTAGAAATATGCACACACACAAGTCAAATCTTTAATGGTATCCAGAACTCCACAGAAGCTGCATTTTTGTAACAGCTGCAGAGATCAGGGAAAGGCACCAATTATCTTAAGAGAACAAGACAAGACCACAGTTAAATTTTTAGATCTAAAAGGGAAGGAAACCCTAAGATTAGAATGTTGTTACTAGAGAACTCTTAAGGTATCAACATAACCAAACAACTCTTCTTTGAATTAACATAAAAAATACATTTTGGGTTTGTTGTTTGCGAGTTTAGGTCACATTTAAATCTTCAGTGAACAACCAGACCGTGAGCCTCAGCCTGACTCCAACCTTGAAGGAAGGAAGGAAGGATCATAAATACATATGCGTGTATTTTTGTCCAGAACTGTCCTGAATGTAGAGTCAGAACCAATTCAACATTCAGCTCTGTGACTCACGGGATGTGATCTGCCATCATGCTATTGGTGGGGTTTATTTCCATTTTAATAACCTTCTCTTACTTCTCTGCACAGCTTTTGGTAAGTTGCTGCAACTCAGCCTGCTCACAAGCCACTTCATGTCCTTTTCCAGATGTGTCCTTCAACAGGACTTCAAACGCTGCACTTTAAAGTGCCCAATTAAGGCAATACTGAATTGAGGGTGGAGCAGAAGGCTCCACACTGACGGGAAGACATTAAAAAGCTGGAACTGGGAGCTTTAAGGAGAGTAAGAAATGGGTTTCGTAACTGGCAGTATTTTGGGAGGCTGTATGCAGTCTCAGCCATGGGAGCTTGAGGAGGTCTCCAAACAGTGCCAGCTCAGTGCCACTGCCCATGGCCCTTCCCGTGGCAGCAGCTGAGCTTTGCCAGGGCTAACCACGCGAAAGGAACAGGAGAAGCCAAAAGTCCAGCCTGGAAACATCCTGGGCACAGCTCCACCCTATAGGAACACCACTAACTCATGCATTTCTACACCAAAGGAACACACAGCACAAAGCTAACAACTACAGCACCCCAAGGGGCACACAAGAGCCCCACGCCTGCCTGGCTCCTGTGGCGGCTCTCTGCCAATGGCTACACTTCATCCCAGTAACAGCCTGGAGACGACAACAAGTCCATGGAGAAACTTTGGGAGAGCTCAACACTGACTGTTAGAGAACAGAGACAAGACACAACAGAGATGGGGAAGCCAAGACTGTACACAACCTAAGTGTTCATACTGCTTCATATATCTGTGAAAATCATTTAACTACAAAACTTTAGGTAAAAAAATAACCGTAGATCTTGTCTACACGTGTTATTAACATGGACTATTATTAACTGTTTAGTCAAGATACAGTGCAATACCTCTTTGAAATAAATTGCAAAGAGTCCAGAGAGAGAAAAAGCAAGAGTACCTCATTCCTGGCATTTTATAGTAACGTGGTATGGAATAGTTATCCACGGAGGTAAGTCAGAACAGCTACTGTACTTGCAAATGGAATCCAACTTAGTTCATGGTAACTTCAAGCACAACCAAAGTCCTTGAGATGAGGCAAGCCAGAAGCACCAGTTATCTACACCTTAAGGAACTTTTCCTATGCGTTCAAATACAAATCTTAAATACGATCACAGCATTTTCATCCAATAAAAGAATAAGCCAAAGAAAGAAAAATAAATGTAAACCAAGTTTATTTTGCTCTTAAGTAGTGTTCTTTACGCACTACAGCATGGTAAACAATGTAAATTAGTATAAGTCATCTCAAAAGCCAGTTGTTTTTTTTTATTTTATGAGTTGTTAAAAAGATGCAGCCTATTCTAACAGGATAAATATTTTAACCATTTCACTTCGAGATCATGAAGGCTCACAAATGAGCAACACTCCTCATTGAGGAAAACAAAAAGCTGTTGTCGACAAAGCGACAGCACACACACAAAAACAAAGGAACTGTGTAAAAATAACTAACTGTACTGTGTTCCCATACTCTTTAGAAGTTGCTTTACAATGGGATGATATGCACATGATCTTGCTGCAAACTTGCCATACAACTTGCAAATACACATAGCCTATAGCCTTACCACTCAGTCCAGAAAGCTGTTAACTGATCAGAATAAATGCAGCACTAGAATCCTCTGCTTAACAATTCAGTCTGCTTTACTCTTTACCTTTCCTCCTAGACTGTAGGACAGACTAGAAAGAAAATTACTCCAAATTAGAAATCAATACTCTTAAAGGAAATTGTATTATTTTGCAATATAGTCTTTTACAAGTTACGCTTTGCCTATTTTCCCCTTAGCCACAAAATGGGCATGAAGTAATTACATTGAAAATGCCTTAATTTTTAAATTCATGCAAATCTAAATAAAGATGACCAAACAAAAGCTTAAACAATGGAAGGATATTTCACAGAAAATTTCTTATACAAAAAACACATAAGAAAAAGGGCCACTAGGTGACATTTTAATTTACAAATTGGCATCATTTTGGTCAACAAATATCCAAGTGCTGTTTTCTTCTATCACAACAAAGTAGCTGTACAGAAAGAAAACTGCAAAACTTGTTTTATTTTTGTTTTAATCGCACATCTCCTCAGGAATTTCATGTGGATTAAGGATGCCAGGTACAGACATCTGAAGTTTATGCTTCTCCTCTTGAGCCTGCCGAAGGGCTGTTTCTCTCTCCTCCAAGAATAAGTCTGATGTGTCTTCCCCTGCAAATTCCTGGGATAATTCACACAAAAACATCAGTTTATTGTCAAATGCTTAAGGCAGAGTAACAGCTTCCAAAATTATACATGAAACATCTTCCCTTCCCGTTCCCTGACAGGCTTCATGCATGGTTTTCTGTTCTTAAGGTCACAACTAATATAAAGCAATATTTAAAGATGTTCACCATGTGTTACAGAATGGGATGCCAAACCCAGCATCTGGAGTCTATCACCATTAAAGCAGAATCATTACAAGTCTGAAATACCTGAAAATTCATCTCAAAACTAATTAACAAACTATTTCCTACAATCTTATCATTCCAGCATCTTTAGAAAAAAAATAAAGTCATAGCATTAGGGTATTGAATTTCAAAACTGGTCCCAATTCCAAGCAGAATGAAAAAAAAACCAACTGGTTAAAACCACATTTATTTCTCATTAGATTTAGTTCTAATTTAGTTGGTTCAATTTCACACTTGTTTTAATTTGTTTTCAATTTCACACTTAGTTCCCATTAGATTTAGTTTTGCAGTTGTCCTAAGACATAAGGATTGTGTGCACAATGTAAAACACAAGCAGTGATGTTCAAACCCAATTTATGAAGCGAAATCCCAGTGGAACAGGTTCCATGAACACTACTTGGTCTAACAAGCCACTGGACTGAGTACTCACTGCATTTTAAAAAGATGCAAAATAACTTATATTTCTCAAACAAACAACAACTCCACACTTTCCAAAAGCTTTCCAACAATATCCTGCTGAATATTACTTTTAATTTCTTGAGAAAAGCATGCCCAACACACCTTGATTTGGACCAGGAAATCCCTTAGGTGTTCCTTGAAGGCAGGAATATCCTGGTTTAAACTGAAGAGTCCTGTTACGAACAGCTTAACCTGGGCACTAACAGCAAACACAACAGTTAGCATTCCAAGTAAGAACCCACCGAGAAGCATTAATGAATCATGGCAGACTTACTCTTGCAGGTGAGGAAATGCAGATTTGAGGAGATTAGCCACATACTCCTGAATAAACATTTGGTTGTTCACTGGATTTCCAGGGTTTAAAGGAGTACTTATCTTTCCCTCTTCTACCAAGTTGAACATGTAGGCAAGGATTGATGCATGCATTGTCAAACCTGCACCGATCAAAGGCACACATAGGCAGTTGTTATTCAGAACATCCTGTTCTGTGTGACATTATTTTGATGTTCAGAGGGGTGCTTTGCAGCACCTGCCTCACACACAGGCACGTTCTCACCTGCAGTGTGAGAGGTGTCTGTGACCACAGAGAAGATGTGCTGGAGGATATCGCAGAAATACGTCTGATAGAAGCTCTGGGCAGCCGTTTCCTCCTGTGCAACGTTCTGCAACAGGGTGTAAAGGATCTGAAGTCCTGAAAAACAGGCATTGAAAAAGTGACCAAGAGAACAGTATTCCAGCAGCTGGGAGATTTTGGCCTTTTCAAAACAACGGGAATATCCCAAGAAATCCTGATGAGCAGCAGGATGCCCAGCATGGCACACGTGATGGCTTTGTGAGGCACTGCCCCAGGCTGGCACTAGAGGGCACTGCCTCCCAGACACGGCACACCCCTTCAGCTTCATTATACTATCATTAGCATTCATTAGCATAAAGAGCCAATCACACCATTTAATGCGCAAAACCCTCTACCCAGACACATGTTGGCTATTTCAATAAGGAAAGATGTTTTAATGTTTGGATTTAAATGGAAACTTTAATTACTTCACTTGGTGAAATGCAAATGAAAAACATCCTTTCTCCCCATCCCTAAATGGCTAAAAGAATCACTGGTTCCACAATTTTTTGTGGCACCATTTTAAGCTGCTGCATCTGTTCAGCCATTTCAGAAGAGTGCCAATGTTCAGGTGACAAAGAAAGCAAGAAGAAACTGTAACAGTGCTCTCTTCCAACTACAGGAATGACTCAACAACCAAATAGCTCACCCATGGGTCCCTGGCTGACACCTTGGAGCTGAGACAGAGGAATTCTATCCTTGTGCTAATGAAGAATCATGTGCACAATATGCTAACTTTGATTAAAGAAAAGTAAGTAAAAGAACAGCATCGACTAGAAAATCTCTGACCTTTATTAAACACTTCCATTTACCTGTATCTGCAACATTTCTCATTGTGTGTTTGAAAGCCCAAATAATAGAATCCAGGACAAGTTTGAACTGTGCAGGTGGAATGGCCAGGAAGGCTGGGAAGCAGTGAGAATTTACAGCTTGAAGTAGCAAGAAGAAGTTTGTTCTATGTTCAGGATATTCTTCAAAATCCTAGAAGGGAAAAGGGGAAAAAGCCAAGTCTCCTTAAGTTCTGTCATGGCATCTTCCATTAAACAGAGCAAGTCAGTACACACTGCACACTTAGTGAGGAAATAAATACTTGACTGAGCAGTAATGGTGTTCTTACACTTTAAATATTTATCAATTTTAGCAGTTTGTCCTATACTGACATTTGACTTCTGCCTGAAGAAGTGCAGCACTCCAAGGCCCCAGAAAAATTACTAATGGCTTAAATGAAGAGCTAACCAAAGAAATTTAAAGCAATTTAAGATATCTAACTAGACAGTTCAACTGTAAAACAAGTACATTTATTTGAGCAGAAATTCTGTCAAGTGCTACAAATACACTCTGTGACTGGAAGAAAATCATGAATCCCAAGATCCCACACATTGCAATGATGTCCAGAGGAAGATGTCTTATCTCAGGTTTCAAAGAGAAATACCTTGTTGATCATGTTTAGTGTGCACTCAAAAACAGCATCGAAGATCTGAGGTATTTCAGCAGTGATGTGTCCCCCCAGCTTGTTGACAATGATAGCCATGGTACTGAGCACCTCGGGTTCCCGAGCGGCCGGCACATTCCGCTGGTAGTCGATGAGAACTGCATCCAACAACGGAGGAACAAAGTTTTCAGCTACCTGGTTGGAAGAGTAAGCCATGTTATAGAAGTGCAGCTACTGGGCAGAGTCTCCAGCACAGTTAGCAGCCAAGTTAGTTCCTCCTTCAGTAACAGGTAACAAATTTCCTGAGGAAGTTGAAGTTCCCATCCTCCATCTCCATATTAAATCTCCTTGTCTCCCCTTAGGATTACTCTCAGCTAAAATTAACTGAAGTATCTCAAGCATTGCTCAGGCTTACCTCTTTTAATTTCTCTTCCTCCATTATATTTTACACACCTCCTGAAGGAAGTTCTTGCGACCAAAAACTTAACACAAAGCAGAGTTCTTCTCAATTCTGTCTTAGGAGTTATTTGTATAAAATGCATCCACTTACCATCTGCGGATCATTGGACCTGCTCACCCAGCCAGAAATTAATTTTAATGTTTCCCTTTTTACAGTCCTCATACTTCTAATCAAGGGCTGCTTTGTTACCATCTCACCTGGAAAATTTTAAAGCTTCAGTTAATTATGTGAGGTGCCAAAAAAAGCCCAAACAAAAAAACAGAAACAAATAAATAAAAACAAAAACACAATCCCCCTCAAAAAAACCCCACCAAATTAACCTGATATAATCAAAACAGAGAATACTTGATTTTTATACCTGAATTGGCAAAGACTATTAAAGACTACTAAAGACTTCCTTTGTCTTTAATCTTTGCCAGTTGTAAAAACATTCTGAGGCAACTGCAATCACAGTTGCTGCTCTAGGAGCTCACCAGGTCCACAGCCCCAGCAACTGCTTCCTCAACTTCACTGTATCTGGCAATGATGAATTCTGGCAATTAGATCAGCTGAATGAAAAGTTACTGATTTCTCTGCCAGTTCTATTCTGAATTCCGAGAAGCTACTTCAAGGTAAACCAGCTGTGCAGTTACCAAGCTGCATTTAACATTCCAGTCTCCAGGTACATCTTGTGCACTGGCCAGAAAACTTGGCACAGCACAGAATTCAGCAACTGACTCATTTCATCTTGTAATGGACTACTACAGAAGCACATTCAGCAGACATGCCACAGGCCCTAAGTTAACTGGTAAAAATAAGGGAGGTAATTGGGAATTCCTTCTGTGATTGCAAGCCTGGTTTACCAAAACTTTCATGCATCTTCACTCATTACATTTCTGCTAGACAGCCTCGTAGCAGCACACTCTCATCCTAAAACCCTGCTGACATTTTCTGAAGTAATGAATGAGATTCTATTTACAGACAGTTCTTTAATACTCGAAAGCAGAGCAAGGTAAAAGAACATAGGCTACATTGCATCTCAGCAGGATGCTTATCAATTTGAAGTGAGCATCCCTGGTGTTCTGCATTCTCCTAAACTTGATCATTTATAGATGTTTCTTCCTCCCTCTAAAGCTGGGTGTTCTTTATTTGAATACAACATCTGTTAAGAAAGAAAGATTTAAGCGAGCACTTTCAGTCCTTCTCCACTCTCCCAAACAGTAAAATTAACCTAACCGGGATGTACTCTGGAACCTAATGGCAGACACTGCTAAACCTCAATTTCAGGAAGAGCATGGAATTTCTTACCATTAGCCTGAATAGCTGCAGAAATATTTTCACTTAGGCACTTGTACACATTCAGCATATCTAAATAAATTCTTCCAAGCTGAATCACAAAGGGGTGGCCAACAGCTTTACATGCTCGTACATTGGTTTTCAGAATGCTACCAAGCTGCTTAACTGTTTCAGGATCCTTTAGAATATCAACATTCTGTGAAAACAAAAATAGACTTCATCTTCATTAGTGAACACAACTACCCTTTAGTTCTCAATATAAAAGCTTATGTTTAAATAATTTATTTTATACACTCTCTTAAAGAACAGATCGCTCAAATTTATGGACTTTTTATACAGATCCTGCAGTCTATTTCATGGCATTTGCCACTACTTCCAGACGTCAGGATAAAACTTCATTTCCTTCTGCTTTTCTGCAGAATTATTTTTGCTGCAGTGCTACAAGCATTACTCTAGTCAAAGAAGAAAAACTAAGGAGATTAAGAAGTTGAAAACAGATAGAAGGGGTCCAATGGAAATACAGTATGTTCTTGGGAGAAATCAGGGTAGGAAAAGTAACTCAAGCTTGCTTAAGGTTCAGGCCCTTAATTAGATTAAGTGCAAATGGGTTGTCTCTTGTGAAGTGCAAGACTGTTGTTCTTTAATGTGTAGAGATAAAAGTATTTTCAAAAGACTGAAATAAATAGAAGATAAAGTAAGAAAATATGTACTTTAAGAGAATGGCAGAAGCAGAAAGGAAGAACAGTGAACAGTATTTTTAGCACTTTAACTTTTCTGTTACCCAAAAGCCAAGTGAAAGGGAGGCATTAGAAAAAAAACTACTGAAATGAATTCTGTACAGTAACAGACTGTACTTCAAGTCAGATTTAAACAAGTATTTATTTTGTCATTTAAGTCTCCTCTCTCAAAACAACACCTTCATTGTCATGTCAATCTCTGTCTCAACCATCATATAATGAAGTCCAGCCCAACTCTGTGCAATTAGTGTGAAAAATACAATCAGGGGAGGGCAAACATTTAGCAGGGTTTTTGACCTGAACACAAAACACATTAAAATGGAAGAGCTCACCTTTGTTGCCTGCTGAATGATGCTGTCCCACACCTGGTTGGGCAGCAACATGTACTTTTCTATCAGATGCTCCTGCACAGTCTGGTCTGTCTGTGCCCCAATCATGTATCCAACTGCTTCGTAAAATGTGTGCACCTGATGGGGACAGCAACACCACAAACACTGAGGTTAAAAAGGACTAAGGAAAAACTCCACTTTACCAGACATGTTTGAATTGTGCACTGGCTCCCATCAATCCTGGAAGTATCTTTTTCCAGGTGCCAGATCCACTCTGCCTGAAGTTTCAGTACATTCAGTGTGCAGGTACACACTGCTCTCATTTCCTGAACCATGCCCTTCCCAGATGGATTTCCCCTTCCTTTTTTGGAAAGGACTGGATTTTGCATTTTCTCTTTTTGGACTGCTCTTCACTCTCTTCTTCCCAAATATAAGAGCTGTAGGTATATACTGTAGGAGTAGGATATCGCTCTTTCCCAAAGCAGAACTACCAAGTTACACGCAGTGTCCTCTTGAAGACATTCCAGAAATCAAAATTCCAATTAAATGCACTTTAATTCTCCTTCCAAACATTCCAACTGACATCTCAGCAATGCAATTTGATCATGGTATTCATACCCTGACACTGTCCCTAAAAAATATAATTCAGCCCTTGCAAAACACCCCTACATTTCAACAGGAAGAACTGTGCATTAATCTTTAAGAATTATCCAAAACCCCAAACAGAACCTACCTGTTGTGGCTGAAGGTCACATATAATTGTGTTAATATTGTTCAAGATTTCATCAATAAATGGCATGACCTCTCCCACCTGAACCTGGACAAAGTGTCGGCGGCATTTTTGTGCTATTTTTATGAAGGTATCACAAGCCATGTCCTGCACGCCATCATGAGTTTCTAAATGAAATAAAGGCAGTTACTGCTTTGTATTTTTTCCTCTCCATGTATAGGCATCTTTTTTTTTTTTATAATTAAAACAGCAAATTTAAAAAGGCAGATAATTACCATGCATAAATTCAAACAGCTTGTTGACTACTGTCTTCAAAAATTTCCAGTGAGCTCTCAAAAACCGTGGGTATTGACCTACTATATACATTATATTTGATGCAATAATGGCTTTATTGTCCTTTCCTCGTTTTTGTTCGCAGAGTCCCAGGAGATCCTACAACACAACAGATTCTTAGTTTCCTGTTCAAGTTTGTCTAGTTCCACCAAAAGCATTACAAGCACAACATCCTATAAGTAGCTATATTAAAGGTGGTTGCCCACAATCAAGCTCAAAATCCAAATGAAGAAATAAAAGCCCAAACAAGTCCATTAAGACTGGGGCGATGCAATCATTTCGGTCTCATCCAAACCCTGATCACTGTGTTTTAACCTAAGATATCTCCATTTTAAATTATAACTAAGGATTCCCGCAGGGTGAGTTCAACAAGCCTTACAGTACTCAATACTGGCTGAGTAAAATACAGACTCCACATCAAAGAGAAGAAATTAAACTACATCTTCTGTATGACTAAAAATGAAATATTCTATAAGCATGTTTGTATGACTTATTAAAACCCATTAGTCTTGTAAAAATATTACCCACATATTAACCAAACTTCAAGTTTGATCAATGAATATACAGATACAGCAAAAGAGCAAGGTGTTAGGCTAGTTAGAGTCATGGATTACTTTGTCACTGCTGTATCTCATAAGGAATCCCTTTCCGTACCTTCTGCATCCCCAAAGTATACATTAAACCATAAACTAAAATTTATCTGATGAAAAGGCTACCTGGATAAACACATTGTTCATCGCTAACTTATTCATCACTCCTAAATTCAGGATGGAAGATTTCCCATTCATTTATTCTTATCCACCGAGGCAGCTTTCTAAGATCACAGAGCAGTATGTGTGCAAGCTTGGTATCCTCAGCACAAACTGAAGTGTAACCAAGCTGTTAGTTCTGCCCCACCATACCTTAATTACTGTAACCAGGAATCTCTTTTCATCTTCTTCGTGCATGGCGCCGCTGATGGAGCCAATAGCCCAGCACAAGGTGTTCAGATTCTTCCACGACCACTCTGTTCCATTCACTTGATTGTGAAGCTTTTCAGTCATAATTCGTTCTGTGTCTGCATAGTCCAGATGTGTGAGATAAACTGAAAGACATCAACATGGAATCTTTTAAAGCAGCAGCCTGGAGCTGAACCCCAAAAGTAGTTACGTAAGTACTCACTGAAGCTCTTGGGTAAAAGTGTCCTGCTTCCTTCCTGAAGTCCTGACATCACGAGGCAGAAATTTGTTCAAATTATTTTAAAGATGGACAACAAATTTTATTGAGAAGGGATTTCAGCAAAACATCACATGCAGGTGATGTGAAAAGTCTAAATCAATGCATGTCCCATGTGATACCAAGGCAAATTTTTATCAAAAGGCATCTGCACTGAAGGCCTGTAGGGAATATGGGATTGGCTGCCTCTAGGGGACATTACACAGTTTGTAAGCTCATACATTCTCTTCAGCTCCGTATTTTATTGCTGGTTGCAATAAGCCATGATTAAAGTGGAGCTGGTGCTCCTGAACAGGTCTAGGTGGAAGATTCAGGTATCACAACTCAGTCACTTGCATCAGCCCCTAATAGGATTATTGTCGCCAATATAAAACTCTTAAATCCCAGCAAGTCAAGAGCAATTTCTGGCCAGGTTCAGAAACAGATTTTTACTGTACCACAGAAAACAACGACATTCTCCCCCCTTTTTTATTTCCTCCAAGTGAATCTTATAGGTAATACAACAGAAGCAATACAAACCTGACCTGCATTTTCATAGAAATAATCTTGTATCTGGCAAAACAACTTAGGCTCAGGACATACAGCAATTGTTTCACAAAACAAAAATGGTTTTCATAATCCACATGCAAATGTATTAAAACAATTTAACATTAGCTATACCTACATCCCCAGCAGACAGGTGAGAATAAAAACACCCACTACACCCACATACACTTTGCATCTCACGAGTTTTCCAACATACACATTCCTAGTGCATCAGCCTGATGCTCAACACTCAGTGTTCCCATCTGCATTTGAGAAAGTAAATATTTAATATTGAGTAATGTCCTGAATATCTGACAACTTTACTCCCTTTGCTACCTCAGGTTACGATTTGGACTCTCAATATTGTTTCCTGCCTCAAAAAACTCATTATCACTGCAATACCCAAGGACAAAATTAAGCAGTGTATTACTACTCCATCAGGTTCTAAAACACTACATGCCTCAAACAGGAAACTTCAGAGCAGCCACTGCCTCCTCCCTTTCCAGTCTGTATAGTACTCTTTGCTGATAACCATTTCACCCACACAGTAATTCAGATGCTAAGATAACATACTGTAGCACTCTGATGCAGCTGCACAAACCCACAGCACACAAACTGCAGCCAGTTCACTTACCCAACGTTTCTCTCATATTTTTATACAAGTTTATGGAATCCGTGTCCTTCATGAATTCCCGAACTACCTCCCCTTGATCATTCTCCACAACCAGGACTTCTTCAGGCTTGGCCATGCGGCTGACCATGAGCAATCGAACCTGGGAGAAGTTAAAACTCCATCAAACTGCAACCACCAACACTCCCAGCTGCACAAGTGTCTCCAGAGCGCTCTGCCCAGGCAGCCTCAACCACAGACAGGTTATTATATCCACCTATCCAGACATGTCAGCTAACAAGCCATTGAAGACAGTGCTTGCTGACTTCTCTCCCTCCAATGAACAAATAGAGTACTTAAACCCCAACCTATGTAGTATTTATACTACAATAGTAACTTCAAAATGCTTATGTCATATTAGGGGACTTTTAAGGACCACTGTTCCCAAAACACATGGGTTTTCCCTCCAACTCTAACACCCCAGCCTTTCTGTTTACAGAAAGTGCTTAATACAGATTTATGTTAAAATTAAGTATATTTAAAAAGCTGAAATATCACATTAATTATCTTCTTATATATTGGTGTAATCCTAAAGTATTTTCACATTGATTGAGTTGAATCAACTATAGACTACTCTAAGGTGAATTTTCTTATGTCACTCCTTATACAAAGTGAAATCTCTAATTCACAAACAGAATCTGAATCTTCAGAGTGCCTTCACTTGAGCATGGATTACCTTGGACAAAACAGGCAAATAAAGCTGTCTCCTTGGAGGAACATCGAAGTGTTGGCTCCCTGAAAGCAGCGGCGAAGCTGATGTGGAGAACGGACTTTCCCTGTAGAGCTCAGCTGCTAAATGGTTCCAATACTCCAGACAAATCTTGAAAATTTCCGTTTCTTCAACTTCTGATACCAACAACATGTAATGAAGAGCCTGGAAAAGAGTGGTTTGAACACCCAATTAGTGAGTATATCTGCAGGTCAAACCACATTGCTTCAAGTTCAGTTATCCAAATCCTGACAAAATGCCAAATGAATCTGAGAGTTTGGAACAAGAGGCATTAACATTGCAACAACATTACTTACAGGTCAAGAGTTGTGACTGGCAGAGCAACTCCAAACCAAGAACTCCCATCACTTATTGTTATTTTCAAAGTGTGTTTGTATTCTTAAATCTGAAATAGCCTAAAGACATCTTAGAAATGCCATCACCAAACCAGCCTGTTTGTAAATTATCAAACCCACAGCCTCTGGAGATTCTACCAGGCATCTTCAGAACCTCAAAAAAGCCTCACCAGCTGGTGTCAGTGATTGCTATTCTCAAGACTATTGCTGCTACTTTGTTCTGGATCCTTTGACCTTGGAATACTGCTTAGCTTTCAGAGAAGTCATCTATCAGAACATTTTCAAATTCTTTCCTGACAGAACAGCCAGAGCAGGCTGAGCAGGGAAAGCCACTGATGCAATTCTGACAAGCTCAGATACCAACCAAAGAAATTAAAACTACACAGACAAACCTTTTTTGCCTAAGCTTATTATGCAGTCCCTGGTGAAAGATATCAAAGCAATTGCCCATTAGTGAACAAACAGAATGAAATGATAAAATCTGAAGATATTTTCATAGCTTAAATACTCCAACAACTTAAGCATTTTGAAAGGAAAGACCTGATTCAGTATCTCCACCTACACTGTCAAAAGAGGACTCAGGACAGCCATACATTAATCTTTATTTCTCTTGGTAATATCACTTAAAATGACTGATGTAGAGTCCTCTGCTAGTTTACAAAGATCCAGTGAATCCACAGAACAATTTCAGCTGTTACATCCAAAGTGCAGGAATTAACAGGTTAGAATTACACACAGCTTTTTAAAATAAACCTCTACTAGGTTCTATTACACCAGAGCTTAAAAAAGTTTAATTTGCAACCATTTTAGGCAGGCATAAGAACTTTGTTAAACATTACAAAGTCTTCAGAATCCAGTTTTGTAAATGTCTTTACACAGGTCCTCCTAGTACAGCCTCAGTGTAAGTAGAAACTTGAGTCTTGAGCTGTATGCCCCTGATTCTCAGTTATTTTAAAAGCTTACTACTTGCAAATTCAGGAATTATCTGGAACTGTTATCAGCTGCTCTACTAAAAATAAAAAAGCGATATGCCTCTGATTCCAGCTTCTAAATGAGCTACAATTTGATATTTGCAGCCAATTTTAATAATACGGGGTTTTTTGTTTGGTTGTTGGTTTGGGTTTTTTGTTTGTTTGTTTTGGGTTGGTTTTTTTCTGCGGGGGGGTTCTTTTGGTAGAGGGCTACCTCCAGAAGATACTGAGAACACTGTCTGGAACAGACTGTAATTCAGATGTACTGGATTACAGCTAATCAACCTGCAAAATGCACTTCCTCCTCCCAATATACCTAGTCTCCAGGTTTAAAAATTAGGGTGATGTTTTTTTTCCCTGTCTCAGGGCAGCTCCTCAGCCTACAACCTCCAAACCTGCACAGGGCTTGATACTGCACAGAGAAAATGGTTCTTCAAGGGCATATGGAGCAAATTCCATTCCCTTGGAGTGGAGTTTTCACCATAGAACAGTTCAATTCCAGCAAAATTGCTATTCAAAATTGAAACAACACAACTGAGACCCCCAATCTTGTGACCTACTCCCATTACAGCATGAAGCAGTACCCTCAGTGCTTCAGCCTTTCCAACCCTTCATTCTTATCTGAACCTTCAATATTTGCCACAATCCCAGTGGTTTTACTGTCACAGTCACTAGGTAGGGCTCTGCCACTGGCACACACAATCTTTACTGCATAGAAAGTCTCATCCCTGAAGACTATTTAAAGCTTTTCAGCTGGGAAATGGCAAACTAGGCAAGAAGCTGCACCAAGATGAAGGAACTGGCCTACAGCATGTGCTGGACCCTAGAGAGCAGCTCTGGGTGCTCAGAGAAAACACAGACTGATGAAGTCATACAACACCCCTTCTTCATGTGAGAGTCAAACAGAACATGTAAACCCAGGGAAAACAGAATATATTCATTTACTTTGAAGTACTATTTGACACTTACATGCAGAAACAAATAAGAAGAGGGTGAGACAAAGTTTTCAGACACCGCACTGGTAAAGGATCATGGAAAAGAGAATGCCATTGATGCATACTAGGAAACAAACCTTATGAGGGGGTTTTGTATTTCTGACGAGATTTTTTTCTCTTACCAACTTTAATTACAATGCTCTAGAAATTCCATTAATATCACATCCTTTGAGCATGAGAACACACCTGATACATTTCTAAACTAGATAAATCAAGCTACTTACCTCCATTAGTGTTTCCCTCAGATTTAACCTTTTTTCTATAAGTAGACCATGCTCCTTGAGGAACGTGCAGAGGAACAAACTGAGATTCTGAATGAAGTTCTGTTCATCATCTTTTCCATTTGAGTACGCAAGTCGGATATTGGTATTTAAAGGAAGCATCTAAGAAAAATAAATCATCAAGAATTTTCCTTTTTATACTTGTTAATACAAAGCAGTTGTCGTGTATGTTGCCTTTTTTTAATGAAGAACCTTCAAGATGGAGCAACATTGCCAAGAGAGGAAAAGACTTTAAAAAAACCCTTCACCCATCCACTTATATATAAATACACTGAGGAAGGGACTTATGTACCTGAATCTGAACTACTCAGAGGGGAATCATCAAATTATATAAATTTGATGTATGGCTTTTAGTGAGAAATATTTCTATCTGTGCCAAAAATTAAAAAAGAAACTTGCAGAAGTTAGGTCAGTTTAGGTCCTGAGACACAATAGTTCACATTTCACCAGGAGACAGCCAAAGGGCCCGAAATATCTTTTAAATTAATCAAATCAATAAAGCAGAAATGCAGCTGGAATCAAGTTCAGAAAAACACACTCGGCATCTTCTGATCAAGCCACAAATACCACCAAAAAACAATACTTTTCCTATCAAGAGCTCTATAATGAACACAAACCCATCAACTTACTACAGAAACGGATTTTGTGATACAAAATTGAAAAGGGGATTTCTGATAAACATTTACCTGTTTTAACTGCATCATGGTCAGTGTAAAAAGTGTTACAAACTGTTCTTCATACTGGCTTACACTGACACCTGCAATCTCTGTGAGGCACTTCAAAGAGACATTGCGAAACATGGGAACATTTAAGAACTGTTGAGGGAAGGAAAAAAAATAAAGAGCATTACAGAAGTGTTGTACAGCTTTTCTGCAACTTCTATTTAGATTTAATAGTTATAATTTTTTTGCAGTAATACCTTGTATATTAGTGTGCTGATTAACTTGGTCTCAAATATATATCCCAGAGGAATCCAGTTCAGAAATCGTAGCAAAGTTTCCAAAGTTGCATGGACTAAGGGAGCATTTTGGGAGTTTTCCTGTAAACAACCATTTAGAGTTTATGGCATTGTGACACTGTTAGGCACAAAGGGGGGAATTTTAAAAACATCATTAAAGAAATGCAACTTACCATCACAAACTGACACAGTTGAAATATCTGAGAGAATTCATTGCACATGCTGTAAAAAAAATAATTGAAAACTAAGCATTTCCACATTTCATAAACCAAAATATCTATGCCAACAGGACAGGTCCTTAAGACCTACACCCATGGAGGCATTCTAAAGCCACCTGGTTTATCCCCATTTTCATGGTAATAACGCATATTTGAGGTAGCCTGAAGCCTGTGCCTGCAAATTCTAAGAAGGAAATACAATTAATTAATGCTGAATGCTGTATTAAAAGCACAGGAACCATCAGTCAACAGATGCTACCTGCAGCAAGGTACAAATCCCTGCAAGTACAAAATGAAAGTTGAGGATCCCCTAGAAGTAGTGCTTCAAAGAAAAAATCAGTAACCCTCTTGGGCTCAGACACAGCTGCAGGTGTTCAGACAAGGGCTTCAAGTGAGAGCAACTATTTAGCAGCAAGCACAAAGTCTACTCTGTTCATTAAGATTTAAACATATTTACTTGCCTGTCTTTCAAATGCTTAGCTTTTACTTGAGTAATCTGGCCACTGGAAAAATCAAACACTTCTTCACTCAGCAGTTTCAGGATCACCATGTTGTTCTGGCAGAGACTCTCACTGGTCCTGCTCGCTCCCACAATGTCACTGATAAATGTCGGCCAGTGCTTTGGCCACTCCTGTTTCAGGATCTGCAAAGGGAACCAAGCCCCATGTGAGACACACAGCAATGGCAGACACTTTACAGCAAGGTATAAAATGTTATGAACTCTGGCTTACCTGAACAAGAATCATATTCAGTTTCCCAATATACACTTTCTCTTTCTGGAAAAGAGAAGAGAAGAATCAGGGTTGTGCATAACACTCCACTCCCTTATCCTCCCCTGAGAATTCTTCACTTACCTCTACACACGCTGGGTCAGATGAGGTCTTGATAATTAGGCCAACAACATATTTTTTAATACCTGCAAAAGAGGCAGGGATTTATATTCAGATAGGCCATATATCACAGATGTAGCAACAAGTATTTCTGAATTCAGATTCTTCATGGTTTTAAACCAAAAACACCTCTAACAGGCCAGATAAGCCTGAGTCAGTGAGCATCCTTCTTGTGTGCTACATGGGAAAAATACACCTTTATCAATCCTGACAGGGGATTTTTTAGATGTACAAAATAGCTTTACACCAAAACTATTTCAATGAAGCAAAAGACTACAGATTAGAGTGTCCTTGCAGTAATTTGTACCACATCAAAATGAACTCCAAGAATAAACAGTGACTCCAGTTTTAATGCCAGGTTTGCTAAAGTGCATGGAAAGCTTTGACATATCACCTGCACTGCATGCAGAAGTTCAGAGCTGGTCTAATCTACTTAGGTGATCCATTTTAAAAACAGAAATTCCTACGCATTTTAAAGTCAGAGCTTAACAAAGCGTCTCCTGTGAAATCTTACAAGAACAGAACTCAAAACTTCTTTCATTCATACAGCACAATTTGAGTGTGAACCACTGGGCTTTCATAACACATATGGATGCTGTGAGTCCACCAACTCAGTAAATTCTGCTTTATTGCTTTTAGGTTTTCTTACCTTACATTGGCAATTGGACAACCAGGCATGCTCAGTGTGTTAAAACCATTCATTTTGTTGTGTTTCTTCTACAAATGTTTTTAAATTATTTTAGAATTTTCAGCTCCACCATAAAACCAGAAAAACCCTGATCACTGTAGGGAAGTGACACTGCCCTAAAGTTTCATTTTGCCACCTAACCCTCAGCTCACTCATAATTACTAAATCCATGGGAAACCGTGACTCTCCAAGTGATAAAATCCATTCTGTACAGAAACACCCAAATCCCAGGAAGAGCCAAGCACAGAGGGCCTGGAGTCACAACCCAGGTGAACATCCCAGGAGTTCAGCTCTGACAGCAACTTCAAACCAGGCAAGTGTTTTCTTGTTTTAAGGAAGTCTGAGAATTGGTGGATGCTTTGCTATTCAAATTCATGAACTCAAAACTCTTGTTTCAATAATTTCTTGAACAAGACAAGTCAGCTGACTCATGCAGACAACATGCATGCATTGAAGACTTCAGAAGTTGTCACTTTCAGAAGAATGTCTTCTGTTGAAGATATAATCCACACCCTCTGTTCTAAGTTTAAAACCTGTCTTAGACTTGACCAAATTTAGTCGTTTTATTTTTTTTAAGCTTAAGCAAGAGGATTAAAAGGGATAATTTATTAATTGCATCCTCGTGAAATCTGGAAAAACTAGATTCAGACTTTGAGCCATTAGATACATACTAGACAGGAGCTGTTCTACAGGTAGTTCCAATTGCAAGTGGAACTACTCACCATCAGCTGGGATCAATCCCCACTGCTCCAGGAGAATGGTCATTATTAAAGAATCACTGTCAGGCACTGAGTAAGAGTTATTACCAAGCATCATAGGCCTGTTCTGATGTTTTAAACATAAAACACACTCTTTGCTGAAGCATTTCAGTAATTTAAAAATGAGATACGAAAGCCCTCCCCAGACAGTATGGAAATAGGTTTGCAGAGCCAGAAACTAAACTGTTATAACCATCTGCCAAACCACTAAGGGAAGCCTACTGTTGCAACTCTTTGCATTTCAAAAAGGAATTAAGGTAAGATTGCTTTTAGAGTTCCAACTGCAAATCCATGGTATTTTCCATCTTGCTGCATCAATGGCATTGTGCTGTTCACTAACAACTTGAATATTGTTCTGCCATCGATCTGGCCTTGAGACCAGCAGAGGAAAACAGCTGCTCTGCTTCACAACTTCTCTATTTAAAAAATTAAAATGGAAGTAAAAATGGTGACCACAGCTCAAAAGACAATCTAAAAAGTTTGCTCCCTTTCACACATCACACTGCAGGCTCCTGAGATTGTCCATCCATAGAACAAAGTCATATTCTTAATCCCTTAAAAGCAGCAGCTATCCAATTCTCTAATGCTCCTTTTGGCACAGATGTCATTTTATACTTTTCCAACTTCAAGTGTTATTGTTCCTGCTCCATACTTAATAGCTCATTTATTTATCATTTCATAGGAAAGATAATTTTCAGCATAACAAATATATGTCAAATTTATATTCTGACAAAAATCATCCCAGAGGTTCATTACCATTTTTCAGCAGAACATGCCCAAGAAACTGTTCAGGGGCAGTAATCTATGGGATAAGCTAAAAGCACTGTGTTTGGGGAACTTAAAATTAAAAGGAAGCGTTATGTTAGAAAGGAAAGCACAGGACATGCACAGACCCCACCACCACTGCCTAGAAGGTCTCCTTCCATCACAGAAGCAGCTGAACAAGTCTTGAAGAGGCCAAAACCACAACTGCCAAGTTAAGGCCCCTTACTGAGCCAAGCAGGAAGAGACAGACAGTGCAGGAAAACAGACCTTCTAATAAAACAAAACAAAAGCCACACCAACCACAACACCCAGGACACACAAAATGTTCTGCAAAGATTATCTGACCTTGCAACTGCACTGATCTCAGGGCAACCAAAGGGAGCAGACCCAGCTCCAGGCCTGGACCAACCCCACTGCTGGAATTTTCTGGAATGCGAAGCCTGAGAAGTACTTTTGTACGAAGTCCCAAAAAAGGGGTGATAGAGCAAGGGCATGAACTTGAGGCCTTTTAGAACATTCCTGGATATCCATTAGATACTGTCATCCTTCCGTGAAAGTTGCTCCTCAACAGAGGCAAACATCCAGTACAACTGAAACCCTTGCTGGAGGGAAAGCAGTTTTCCCAAGTGACCCAAGCTATGCAATGCTTCAAGTGGAACTGGGACAGTGAGGAACATCACATTATTCAACATGAGTCATTTCTGCAGCCTGAACTTGTGGAAATATCCTCCAGTTTAACCTCTGGATGTGCTCTAAGAAACCATTACCTCTCCTGCACTCTCTGTACCCTGAGCACAGAGCTCCTGCTACAGCCCAGTACAGCGGGTAAATAACCATGGACACAATCAGCAAACACACGCCTGCAACAAACCCTCTTGTCCTCAAGGCACACAAGCATAGCCTTCCATGCAATTACAGAGCACAAGCATTTAACAAGTGTTAAAAATTATTCTAGCTGGTGCTGCAGATGCAAGCTCACTCTAATTTACTACGATTAATAAAGTCTCTGCTTGTATTAAATAATAGGCACAAATGAATCAGGTGAGCTACGTAACTCAGCAAATTAACATTATTTTGCAATCAAAATTAGAATTTCAAATGCTAAAGCTGAGCTGTCCTTTCTGGGGATGTTTGTATGCATACTCAGACTGAACTGTTTCATCCCAAAATGTAGTCAAAATACCATCTTATTTTTAGTTTTCAGAAACAATGCTTTCCCATACAGTCTCACAATCACCTTTACTCCTTAGTGGTGAATTGAATCAATCCATGATCTTTTTGCTTTTCAACAGAAAATTCATGAAAACTGAAAAAAGGCACAGAGTTTGTCTCCACACACACATACAGAAGTGCCATGTAGCTCATCCCCTCTTCATTACAGGGAACCAAAGAAACATCTTCCTCATGAAGCAGGCCAGGAATTTCCATAAAAAGATCTCATCACTGCACAGAAAAGCCTCCTCTACAGCAGCTTCCACTGCATCAAAAGTTTTACACTCAACTCCAGGACCTTCCTGGAAAACATTGAACTGCATCTCTGAACACTTCACTTTTTCATTTCAGGATGAGAAAAGTTGTACAAGCAATTTGTGTTTCATAATGAAGAAGTGCTTTATCCATTCCAGCTCCAAACACTCCAGACAAGCTTGCTCTGTTCAGGGGAACGCTATTTCATGTCACAATGTGGGATTAATGAAACGTATCACTGCACTGAAGACCAAAAAGCCTTTCTTCCCAGGCAGGTTTTCACACTGCCAGAGAAAATCCTTTTGAGACCACAGCACTTTAATCAAATGCCATCCTTTTTGAGTGTTATTAAACAATCAACTCTAAAGGATATTGGAGTTTAAAGCAATTTAGTACCACACCTCAATAAACCCAGAAGTCCAACTTGAGAATGATGGCACAAGAGCCTGGCCATGAGCCTGGGATGTTCTGGAATACATCACCCACCCCAGCCAGGCTTCAATGAAAACCACGTGACATCATTTGTGTACGTGGAAGAGCCATTCCAAGCACCCTCCTGAGGACTAAATAAATCATGCAGAGCAAGGCTAACCATTGCTGGGAGCTATGACCAAACATGTCTTGAGGCTGAACACACAAGTAAGGCATCTGATTTAACTGAATTTTACCCCTTCTGTGCCTCAAACTCCACTTCTGTCTACAGAACCAACTGGTTCCCACTGCTAACTCCAAAAGCAAACCAAAAATAAAACCAAAAAGCCATCACATCAGTATTTTAGAATTGTAAATTGATTGTTTTGCTCGAATTTTGTTTCAGAATTATGGAAAGGTAAAAACGAACTTTTCAAGAAGTGCTCACAAACAACACCACCTGAGGAACAGAAAGCTATTTTACAAAACTTAAAAGCCAGCAGGGCCAGAAAAGCTCAAACCCAAAAGTTATTTTAAAACCAAAGACAAACTTCAGAACAGAGCTTCAAGTCTAAAGAAGACATCTGAAGAAAACATTTTCCTCCTTGCATTTTAAATTCAAGGCTGGAAGCTGAAACCCTCCAGCACACAGACAGAAGCAGTAATAAACCTCTGGGTAACCTCACAACCCAGCAAGTCATTCTGATGTACAACTTGTTAAAAAACAACAACCAAAAAAAAAAAAAGGAGGTAAAATAAGTTACAGTAAATGCTCTGTAATTATGTAATTAGCAACATTGTTTTATTTCTACCAACAAGTTTCAGGGAAGTCATTTCAAAAACGTTTTTTATTCACTGACCATTTAATTCAGATCTGCTCTTGACTTTATCTCTTAAGCACTGCTGTTGCTACAAAGGGGTAACAGTGATTTTTTCATAAATGCATTTAGTTTCCTCTTCACCAACAGTGAGACAGTCAGCTGTATTTACTACACAAACCAACCAGACATTATGATATAATGTAAAACTGATTTGAAACCTACATGATTTACTTCATTATTAAGCATTCCATTGTACACCGAATTTCAGGTTCCTGCATACACATTCCACCGGTTAAGATTTCAAACAAGAAAATCCTGCCAACCAAAGAATAGCTGGAGTCAAGGAAACCTCAATTTAAACAGCATTACTATCTCCCAGATAATCAAGCCACCTAAATGAGCTCTGGAGCAGCGATTTTGAACCAGCCAGTATCATCAGCCAAATAAAAAAAAAACAACTACCACAGACCAGATCAAACTGGATTAGAGATGCAACATTCTCCCTTCTACACCACTGAGGCCAAGGTGGATAAAATGCCAAGGTACAGAAAATATATTTGGTTCCTTTTCTACCACAGAAGTAAAAGCCACTAACCTAGTTTCCCTAGAACAGGATAAAAGTCAATTTCACTATTTTAATTTGTTTCTGTCAAAGGGAAAATGTTTTCAAAGCTGAACAAACACCACACTTTTGTTATTGTAAAGGATTTTTTTTTTTTTATTTCCTCTGGAGTTTTCATAGATACACAAGTCAGAAAAAGTAAGAATAGGATACCTCAAACAGTAACTTTATTTTGCCTTGTAACATATAGAGTTATTGTATCTTCTTAGATGTCAGGAACCACCCCAACAGCACTGTCACTGTTAGAGAGAAAATGACCCAAAGTACAGCCAGCAGCAACCTCATCCCTCCACCACTGTTTCTCAGCTCTCCTATGCATTAAGAGAATGAATTTTAAGACTCTGAATTCCTGAACTGCATCCTGTATTTGGCACCCATTCAGTTCCAAACTATCAAGTTAGGTCCATCCCTGTGACATCTGCTCTACATCTCCCTTCACCAATGGGCAATACTCCTAGCTCCTCTTTCTCCTGCTATGCTCCCACAGCAAAAACTGTAGGACAATAACTTCAAAATGCTGAAACTAAGTGCTCATAGTCAGGGATGTAACAAAATATGACTGAGCTGAAACACTCCAGTAATTAAAAGCACAAGAACAGTTAACTTTAGCTAACTAAAGTGCTCTTTTAGTTTCTCAAAAGGGCATAGTTGTGTCCGAGCCTTAGCTGAAGCTGCTCCCTAGAAACCTCCAGCAGCAGAATGAACGAAAACTTCACTTCCAGTTTTACTTTCAAAGACAGCTACCCTCTGCCAACCTATAGTTGGAAGGGATGGGAGAAAGTCAAGGAGAGGAATAAGCACAAAAGTGTCAAAATCCTTCTCTATGCATTTGTTTTCCTCAACACTTCAAATTCTGTTTTAATTAACATTGTTGCAGAACCGAAGCACTGGCAGTAAAAATTTAAAGCATGCCTCAGCATAGTTAATAAAAGCCCTCAGCAGAACACAGAAATATGGAACCTTTAATTAGTTCCAAGACCAGCTTTTAGTAAAAAGCCAAGTATAGAAGAGTGACACCATTTAACATTAAGAATTTGAAGTGGTTGCACTTAATGTTTTGAAGTCCCACGTTGTGATGACTCGACAGCCAGCAATGTGAAGAGCACTAACCCTGCAACCACAGGGGTGTACCTCCATTTACTGGAGACAATGTCTAAAAGTCAGCAACATTGCAAGCTACAAGGGAGGGGAAAACACATAAACTAAGAACAGAATTGATTTAAAGACTTCCAACTTCCTTGCATTGATGCCACACTGGGGCTTACCCTACACTGTGCCAATTACAGCAATCTGCCTGTTTATACACTATAGCTCCCTGCCTAACAGCATGAGTGACCATCAATAGCTAAGAAAGTGCATTTATTTAGTGTTTCCACTTTAAAATCATTGTAACTGCTTACAATTTCAAATAATAACACAAACCTACACAAGGTAACAAGTGGGCCACAGTGTCCGCTAGGGGCTGCACACACAGCTTCGAGAGGGTGAAGAAAACAAAACCTCCTGTTCTAAGTACAGAAAATGAAAACCTCTACCTCAATGCCAGGGGTTCACGTCAGATGTTTCAAAACTATCAGTCACATATTTTCCACAAATGCACAGAATTTCAGCTGATCACCAACCCACTGAGACTACTAATCACAAAAGCGAAAGATAAGGTTTCATTATTCAAGATATCGCAACACAATACAGAAATGTTACTTAGAGACTGGAAGTCTAAATCTCAGTTAATACACAAAGTCCTGAGGAAAAGAAAAATCCCTCCCTACCTTCACACTGGTTCCTTGGAAGAATCTTCCATCTTGTTTTTATCACATTTTCCAAGATTTGCAGTCCATAATACTGAAATTGGAGAAGAACAAAATGTGAGTACATTACTGTAGGACCAACTAACTTGCAGGACTCTCATTCAATCAGACATTCACACTTAACATCTAAGACTTCAAGATTATTAAACTAACAATTTTATTAAATATGTCTATTCACCCATTTACTGAGGTTTCATGCATCGTATTTTCTTGTTTTATTCTTGGCTATACTAAGTCCTGCTGTTTGATCATGCTCACACCAGGATGGGGGGAAAAACAATTACCAAAAGCCCTATGGCAGACAATTTTGGCTATCTGGAAAACTAGCAGCCAGATATGAATTTGTATCACAAATGACTGCTCCTAAGTTTGAGTATTAACACAACCAGGCTCCTAAAATATTTAGCAGCTTGGATGGTGACTCAAGCTTCCTACTGTTCCTCTAAGAGCTGGAAAAAAAAAAATCTTGTCTTAACATCACATGTCCTGACACTGGCACTTTCTAGAAAAAGTATTTCCCAAACTTCACTGGTGTGTTACTTTAGGAACAGCAAGACAACCCACAGGTTTATTTAATTTCAATCCCCACCCCAATATGGCAGCTATTTCTAATATTTAAAGATGAACTTTTGTGCTCAGTCAAAGAACAATAAAAATATGAATAAGCTCTTAGAAATCATTTTACCTTTCAGGAATTCCTTCCTATGTTCTTACCCGAAACCATTAACGTTGCAAATGGCCATTCCCTCTGCCCATTTGTCCCTACTGCCAACTCACAGTAACAGGGAAAGAAGTTTGTCATGGTACAACCAAAAAATTTAATATGTAAAACCCCATTAGCATGAATAGACAGGAGAGAAAAGGGGATGAGGAGTTTTGCATTTAGTTTATCTACAGTGGAATAGGAAGAAAAACAAAACCAAAAAAAAAAATCAATGCCTGAAAGGTAAACTCAAGTTTTCAAGTTCCAAGTTTGGCTGAGAATAAGAGTTCCTCTTTAAAGTGGTTAGTCGTTACACAAAGTAGGATCATTAACATTTCGACCAAAGGGATCATACAGATATCAGTTTAATTAAAAATACACAATGTAGACTATCCCAAGCTACATTGTACTGAAAGAGCAGTTTTGCTGTTCTCATCTTAACATAACCTACATCCTTTTGCCTCCCTATCTGATCCCAGATCCCAGGAGATTCCAGGTGCACATCTTGCATCTGCAATATTCTGTCCCCATCAAAAACCTCAGGCACCAAGAGAAATTATGAATTACAGAAAGCTGGCAGGGTATTTTTATTGCCTCCATGGTCAGCAGCAAAAGCTTATCAACTAAATTTTAACCTGTAAATTAATTACATGACATGAAAGCTAAATTAAATCAAAGGAATTATCACGTAGGAAAACGTGCAAAAACATTCTTAAGCAAAATGCATCACAGAAATTTATTTCAGCCACTGCTATAAATTTACAGACACCATCTGCAAGTGATCCAAGGCTCATGATACAAAACATACTTACAAAAGCTCCTAACAATGTTGACAATATGAACATTTATATCAGACAGTGCTAACTTTCCTGAAGTACATGTAAACTCTAGCAAAATTTCTATGTTCTACAGGCACATACATTAATTTTTCAGGTATTAACTAACTAGAAATGCTCATTTTCTCCTGAATCTTCTTCCACAAGTGAACTCATTTAGCTTTTACACCAGAATGGCAAGTCTACTTTCATTTTAAATAAACACTAGATGAACAAATCAAACTTAACAACTGACTAAGGACAGACCTCATTTTCAGTGGGCTTTTCCCTCACTGAGAATTTCCTGGAGTCAAAGAAAAGCATAGAGACCTCTAGCAATCTGCCACATTTATCCCTCATTACCTGCTCAAACATCTCATTTGGGTTCACAGACCTTAAGCTGTTCATGCTGCAAAGGTTTCTACTCCTTCGATTGTGCCCTCTGCAGTGTCTTGTTCACTTCTTCCTCAGTCTTAAAAACACACCTTTTCCCTAACACTCACACATGACACTGAACAGCAGCAGCAGCACTGTGTACAACCCTCACCTGCACATCCTTCTTGCCACACCTCACTGGAAGGGCTGCATCAGCCCCAACATCCTGCAAGGGGCCTTCGGGGCTCTCTACCTTGTTTCATTTGATTCGATAGTTCTAATTACTCTTACTTCTCTGACAATGAGGAACACCACTCCCAAAAAAGTCACTGATACCAATTACTAAGTCCTGCCTTTTAATCAACTACTCCAACAGCACACGTGAACACATCTCTAAGACAGAAGCTTTTCAAAAACTAATTTGCTCTTGGTTTGCTAATTGTCTACCACTAATTCACTTCCCAGTTATGAAGATGAGGAACAGGCAACAGCAAAAGACTCAAAAAAAAAAAAAGTAGCACAAAATGATCCCTATGGTAGAAATTTCTATGGCACCCTTATTACTTATTTTATGCACCGAATCCCTTTCCCTCCCACCTCCCAAGAAACAAAAAACAATTGATGAACAGAATTCAGTTAAAGGGAATCAAAAGGGTAGACCTTGTGGAGGCCTGCCGTCAAAGCCTAGCTGTGTCAGTTGCACAGGAAGACACCCCTTTTCTTCCTATTACAAGCAATCAACATAATGGAACATTATGATTAATATCAGGTAGTGTTAACAGCTTTAATTAAAGAAAAAATATGATTGCATAAAAGCCAAATGTCATAGTGCATAAATTTAGCACCAAATCATTTGCAATTTATGTAAATTGAAGAATTCTTTACCTGTTGCTTTCTTTCTGTTCCTCTAATCATCTCATTTTTCACAAGACAAATTTGAGTTTTTAAAAATACTGTTGATAAATCAACTTAAACATTAGTAATGTCTGTCAGTATAAAAAGCAAAGTTTACCAGGCAAGCAAACAGGCAAACACTGTTACTTAAAGGTGCTTAAAGGTATTACTTTGAGGAAGTTCTTTAAACTGTTTTCCCCTCAACTCCAGAGAGCAATGAAAAAAAAATATTAACTGCTTCATGAATACCACATGATTTCAGGAACCATCCAAACACAATTTTTTTTCTGTTTGAACACAGTGTGCATCCAGCAGAAAAACATGCATGTCAGTTATTTGAGATAATAATCACCAAGCTTACTACAGTGAAAACACATTTTGCTCATCATTTTGGCTCAAACTTCACAAGTCTTAGGTACAGCATTCAAATTGCAGAAAAAGCCCTGAGTGCTGCCCATTTTAGACTCTACCATGATGGATGGGTTTCCAACAGCAGTAAAAAGCAAATATGTTCTGCATAGTAGCAAAGAACTGATGCACTACAAACTTTGGGGTGCTTAACCTTTTTTGATTGCTCAAAACCTTGGCCTAATAAGGTTTGTTTTGCCTTAAACACACCTAGGGACAAATTTTTCTCCTCAGTTACGTGCACATGGCTTTCAATATGATCACACACAGCCAAGCACTTACCCAAGGACAAAATGTGGCTCTAGGAGACTTTTCATTACTCAGGTTATACAGACACAATACCAATCTTGTGAACTGGCATAATGCTTGTACATGACTTGAAAAAAATTCTGTGTATCCAATTTAGCTCATCCTCAAAAAAAAGGGGGGGAGGGATAAACTCGTGGCAATGTAAAAGGAGGTCTGAATATTTTTTTCATTTACAGTTCTTGCTTAAAGCAATCTTTGTGAACAAGACAATAAAAAAAATATGGCTTGAATCAAGAAAGTCTATGGCTAAAAATGAGATACCTTCCTCAAAGTTTATGGATGGAAGAAAGAGGAAAACCAAATAAAGAAAAGTTAATTTGCTTACTTTGGTATTCATGTTCTGAGAGAACTCCAAAATAGTATCAACTCTTGTCCACGCATCAGGATGTTCTTTTAAGTGAGTCAACACTTCTTGTGCCATTCTTTGCTGAAAGAAAATTTGATTTGAAAAAAGTGTTAGCATTAGATTATTTAAGAAGTTGTATACTGCCACTGAAGACATCAATATGTAACACTTCATTCGTATCACATATCTAAAAGTTATGCAGAACTCAACCAGCAGCAACAAGTCCCTCAAGCCTCCTTCTGTGAGAGCTGAAGTTTGGTAACAACCAAACTCCAAAAGCTCATTGATACAGGACAGTAATTTCTCATTTCCACTCTTCCATCCTGAATGATTCATCCAAACCAGCAGTAAACATGCAAGAACAGCACACATGATGGGGAAAACATACTAGGGAATGAAGTTCTCTCCCCTTCCACAAAGTCATCTAGATATAAAACTTCATTCTAGGGTACCCAAACTTTCTCATTCCAGCGGAAACACTTATACAAAGAGCCAGGTTTCAGGAACATTTTTTGTGCTGCAGAACTGTTGATTTTATTTTGAAGAACCACAGAGCAAAGCATTAGAGACCTCCAATCTCTACTTCTACTTCTACATCCTTGGTGTACCTAACAACCTACAAAACCATAATAAAAACCTGCTGACAGGAGGGAGCTGGTCACGCTAATGGTTCACTTTTCCTTGGGACTGCCATTATCAATTAATGTCCTAGATGCTGTAGTTTCTTGGAAACTTCATCTGAAGCAATTACACATTGAAATAGCTGAATTCATTTTAGCTACCCCTTTTCAAAAGCCTGGATGTCCTCAAGAATTTTTAGGGAGTCAAAGTGTTGCCAGCCATTTCCAAAAGTGCAGTGTACTGAGAAATGTTGCCACAAATTGTACCCCCTGCAAGCACCAGGCACTGCCTTACCAACAAGGTGGACATTTTACAACACAATTAACACAACTTAAGTTCATTCTTTCACTGCACTGTAGAGTCTATTGGACAGAGCTACAAAGCAGTTAAAGCTTTGCTTTAGGATTAACTTCAACAGTTAGAACTTACTACAACCATGCAGCTTTCTAGTCTCATCCAAGTACTGAGCTAATCAGCAACTGGTGTAAGAAAACGTGTATTTTCAGCAACTTAGAAACCCAGTCAAGATCCCAAATAAAATACAAGAAACTGACAAATTTGGCATGTGACTTACAAAATAAAACTGGAGGTTCCAACAGAAAAGGGTAAGAATGTCTAAACTATCTGTACAACACCACTTGCACCACTACTTGATATAATTGAGCACAGTGGAGCAACTGGACCAGCAAGTGCCTGCAGATCTGATATGGACAAGTACCACACAAATATTCTGCTTAAGACCACAACCAGTACAGCCCTATTTGTTCCAGTGTGACATCAGAGTTCAAAAAAAAAAACAAACAGAAAAACCAGCACTTATAATACATTTTTGTTTTAAAGGGGAAGGAAGAGCTGTATTTCAATCTGCAAGTGTGTTTTTATATTGGCCTCCTGTTTGCTTCTAATACTGGTGACATATCCCAGGATCAAATTTCAACACCAACAAAATACAGACAGTCCATATCCTTCTCCCAATGCTGAGAGGTTTGCTCTCATACCCACTAACCCCTCTTCTGGACATCAAACCCTGTAGTTTCATAAACAGTACCAATTCAATAATAATGGTTAATCAAGAACAAAGCCTTATCATGTTGCTGGTACCAAAAAGAAATTTGCAAATCATGTTTCTGGACATGTGAAGATCTTACAAATCAATGGCTAGGAGGCTACGATGAGTCCAGGTAAACATTTATGAGTTGCATGAAATCTCCTTAGTCATGTGTTGCACTGGGGTGGGGACATTCTTTCTTTTCAGAGAAGTGTACCCAAAAAAGCTGAGAGAAAAAAAAAATTAAATCTCCAGGACAGAAAATAGCTTCTTTCTTGACTAACACAGATCAGCAGATTACAGTTTTGCAAGCAGAGATAAGAACTAAGCAGAAGGAGGAGGCAGGTGAATCTGAAAGCAAGTTCAGCACAGGCCATTCAGGTTGCATTCTAAACCAGTTTTACCCTGACATTACCCTGACCTATTCCAGGAAAACCACTGGTAATATCTCAATTTTAATATTTAGTTTCCTCAACTCTTATTATTCCTGTCACACTTTAGTAAAGGACTTGAGCTGTCAGACTCTGCTGAGAACCATTTTTTCCTGCATTTTTTTTAACTCCTTGGAAGAGGGAAAGCTCAGACTCCCTGAAATGTGTCCAGTGTGGAAAAGTACTAAAATAGTTGCCTAAAGTTTCATTGAGGTGACACGTGTAAGTACATGTATTTAAACAAGTTTATATCATAATTTACTTTTGCCAGTGAAACACCACCTCTTGGAGTTTTGCATCTTATTGTACTGATTTTCTAAGTACTGGAGACTTTTCCCAGTTGTTTTAAGTGAAGCAATTTCTCACAATGCCAGAACAATGGCAATCTGATCATTGTATTTAGTGTTAATCCTTTATTTTCCCTACAAACCTTCCCAACTTTTTCAACTCTTTTCAAACCAAACAACATCATAAGCATCACCTGTTTTGGAAGGCAGTAAAAGATCACAAAACAAGTGCTACAGATGTCCATACTTCTAAGACAAAAGCTACAAGGAATTTTCTGTCATCCAAGTACTTAAAAAATTACAGCAAGTAACTTTGAATTTAGGATACCCAAAATGCAAATATTTCAAAAAACAAGCAGCTATTTCAAAAGCTATTGGAATTAACATTAGTAATCTTTACAAAAGCTTTTTTTCCCCCTAAAGAGATACACAAAGCAAGTATATGCACGTCTGTCATTGTTTATTCTAACAGCTGGAAAGAATAGAAGAGCATCAGCTACTTTGTCCCATTTAATTCACTTATTGTTGTGCAAGACTATCTTAGTAAGAGATGCCTGACACTGAAACTCCCAATTTGTTGAGCCTGAACAATTAAAATCTGCCAGAAAAGGAACTATGCCAACACCCTTTGTAGCAATACTTGCTCTCAACATTTAAGTCTTGTTTCCAAAAAAGTTCAAGAAATAGATTTTTAAAAAGCAATACAAGATTCACTTTCAAGGCAATATATGCAAACACAAATGCACAGTCCTTCCATTTCAACTTAATATTTCACAATCTGCACTAAGTCCAAAGGAAAGAATGCAAGAATGCAAGTGCAAACTGTAATAGAGAACGAAGAAGCCCAGACACAAGAAAGGAACAAACTCTTCTATTAAATATGCATGACATGCTTCTTTATAAATACAAACAGAGTAATAGCATCACAAAGATTTTTCTTTTAAATGCAATTCTCAGCTGAAGCAAACATTACTTTTATGGCTTCGCAATCCTGTCCATGATAACAACTTACAGGTAGTTCAGATCTTCCTGAAGAACTAAGTCAGAAAAGTGAGTTGCATCAAGTGACCTTACCAAATCATATTTCCTAATAATTCTCAACATCAGAAGCCAAGCTAGAAATGTACACCGGGATAGCGGTTCCCAAATAAATATTTCTCCAAGAGTCATTTCAATGTGAATTCACATTTCATGTGACTGCCAGTGATATTCCAGTCACTAGCTCAGTATATTCACTAATATTACTAATTGTTACTGAAATGAACTGATTTTGCTCAGCTGATTTGCTGTAAGGTTAAACATGGTCAATAAATGTATGTTCCAAGTCCACCTTACCTGTGCACCTTCTCCATGGTACAAGCAGTTCACCACATTGTCCAAGAGATTGATATCCAGTTTCTGGTTAAAATCCAGCAGCTGACGAGCTGCATGGTCTGCTAACATTGTCATAATTGCTGGCATAGATTACTGGAAAATAAATTTTAAAAAATTTATCAATTAGTAAGAAATTATTACCAGATGCAGCTGCAAAGCAAGTACTTCAATTTAGTTCATTTATCTCATTAAAACAAGATGCTTATGTTAGCAGTAGTAGATAACACTGGATATAACACTGCTTTAATTGAGGCACATACCAGGACAAACTTTTCTTTCCCCCCCCGCCCCCGAAAACTTCACCCATCACTACCCCAGCTAAACTCTCAGGGTCCTCAACAGGTAAAACACACAGTAACAGTCTGACCAGAGAAAGGGCTGTGTTACCAGCACCATGGGGCTTATTCCAAAGCAGCTATCAACCCCTACATGTCTGCTGGTTGAAAAGCCTTGTGTCACTACAATCAAAACCCAGACTGGCAATCTCAGCCGAGTATCGAGTTCCCAAGGCCAACATGCACATTCAGAAGATTCAGTTCCAAAAGCTTTTAAACATTTGGGTACGGAGGTGAAACGTGATCTATACACAGAGCAAGAAATTAGCCACAGGGCATTTTTCAAATAGTTGGGGAAAAAAAAGAAAACCACCTTAGAAGTTAACCACATCCAAGTAAAAAAATACCACTGAAACTAAGTTGACTGAAGGCACTTTGAGACCATGAAGCAAAGGGACTGTTGAATCAGCAGGTTACTCTCTGTGCCAGGTGAGATCACTTCAAACTGAAATGGAATTCTACCGGAGGTTTCAGATCCCCTAAACCCAGGGACACACGCATTAACTCTTTGTCCTAGATAGAACAGCCTTGATATTATGCAAAGAGAGTCAGGTGGGGTGTGTGAGATTCTTTACCAGGCAGAGACTGGTGCAGGATAAAGACATTGGTGAAATGCAGGAAAGCAAGCCAGAAGTCACAGAATTTTTCATTTTAAGTTACACTCTACCTTTTTCACCCCACCCTCCCTTCCCCACGCTGAAACACCTAATCAAGTTTACTGCCCTGTTCTCACAGAAAATGGCAACTCTAACATATACTCCACCCTGCCATCCACAGCACCTCTGTGCCACTCACCCTCCTTTCCAAACTGCAAACCTACAGATCTCACATAAAACTGCTCACTTAACAAACGGCTAGAAGCCTGGGCAAGTGCAAGATCAATCAAAAAGTTACACCAGAGCCATCTGCATACTCAGAAAGATACAACCTGAAACTCTTCCAGGAACACACCCCATAGTCAGATATACTCTTACTAAATAGTTCCATGTGTAAGGAAGAATTGGTTTCATGCTTTATGTATTCAAGCCATGCTCAAAAGTAAGGAGCAGGACAAACCTGTGCCTCAACCTTAGTAATTACCAATTAAGTGAAAGTTTTACTGTACCATACAGACAAGGAAAATCTTTTGTTTGGAAATGTGCATTTGCAAATAGTGTCAAGAATTTCTGTTACTTCTATATATAAAGATAGCTCTGAACCCAAATATTCTAATTGTATTTTCAACTAGAAAACTCAGTATTACTACACTAACACAACCATTTCAAGAGCTTCATCTCAACATCCAGTCAAGTCTTCTTACATGTTCCCGCAAAACCAGGAGAAAACAAACATCAATTAGGGAACAAAATAAGCTAAAATTAACACTCCATGTCTATTCCTCCCTCCTTCAACTCCTAATGTTTTCAAAATTGCGACGTTAACTTGGGAAGCGAAAAACACAGCAACAGAAAAGGCTGACTTCATTCTTCATTCCATTCTTTTGGCTGAAGAGGACACTGAAAATGTCACCTGGCAAATGAGGGGCAGTGAGCAGCACCACTAGAAGCAAACTGCACCCATGAAGAGGCTCAGAGCAGTTAATGCTCCCAGGCACGCCCCTTTTTGTCCACACCTGGCCTCCATGGCTGAGCCGGGATAGCGGTTTCCAAACTACAATAAATGTCGTGCACCAGTCGCTTCTCAGGTAGGGCCATTCATTTCAGACCTGAGCCTCTTTCGGCGGTTTTCAGGCCACCCCAAGAGCGCCAAGGAGGAGCAGCGTGACCGAGAGAAGTTATTCAACACATGGAAGCAGAAAGGAAATGTTTTGAATAGGGCCGTTCGCCACTCCCAGCATTATCTTCAATAGGACCTACCTACTTCGCCAGCCGAAACACAGAAATGGCGGCTTTGTGGCCACCACCACCTGCAGCCAACTCGATCTCCCAGTCCTAACCCTTTACCCACATGAAGCTTATAATCTCTGATTTACTGTACTCCTACACTTTTCCCTCCCCCATCATGCCTGAACTCCGGAACAGATTTAAGCTTCATCTCCAAGAATCACCACTGATCAGTCCTTCAATAAATGGGCAAACAAAAACAGAAGAGAAAAAGTTAAAAAAAATAAATAAAAAACAAACCAGAAAAAAAAATTTGTACTACAACACAGCAAGAATGTGACATCTACCGAAGGTCAAAAGAACTGCATTAACAGCACTGTTTACACAGTTATCCCAACTCTCGATGACCCTGGACCTTTAACACAACAGTTAGCTTGTTGTGGTACACCCGATTCATTTTGGCCCGTAGCACACAGGAATAACAGCAGGCACTTAATAGTGAGAAATGTTGAGCATTTACCATGAATCCTACAGCACCCTTTAACCCAGATATTTAAAGCTCACTGGGGGCAGAGACTAAAATAAAAAAGCAAACCCACCCTGGGAGAATCACTGTGCCCCATTTCCAAGCACGCAATGCAAATGAATTGCCTCCCTCTTCCAAGGAATTAGCTGCATCACTTGTAAAGCCCACCCAGGAGGGGTGAATGGCTATGAAACGCAGCGCACGACAAACGCGTTCGCATCACAGTCCACACACCAGCAATGGCAACGAAACCGCCCCTTCCCTTTGCTCCTTCACACACACACATGTGAAGGAAAAGGACGAGACGGATTAAACAACATCTGACTGACACCTCGGAGCGTTCATTTTCGGCTGGAAATAACCACCCAGCGACGAGGCCCTTCCTCGGCTCCTGCCGCAGCGCCCCGGCAGCGCCCCGGCGGGCGGGCAGCCGCTCCCGGCTCGGGCCGGCAGGGCACCGACTCCCGGCGGGGAAAGGGCCCGGGGGCTGGGTCGGGCGGGCCGGGGCCCTGCGGAGCGCGGTGGCCCCGCAGCCCCTCCTTCCTCCTCCTCCTCCCCTGAGCTCCAGCCCTGCGCTCTATACAGGGCTCCCCACGTGATCCAGGCGGACGTTTCAATACTGCTGCACAGACACACACACACAAAAAATATTTCTGGAAACTTCCACTCCTAATAATTTACAGATTATGTCGCCGGGTTTGCCCGTACCCGATCCCAGCCTGCCCGGCCCCCTCCTAATGAGGAGCATCCCCCGCGGCATCCGTGGCTGCGCTCGGCCAGGCCGGGGATGCTCGTACCCCAAACCCCATCCGAGCGGACCCCCGCCCCTCAGGGCTTCTCCACGGGGTCCATCACATCTCTCCTAGCACAGGCCAGGCACTGGGGCCCCCTGCACGGGCACATCCCCCCGTTCTGCCCCTCAAAATACCCCCCTCTGCCCCCTCCGCGTTGTCCATCGCGACACCCCCACAACCCTCGCTTACCTAGGGGTTTCTCACAGCCTCTTCCTTCAGAAAGTAGGGGCGAGCAAGCCAAGTTTCTAACCACCACACGCCACAAGAAAAGAAAAAATAAAAAAAAAGACCACCAAAAATAATCCCTTCCCAAAATGAAGAAGAAAAAAATAAAAGGACCACGGTAGAGGGAAAAAAAAAAAAAAAAAAACAGCGCGGAAGGAGGGAAAAAAACACCACGGCAGGAGGTGGGGGGAAAGGCGAGCGCTCCCTCCTCGGTGGTGGGTCGGGGTTAGTGGCGCCACTCCTCCCCTCGCAGCGTGCCCGGCCTGGCTGCACCAGGCGCCCGCAGCTGCCCCCGGGGCTCCGCGCTCGGCTCCGTGCCTTCCCCTCAGCCCCGGGAAAGCGGCCGGCGCGGCGCTCCGACCTCGCTGGTGCGGGGGGATCTCTACCGGCTGCGCCTCCCGCGCCGCCCAGGCCCGGCCCCGCCGGCTCTCGCTGCCCCTGCGGCTGCCGCCCTCCCCGCCCGGCGCTCAGTTCGCCCCCATTCCCGCCACCCCCCCCCCGCGGCTCGCACTAAACTTCGCCCCCTCAGCTACGAGTCCCCTACGAGCAGGTCACACACGCGGCGGCGGCGACGGGGACTGAGCGCGGCGCGTCTCCCCCTCCTAATGCCACAGGCTCGGAACCGGCTCAAACCGGTTCAGACTGGGAGATTCCATCTCGGTTTAGTTTTCAGCCCATGGCGCCGCGGAGCGTTTGGAAACCTCGAGGACCCCGCCCAGCCATCGCTCCCATTGGCTCCGGGTTGTACCGCCGCGAAGGCGGCCGCCACGGTGATTGGTCAGAAGGGCTGTCAATCCGCTGCGCGCTCGGATGGGCGGGGGGGGCGAGCGGCGGCAGGAGGGGGAGTAGAGGGGATCCGCCCCCTCTCCAGCAGCGCTTTGAGCGCTAAGGGGGGGGAACACCGCTCCCCGATAGGCCGAGCCGCGCTGTCACTCAGGGAGGCCCCGCCTCCGTGCTCGCAAAGCGCGGGCGCAGGCCTGGCCGCGCTCTCATTGGCTGGCGGTGGTGGCGGCATGACGCGCGCGCCTGAGCGCGGCTTTCGGGGCTGCGGCGGGAGGGGGCGGGAGAGGCGCGGCCGTTGGGCGCCCCCGGGCGCGTGCATGAGGCTCAATGGCGGGAGCGGGGCGGGCGGTCCGTGAGGGGAAGGGGGTCGAGCACCATCCCATTCGAGCTGAGGCGCCGCTTCCGAGGGAGATGGGGCACCCTCTGTGTGGGGGCCGTGTGGCAATGGCGGGCATTACCCCACAGGTCCCTCCCTCTCTCTGGGAAAAGAGTGGAGTGCAGCAGATTATCTCAGCTGTAGAGTGGGCCCTGTGAGCAGCAGGGGCACCAGCCCTCCGTGGGTGTTTGCCGTCCCTTACCCCAGCAGTCCTATGCTCTCCACCAGAGCCTGTGCAGAGTGCGAGTGAGGTGTGTGTCCCCTCCTTTACGATGCCTCTGTCCATGGGGTGTCCAGCTTCCTGCAGCTGCCCTCCAAAGTGCGCTTCAGGCAAGGCTGGCTTTAGACTTATCGAAATCTTGAGCTGTGTGAGGTTGTCCTAGGGTGGCGTTATGGTGTTTGTATCTCCAATCGTGTGTTCTGTTCATGTTTGATATGTTCTGTGCTTTCAGAACTGACTCTGAAAGTGAAGGTTGGTTTTGCCTTGTTATCATCTGGTTCACCTCCCCCCATGGTCTGCTGTCTAGAAAAGGCTAGTGCTGGCTGGCTTGCTTGCTTGCTTTTGCTTTTGCCTTTGCTTCCTAGTTAGTTTAGTTAAGCAGTCCAATTCTTTCCCTGGACTGTTTCTTTTCCTTTCCTCTTCCTGAATACCATCCAACCTGCTCCGGACTGGGATCTGGGAAACACCAAGGAACACCAGGAGCCTGCATTTTGTGATCTGCAGCAGCCATCCCCAGTGCCGGAGAGCAATACCCAGCGTCCAGACCCGGGTGACCACTCCCAGGAAAGACTTTCTGGATTTGTTCATCTCTTCGGAGGGGTGAAAGAGTTTTGTTGTCATCTGGTGTTGTTAATTGTTTTGGTGCTGGGGAGTGCTTTGTTCGTGAAATAAACAGATTCTTTTCCACTTCTCTCAGAGAAAATTTTTTTTCCCGAACCAGGTGAGTGGGGAGGGGCCGTGGGGGTTTGTTTTCTGGGGGCTCCTTCCAGAGGGTTTTCCCCAAATTTGCCCTAAACTAGGACAGAGGTGTAGTAGGTAACCAAAAGTGAACAGGGGTGATTTGGAGCTTTTCTGTGGCGCCACAAGCTTGGCATGATGTGGTTGCTCATCTCATTGCTGTCTGAAGGAGCAGAGGACGTGCTTGTCAACTTCCACGTGGAAAAGCTCCTACCAGTGAACGTACTCTGTGCCTACAGATGCATTTCTTCAGTTTTAACCCTCATTTGAAAAACCCTTAGCTATAGAAACTTATGACTCACTTCTGTGAGGAGGCTACTATTAGGAAGTATTTAATTACCCTTCTAGAAACAAACTTTCTTTTTTATCACTTCAATCAGTTACTTTGTTTTTGGGATGGTATTACTCTGGTCTGTGAAGCTTGTTACAGGAGTGATACTTTTGATTTGTGGAATGCCCTCTGGATGATTTCCAAAGGAAACTCTGTATAGCTTTGTTGAGGCCTTGTTTGCCTGTGCTGTGGCTGGGAGTATGGGAGGGATGCTTAAGCACTTTTGCACAGTTTTAAAAAACACACACAAAGTGTTATGTGGTGTGTAGACTGCTCAGGCATAGTGGCTAAATTACCACTGGTGTGAAGTTTGTATCTAGCAGGCAGGTGCTGTGCTGTTGCTAATAAGTCATAAGAAGGACACTTAACTATGTTTTTGAAACCTTTGTTGGCTTTCTGACTTTACAGATAGTGTGTGCTCAGCCATGTAGTTGCTGGATAGGGCTCAAAACTATTTTTTCCCATAGGATTTTTTTTAATCCATACCTTCTGTGGAATGTATCAGTTTAAAGTTAGGCATCTGTAGTCATCCCCAGAAGACTGCCAGCGCAACAAAAACCATAACATATTCATATAGATAAATACAATTGCACATACTTACAGTATTCTGATTGCCTGACCAGTTCTAGAAGTGCTGTGGGGATTCCAGTTCCTCAATCTTCATTTTGTGGGTATGTGTTATGTGATTTTTTTTTTTTTTACTGCGTTTCTGGGAAACCTGGGGAAATCTTGTATTCAAATGCACAATTGTGTTTTGGGCAGAATCTCAGAAGATACAAGATGGTGTGGTACCAAAAAAGATCCTGTGTGATGTAATACTGCCGCATTGTGATGTATTGCTGCACTTAATTCCTCAGTTAAGTTTCTTGGAAAAACTGCAGAATTTAAGGCTTGAAGAGCTGGAATGTGAATGGTCCCTCTTATTTTTTATCATGCCTAAAAGGAACTGCATCCTGTTAACATCTGTGTCAGAGTGGTAACAGTGCTTTTTTATTTCAGCTTGTTTGTGTTGCTCTGGGGGCTTGGCCTTAGCAGAGTGACTGTAACAGAAGGTAGCACTGGAGCTGCTGGGATTGCTTTTGAAAGTGATTCCAGTAGAATGGACGGCATAGCGAGCTGTTGCTGGGTTAAAAGCAGGGCTGTAACTCTAGCACTTAGAATAAACAGTTCCTATGTGTGTTTTGATGTTCTAACTAGCTCTGGTGTTCAAAACAAACTGATGTAAGAGACAAAAAAGTCAGATTCTTTTAACTCCTGCTTGTGCAGAAGGTTCACTTCTATTTTCTTAGTGTGTATATGCATGTAAGAAACAAATATTTAAATAATTAAATCAGTTTGTTAAATGAATGTTAACTATTTTGGGAGTAGATGCAGTTTCACAATTTCATCAGGTGTTGGTAATGCCCATATTGCAATGTGGTTTTAATAAATTGCAGGAGTAACAAACACAGTGGGGGTTGGCTCTGCCAGTTTGTTTGCTAAATCCTGTGCTTGAGTAGGGGAGAGTTTCTGCCTCATCACTGTTACCTCAAATAACACTTTAAATTTTTTTTAGAAATAGCTTTCCTATCTTCCTGCAAGCTGTGCTCTGGGAAAACTGAACTCTTCCCACCTCCCTTCTGTAAGGAGCCAGGTGAAGGGTGAAGACTGCTTCAGGAACTCAGGGCAGGCAGTAAAAAGCAGCTGTTTTAGCAGGGTGGGTGTATCTGATCACAGCTTTTCTCTCACACATGCCATCAGGAGCTGTTGTAAGCTTGTGCTTGCTGTTTTGTTGCCACTGTTCCATGTTTGATGGCTCCTTTATTAGCTGTTCAGTCTGGTATTTCAGCCTTGCTGGAATCAATAGAAAAATTTGCTTGGGTTTCAGGTCAGCAGTGTGGCCTGGTAGTGATAAAAGCTATCTGCACACTAGGCCGGATCAAAAGGAGCAGAACCAGGACATCAAGTGAAGTATTCTTTCTCTCTGCTGGTCACTCAGCAGCTGCATGTGGCACACCGTGCCTGAGTTTTGCTCCATCACTACAAGAAAGATGTGGAAAGCCCTGTGCAAGTCCAACAGAGCCCATCTTCAAGGTGGAGAAGGGGCTGAGGGAGCTGGGCTTCTTCAGCCTGGAAAAAAAATTGGTGAGTGGAGACCCAGTAGCACAAACCAAAGCAGGGAGTGGGTACCATATGGGCAGAATTAAGTAACTGAGCTTTTGGGTTCTATTTGTTCTTCACAGGGGCTCTAGAATTTGTGGAAGTTAATATTTTTTTTAATGCTTTTCTAATCCCTGTTCAGGAGTGATGGGATGGGCCACCAAGATCTGAGAGTATCACAAGATAAAGGTAATGTGGATAGGCAAGTGGTGCTTATTAACTCCTACCCTGAAGTTAGAGAGCTCTTCCTTTTACACTTTTTACTAATGAGGTTTTTTTCTTTACTCTTTAAAGCTTTTTGTTTGTTTTTGGATGCTCTTCCTGTAAATTTGCTTTAGCAGATCATCTCCTTTAGCTGTGGTCAATTTGGTTTTTCAGAACCAGAATGACTTACTTGGGTGATGTGTTAGCATTAGGGGTTGTGCATCTGGGAAAGCTGAGGGAGGAGGTATAAAAATAAGAGGAAAATATCATGTTTGTATCATAATTTCTTGGCTGGTAAAGTAGGACTTGTAAGTGGAAAGAGCAGGGAAGAGAATAAAATAGAGCTGAGGAAATAAGGCAAAGACAAGGCAGGTGTTGGTGAGCCTGAAGTGAAAGGAATGAGGCATTCAGAGGAAATTGCCGGCTGTAAATTTTCAAGGCTGTCTGGGCAACACACAACTGAAACAATCTGTTAATGTCGAGTGTCATTGTAAACAGCTCCAGCCTCCACCTCATCCTTCAGGAAAGGCTCTTTCTCCATCCGTGCCTTTATGGGGGGCGTGTCCTCACTGCTGATTTTCACTTTACCACGCTGTGGCTGTGACCGGTGCCTGAGCTTTCTTCTCAAAGCAGGGGAAGATTCCTTGTAGTTTCTACTTTCTCCTGCAGCTGTCCCACTTCATTCTGGGATTATTGACATGATAGGACCAGGAAATATGTTTGGCTACTGAAAGGAATGCAGAGAATTTGTTCTGTCCTTCCACTCTTGCCTTGTGTCATTCTAGAAATGGCAGAACTAATCCTGCCTGAGCATCCCTCTTCTCATTGAACATCTGCTGCCATTCTTAATTGTTTCATTTTTATTTTGGGAGAGCTTCTAATGTACATTTTTTATTCTTTAGTTACTTTTGTTTGCCTCCAACTTTACCGGGTCTTTGGCCAAACAAATTTTGCATTTCATTTCATTTATTCTTATGTAGAAGAAAACAACTGTCTGTTTTGATGAATGTCCCAGATCAATGATTTCAGAGAGGCTGGAGTAGGAAGAATATTAACAGCATTTGCAGATGATCATAAGTCAGGTGTTACAAACACAATTAGGAAGAAATAATACAACATAACCTAAAAATCTTGGAAACAGGAAATTGAATGTAACTGAGTGGAGAGGAGGAATTAAAAAATGATGTGTCCTTGGGAGGGGTGAGGGGGGAAATAAGAAGTTCAGTCCAAGGGAAATTTTGGAAAACAGAGCTGAGGGAGAAAGTGGAAAGTAAATATTCCTTTGCTTGATGACAGGGCACAGGAAAGGACAACAGTTAGGGAGTATCTATGGGCATTGCTTGGAACAGCAGCAGGGTAGTGGCCTAAAGTAATTTCAAGAGCACTCACAGAATATTTTAACTGAACCTGAGTGTCTCATTATCAATGTATTTCAAACAGATGGGAACAATTTCAGAGGTGATTGGCGATTAACACTTGAGAGAGTAATGGTATGAAATATGTAAAACATGACTGAGGAAAAGCCAGATAGAGATGTATTAATCAATAAACTTCCTAAAGTCATGAACTGTTAATCAGTTGATTAATATTTTGAGATAATTAAAATCGCTGTCAGAAAGGTTTAGGCATTACACTTCAAACTGTAAAATAACTTTTCACTGCACGTACAAACCCTTGAAAAACAGATTCTAAGGGGGAACTGGGAAAAAGCACTCTATATTACAGGGAAAAAAATTCTCCATCTCTCCATCTGCAGTCTTTTAAAGATGCCATCTTTTTGGTGTCTTACTGATAACTGAAGTTTTCTTAGCCAAACCTTGCTTGCCATATTCATATGATTCGTGCTGATGCTGAAATGAGGTCAGAAAACAAAGGTGAGAGTTTTCCCCCTTCTTCTAGTAAAGTTCAAGTGAGTTCAGAAAATTTTTACTGAAACAAGTCTTTAACGTGGGACTCTATGTAAACTAAGTGAGCACAGTAAGATATAAATACTCCTCTTGCATTATATAGCTATAAAGTAATGCTCATAACTTACGGGAAACCAGCTGTTCTTCAAGAACTGTTTAACTGTAATAAGCTTGGCACAAATTCTGTTAGGCTCAGCTCTAGGAACAATTCTAGAATCTGCAGCTGTGAACCATTTTCTGTGATGCTGTGACTGTCAGGAAGATGGTATGAAGTCTACTGTGTGTCCCAGCAGAACTGTTCTGCTGACACAGAGACTGCCATAAAGCCATGGTAATAAAATCTTGCAAGGTGGCAAACCCCAAGTTGTCACTCTTTTGTTAAATCAGATCTGTTCATCTCTGAACCATTCATCAGTTCTGGAAGTGTTGGGGGGTTTTTTGCCTTTTTTTTTTTTTTTTTTTTTTTTTTTAAATCCCTGCTTTTGATACAATTTCTTAGCTTTACTTTTTGGTCTAACCCATTGCAACTTTTAAAGGGTTTGGGGTTTTTTAGGAAAGTTAGTAGAATTTGTGTTCCAAAATACCAACCAAACTGTAAGACTCGGGAATCCGAGATAAAATATTCTATAGTGTCAGTGCTCTAAATGCTATTGGCAGAGACTGTTGATTCTCCCCAGTAAACTTCATACAGTGTTAAATCTAACAATTGTCTCTGGGCAATTGTCTGTTACTTAGGTCCATTTTGTATTTCAAATGGAACTGCTAACTTCATTGTGATAATGTCTTTATTTGGGACACTACTTGAGCTTCCAGCTTTTGAGGCAATAATCTTCTCTCTCTAACAAGTAAAATAACTCAAGTAGGAATAGCTCTACTAAAGATGATTGTTTTGTCTTTAGTAAATTGATATTACAAAATCGGTGGAGCCCTGTCCTCTCTATGGTTTAGTAGGCATGTGGTAATTTACAGTCATTAATCTGATTTAAACTGAAAAACCCATTTTATATCCACAGGTAACAGTAATGCCCCTTCTGGAATAGCAGTCAGACTTCTGTAGCTGGGATTGTGGTTCACAGGACATGAGAGTGTGGTAGGTGTCACTTCCATGATAATCAATCAGTGGCTTTAAAGGCTGCCAAATTCAAAAACACATCAGGATAAAATACAGGTTATAGCTCCAAGTGAGACTGTTGTATAACTGATTTCTCTCTGGCCAGTCTCAGCTTCATAACTGAGCCTAAATTCCAAACTGTCCCCCAGCAGTTCCAGGTGTTTTTTACGCACTGCCTTTACCTTCCATGCTGTCACATCTACAACTTGGCTATCTCTTCCCAGTTCCATAGTGAACAGCCTTGAAATGAAAATGTATTCTCCAAGTGATGAACATGGGGCTGTAATTCCAAAACAAGCTTCTTTAGATTGCTCATTTTGGAAATCAGCAACATCTGTTTTTATGTTGGGCAAAGAAAGAGGCGGAAGGATGAAAGGAGTAAAAACCAAATCACTATTTAGGTTTTTCTTGGAGAGGTGATACTAAGTAAAAATCTGGAGGAAAACGCAGTTTTCATTTTTTGGGCAAATAACACTGCTGAAAGAAAAGCTGTCACATTCTTCCCAATATTTTTTAAAGATTTGTAGCTTTTTGAATGTACATAGTATGTACATAATCATCTCCCAATTTATTAGGATTCTTGCTTATTATTTTTTCATGTTTTCACAATGAATGCCTTGATTTTAGGTATGAGAGTTTTTTTTCTGTTTAAGTTTTACTTATTTTTCACTCATTTCTCTATTTCAGTCCATAAATTATTGTTCAGCCTTTGGCAAGCTGTATTTTTAAACTGCTGCTCTCTTCTGTCATACTTGTGACTAAACTTAGTCTTTGATCACATTCCTCTGTGGCTGGTCTTTTCCACTGTGAAAGGAAAATTAGAACTAAAAAACAAAATCAGTTCTATCCTTAGAATAGTTTTTCCCCTGTGAGCATCCTTTGGAGAATTAGATTTGCTCAGGTAGCAATAAGCAATTTTGTAGGTGGGGTTGAGTGAGGAACTTGGCATCCCAGGCTGAAAAGGACAGGGCTGCCACACATTCCTTGTGTCACAGAGGTCACTACACTTCCGAGGGGCATGTCAGCAACACCTTCCATGGCAAAAGCCAGCTTCACTTCCCCCTGCAAGGAAGGGTTGGGACCAAATAGCTCCAAGTTACTTCCCAAAATGTGAAAGATGCTGGTGTAGGTGAGCAATTTGTCTGAATGGGGGGACAGGCCTTTTGTCATTCCCTCTTTGCTTCCAGGACTGCAGCAAAGACGCTGCATGTGTTTTCTTCCTGGGAAATTAGACTTCAATGATTTGGGAAATGCAGGTCTTGAGAGCTGCCTGCACAGAGAAAATGGGTAATTAGAAGCATGTGTTGTGCTGTGAGTGCTCCAGAGAGCTGTCTGGGTCAGAGTGAAAGGCTGGATTAGCACAATGTGACAGTGCTGTGCAGATGCAAACCTGGGGTGCCTTTAACCATTCTAACCTCATTACAAACTTAGTTGAAAACGGGGGTTATTTATTCATAGGGTCTCCAGTTTGATGACTTTTTTTCCCCTGGCAGGATCTTAGGTGGAGATCTATATTTACATATAATTTTTTGACCAGCCTGTCACCCAAGTTTTTTCTGAAAACTGACTTTATAAAAAGTAAAACTAAAATACTGGCATTTGACTCCAGCTGTAGGAAAGAAAGGTTATAGTTTAGTTAGGTGTCACCTAACAGCAAATTAGCCTTTAACTCAAATCTATCTAAAATGTCCTAGGTTGTAGATGGAAAAGGACTTTGGGTTGGCTTCAAGATGCCTGTTGGATACAACCCACAAAGCTGGAAAAAGCTTCTAGGACAATATACATGAAATAAAATTGCACTTTCCATCTGCCAAGTCCTTCATTTTTGCTCTGTTTGAAATTGGTATTGTGGGGAGGTAGCAAATTATGTTGTGATGTGTTTTAGCTAAACAATCTCATGGTTATGGCTGAGTAATGGAGAACTTTTATACTTTTTTTTTTTTTGCGAAGGAGTTCTCTGAGTTTGATGAAATACCCTATAAAATCTTTGGTTAAAAATAGAGATGCTACCTCCTCTTACAGAGGTGGGCTTTGTGCTTAATGCTTTCTCTCATGAAAATAATAATGCTAATATTTTTAATATTAGATTCTTATACAAAGGGGAGAAAGGTATTCTGCTTGTGATACTCTAAAGATCACTCAAGTATGATCAATAATCCATTAGCAGGAATCTGTTCCATTTAACACCACTAACAAGTTTTTCCATCCCTTCCAAGTGTAAAGCAGGACAAAGAAGTAATCTGGAAGGTTGAACTGTGGAGGAAGTCCAAATAGTGCCAAAATAGTTTAATATGAAGTTGCTTAGCAGAAGCCACATCTAAATTAGCCTTATTTTTAATTCAAAATGTCTTGTAAGGCTGCTAGTGTCTGCTTTGCAGCTGAGAGGCACAGTGAGGGCATTTCTTCAGTAAATAGGGGAGTATTGTGGCCATGAATGCAACAACACTGCTTTACAGAAATTTATCACACCTCACTCCTCGGAAGTATGGAGTGTATCCAGCCTGGAGGAGCAAGAAATGACAAGGGATGATACAAGCACTTCAGAGTTTTTAGCTGTGAGTGACTGGCAGGATGGCCAGCCCTGATGATTTAATAGATTAACTTGGTGAATTGGTGACCATAAATTTTATCTAGTGTTGGTTTGGGATTATCACTTTCCCATCATTTGGGACAGCAATTTAAGGTCAAATCCTATTTTTCCATGCATCACAAATTCTACTGTGTTCTTATCCACAGGAAGAAGTGTAGGAAAAGGAAATCTTCCTATGGATATTACTGTCTAGCACAATATAAAATATATTTAATGGCTTTTGCTTTTTTTTAGCCTGAGAAATCAAGTTTAAAGGCAAACCAACAATAGAGTCATTCATGGTTTGTTTTTTAAAAGCCACTCATTGTCCTATCTTATTCAAAGCAGAATTTTTCTAATAACCAAATTCTCTGATTCCCAAAGTTATGTAATAAAAACAATTGTCAGATCTATTATGATTGTCTAGACTAGACACAAAAGGGAACTCTGGGGCAAGCATGGAGATTTTCTCATGGAAAAAGATAACGGGAAGACTAAAATCTATTCTTCTCTTTTAGATAAGTAGTCCAATCTCTAACCTTTCAGAATAGTTGGGTTGTTTTCTTGGCAGGGGGGAAATGGCTGCAGTAGATTGTTTTAGAAGTAAATGTGCCATTGTCAGCCCTCCTCTGCTGGGCGGGTGATAAGGGTCTGTAAAAGCCCTGTTTTGTCTCCCAAGTAGTCCAGAAGCAAGGCTCTTCCTCTCCTATATGGATCCTTATGTACGTGAGATAGATTAATGGCCTGTCAGAGGAGCACAAACCAAGCTATGGAGTTGAGCTGGAATGAAATGGTTCTCTTTTCTGAAATCCTCAATGGAACAGATTTTCCAAGTGGGAAACAAAGGCATCTCCTCAGCTGGGCTGCCTGTAGTGGGGGTCAGGACACAACACTGCAAAGGGGCCTGGGTTTGTTTGCACCGTCCCATCCTGATCCTACACCTCCCCTGCCTCCTGACCCCAGGTGGAATGAGGTGCAGAAAGGCCAGGGCTGCCAAACCAGAAGTTTCTGTTCAGAATTCACTCTGCAGAACAGCAGTAATTTGTGAGCTGAAGCCCATTGCAGATACAAACTGGGTCTCAAGGGGGATGGGAATTTGTTCATGTGTGCTGGTATTTGGGTCACAAGCCTGATGGAAGGGGACAACACAACCCATCAAGTTTGGGAATGGGAGCTGTGAAATGTTACAGCAGTGGGATCATCCCTTGTGGCTTCTGGTAATTAGGTAAAATTTGCTGATTAATGAGGCCATAGTTTCACATACGCTTTAAGCCAGCACTGAAATCTCACCTGACAAATGTGATTAGTTTTAACCTGGATATGCAGCATTGTGGCTGTAGAAAACATTCTTTCCAGTATGGATGAGTATGGGGCTAGAATTAAGGGGGAAGAGGGGGTGCGGGACATGTATATTTCTGAAATTTGGGAATGCAAAAAAAAAATTGAGGGGAAAATAAGATAATGAAATATGTCCTCTTGCCTTTGAAGATTTTTATCTTTTCAGTCTTTCTCTTACTCAGATCTTCTGCTGTACCTTCCTTTTTAGGTTAGGTGAGGACATTCCCAAGCCAAAAGCCACCAGATCTCAGGTAGTGATAATGGTGTTTGCGCTCCTTCCTTCACACTGAGCCAATTGTGTGAAATACAAGGCAGCATGAAGTCCCCTAAAAAGCATACAGCTAAAAAGCCAAGCTACATTCAAATGCATATAAAGTAATTTCAAATGCACAGGTAGGTTTTACATTAAAAATCTAAAATTATGAAGTCAAAGCCTTTGACTTCAAGGGATGTCATTTTTTTTTTTCTACAATGCATGGTCTAGCATATTCTACTTTGGGCAGCACTGTTTAGAAATTCATTAGTATATGTAAGTAATTAGCAGCCTGGCTTGAGGACATAAAGATTCAACTAAAGGTACATATTGCTGGTGTATGGGATAGACACATAACCCATACAAATAGCATGCATGGAGTGCTAATTTTACATAATTACTACAGCTGTAACACTGAGAAAGCCAATAGGAAATGGCTTTTGGATATAGAATATAAAATGTATCTCAAAGGATGTGATGGGTTGAAAATGGTACTCTTAATACAGTAGAAACCATGAAGGGGACAGTTCTGTACAGGATTTAGTAATTTTCCCCAATTTTTTATCTCTTGCGACCTTGATCTTTTTCTGTCAGTTCCACCAATCTTGTAGGTGGAGTGGAAGTTGGCACTTTTGAATATTTCTTCCTCTAAGAGCAGGAAGGAACAGTGAGAGTAAGAGAAAATAGCTGAATCGTTGCGTTGCTACCTAAGGTAAGGGTTGCAGAAACTTTTCCAGGAACTGGGTAAGGTTGGTGGCACTCACAAGTTCTGGGTGCAGCCCAGTGATCAGCAGAAATATGATGGCTGTCAGGAATGACACAAATGTGTGGTGATGGGGCAGGCTCCCTGGGGTCAGGAACCCAGGGAGTCCACTTGAGTCAGGCACAGCAAGGGCAACACTGAGCACAGACCTCAGAGAAGAACCAAGGAATTAAGCCTGAACTGAAATGTGGCAGTGGCCAGAGCATGGGATGGGGGACTCAGGGGAAGCTCTTCAGGGCAATGATGCACTCAGGATCCAAACAGACTCTGAACTTCTTCAGGTAGCTTTTATTATCAGGATTGCTTTACTATAGATGGGGGAAAAGCCTACTTTGCACTTGGATTAAAGTTTAGCCACTTTAATTTTCACCCCAGCAGAGCTCCCTGTTACAGAGAGGAAGCAGTGCTAAGTGCTCTCACCAAGAACACCTGAACAGCATATTCTTTGTAGAAAGTTTACCCTTCCTATTAATTTAGGTTAATTGTAGCTTTGCAATTGCTACCCGCAAGAGGAAAAAAAGAGTGTTTCTACCTCTGAGCTGTAATTTGTATTTATGGCTTTTTTTCTGTAATTGAAGCTACCATAAGTTTTGGATCCTGGTAGTTGAAGGCACAGTGCACACTCAGAGCCAAAGACTGATGACGTGCCCCCAGAAAATTTACCAAGTCAGAAAATAATGTAGGAAAAAGTCTCACAACATGCTCACAAAGTGAGAGTTGAGAAGTTTCTGGACTCTGGCTTGCTCATGCTTGCAGAAGAAATATTTTTGACCTGAAGCTGTGAAGTCAAACATGTTTGCTACAAGACCACTGCAACAACAGGTGAGATGGTGGCCTTGGAAGGCATCCAAAATCGGTGTGTTTCAGGAAGAAGTTGGCAAAACTCCAAAGAAATAGGTTTTATTCTCCTTTTGGGGTGGTTGTTTTTCCTCTGCAGATTGTGGCCTGCATTTATCAATTGAGTTATTTTGCATTTATTTCCATTGTTCTGAGACAATAAATTCTCAGTGGCAAGAGTTGCTAAAATACTGTAAGTACGGTATTTAATTCCCTTCCTTGTCTGGAAAAAAGCTCTTTCGTTTGTAATCACTCTTTGAATAGTAGTCTGTGACCCAGGGAAGCTAATTTCAGCAGCAATAAAAGCTGTGTCTTTTGTGCCTTCAGAAAATAAAATTTTAAGGACCTTGGAAAATTTTTGGAACTTGACCAATCTGCAAATTCAGTATGCCTATTTCTGTGTCCCAGTATTGGGAGAAGGAGCCTCTAAAGTCTTCTCAGAGACCTAGAATAGCTTTTATTTTTTAACTAACTTCCCTATGCAGTGTAGTTCATATTTATTTTGTTAATAAAGAGAATTTTACTTAAGTTTTGGGAGGATAATGGTTACATTACTTGTACTGGAAGAAAACTTCCCACTAAATCTTAATATATTACATTTCTGTGTCCTGGAGGGAGCTGTTCAGCCAGGCTAGCAATTAAACAGCCAACAGGAGTATTTTACTGCTGAGCTGAGAGAAGTCATCAGCTCCATCATCTTGCATCTAAAACACTTGTGAATCTAATAATTATTTTTGTCAGCCAGTCCTTTGTGCTTTCCATCTCAGCAACACTCATTGTCAAACAGCAATTTCACTTGTTAATCTTCCTCCTGTCTCCTGCTGAGGTTGACTTTTTGGCCTGTTTCAGATCCAGCATGTTCCTTCTTTTGACAATGGTATTTGAGTTTTGCTCAAACCTTTTCCCAATTGCCTCCTTGTGGGGTTAGAAAAATAAAAACAAAACCAATTCTGGTTTGTTTTGCAGATCTGCCCTTAGATTATTACTGATGCAAAATTCCAAATTGCACTTTGAAGAGAGGAATTAGAGATGTTGATGTTTTACCATTTGCTTCACTGTCAGCAGTGTTAGGATCTTGGTCCATGAAATTCCAATCTGTCCTGTAAATTTGGGGTTATCATCCCAGTGCAGGCCTAGTAAAGGTGTTCCTACACTGTAAGTGCTTTCAGATTATCCATGCTCCAATCCTTTTCTGTGTTTATATGGACATCTTCATGAGCTGCAAAGATACTCCTGGTGCAGCCATCAGAGAAATGTCCACTGCTACCACTTCCCTTGACTCCTAAAGATGCCCAGTTTGGCTGGTTTAGTTTGTGCTGTGCTGTCTGTCTCCTTCAGGAAATCACCACTGACAGGATGCCTGGTTAGAAGCGAAACCTCAGTGCTGTGTGACTCTTGTCCTGCTTTGGAGAGGAGCAGTGACAGTTTGCTGAGTCTGGAAACACATTTCTCTTATCTCCAGGACAAGCACAGTGACTGTTGCCTGCTTCCACCATGAAGGACTATCAGTGCTGTTCCATCTTGGTTACAGACATGACTAATCCCTCTAACTACTTTTTCTTTTTTCCCCCCCAGAAATGCCAATTAAGCTTTTTCTATGATCCTGCTCTAATATGTTCAAATTATAAGGCGGTCGGTGACTATAAACAGCCCTACTACAGGTATACTCAGTGCAGCTCATTTCAGCAGAAATGTGTTAGAGAAATTGTGAGTCAGGTGGAGAAGCAGTATAGAGCTTCAGGCAGGAGGGAATTAAAATGTCCTGGAGACAGACAGATATTTGCCTTGGCTTCCTGTTCACTTTATCTCTGATTCCTTCCTCATCCCTTTGTGGGGTGAAGACTGCTATCATTGCCTTCCTCAGCAGATCAGCCCTTCAGAGCAGGAGCAATCCCATTCCATGAGTCTGTACCTTCTCCATGGTGAGTTTTAAGGTGATGTGCAGTGAGACGGGCACAAGGTCCTAAAAAGCTTTGTGTACAAAGGATATAATTGGTATTTATTTACCACCCCTAGATTCTCTAGGGTCTCGCTTCTTTAGCAGCAAATGTGGTCAACGCTCACAAGAGATGTTTTTCCACTTGTCACTCCCAGAATCACAGAATGGGTTGGGTTGAAAGAGGCTTTAAAGCCCATCTTGTTCCAACCCCTTTCCCTGGGCAGGGACACCTTCCCCTAGGATACCCTTTGGATATCTAGGTATACCTGAGCTACTCAGGAATTAAGGCAAATGGCCCAGCTGTCCATAGCAGCAGTGAAACTGGGGTATTTACCCTGCAAAATGATGTTATCACAGCATTGCTTTGGGAACAGGACACTAAATTCCATTAAGTCATGCAGCTGTGATAATATGGTTTCTTTACAGTGGTATGTCTGTTATTTCTGGGTTTATCTGTAAAAGTGTTGCCATCCAAACATTTTCTTGCCAAATGCCCCTAAATTGTTCCAAACTTAATCAGTTGGGGCTTACACCTTAATCTGGGGTAAGCAGGCTTTGGTGTGGAGCAGTTCTTCCACTCCTGGCTGCATATTCCCTGCTCTCCCCATGGGTCACATCTGGGCTTGTGGCACAGCCTGGGTCGAGCCAGCAGAGAACAAACCTGCCAGAACCCATTTGCCTTTCAGAACAACTGTTGAGCTGATCCACACAACCACTGGGTCTCATGAGTTGTGGAAGAGGGAGAGGCAAGCACTGCCTCGTTCTTTGCCTGCCTGGAGTTGTCCTGGATTGGAGGAAAAATTAAGATGTTCTTACTATGAACATTTTGGTCCAGGAGCTCCTGGCTTAATGCAGAAAAACATTGCTTGTATATTCCAGCCCATTAGACCTGAAACCTAGACTGGCTGCTTCTTTCTTTTTCATAATTATTTGATACATTACTTTCTATTAAAATAATTAAACCATGAATCTTCACATTATTTACAGTTTTTCTCATGTTATTAAACTGTAATTTGACCAAGAGATATGAGCATAATTTACCATGTGATTGCATAGCTTTTAATGTGTGCTTCTGCAGTGAATAGCAGCTATTAAGCTAAGTGGTTTGCCCTGTAAAATGACATGATGTCATAATATTTCTCTGAAAATACAAAATTAAGTATCATTAAATCCTATAATTAGGTAGGTATAGGTTATATTTGCAACTTGAAAAATGGAGTCAGGCAGCCTGATTCTTCCTGTTGTAGTATTCCAGGAATTTTGTCAAAACTGTACAGGAGCAAGTGTTGTGCTTTACAGAACATGAGCTGCTTCCCCAGCCCTGTATTTCAGTGTAATTCTCTTTTTGTTCTCCTTCCAGGAACTGGGGTTTTCCAACATGTTTGTAACAGCAAAGCAACTGTTCCAGGAGTGTGTATATTCTTTTTTAAAATAATAAATCTCTTTTTTGTGTGTATTTTACTTGTTCTTTAGAAATCATGTGGATTTCATAGATGATAGTGTAGTGTGATCATAAACTAATATTTTGGGGTTTTTTTTTTTGCTTTGGACAAATATTTTGTCCTCTTTTTTCCCTTGTCAAATTTTCATAATGTTTTTGACAGGTTTGTTGTTTCTTTTAAATCTTCCTCTAATTCTAAAAGAAATAGTTGCTTTTTTTGGAGAATTTAACCTGATTTGTATTACTTCTATACTTCTAATTTATTTTTTTATTTTCTACGGCATAGGATACTTTAGCAACTGCTGTAGTTAATTGATGTCTGGTGCTTCTCCTCATTATCTATATTCACTTTTACCTCTGAAGGTATGCCAATGTATCTACATATATATATATATAATATAATTTTTGTTCAGTGCTATATGTATATATTCTAAGTTGTTTAGAACAAACTATTAATTTGAAGATTACAACTCCAATGTTAGAGGGATGTATCACAGCTCTGTTTTGCAGCTGACAGGTGACTCTGCCTCTGAGACATTCCAACGCCTCTCGTGATGGACGCAGTGAAATAAATGCTTTGTGCCATCTACCGGTGCCGGTGGGAGCTGCGCGTCAGCTCGGAGCCGGAGTCGGGACGGACTCAAGCGTGCACTGCGGGAAAAGAAGGAACCTCGCTGGAGATAAAGACATAAAATAATAAACAGCATTCCAGTTAAGTGCTGACTAATGTTAAACATGTGCAAATTAACTCACGCATTAACCCATTTCCCACTCCTGCCTTCCCAAGCGTGCCCTACAACTTCATCCCCATTTTTAAAGACTCTGAAAGCATTTTGTTTTGCAGGTAGGTCAGTCATGTTTTAACAGAGTGGAACAGTCCAAGCTGATGGTGTAGAGTGTGCTGTGAATGTGAACATGGTTTGTCTAGACCTGTTACTCTTTCTATAATAATTCATAATTACAATGTATAAGATGATCACTTACAATTAAATATAACTCCCCCAAACACATTCTCCCTCATGGCTTTTCTCTGATGCTTATTCCTTTGTTAATCTTGGAGTTATAAAGCTGCTGGGATGGGAGACTCCAGCCTAACTGAGTGCAGGGTTAAATAAGGCCTTTTGGCTGAAACCTCTTTGTATCCCACAGCCTCATAATAGGCTATTGTATTTTCTGGGGTTTTTATAAGGCTCAGATGTCACACTCAATTCTTGGTTGTTTCAGTGTCATCAGTGTTATCACTGGTGTGTTTAATACATTTGCTGTACTTTCTGATCGTAAATATTATTTGTTCTTTCTTAGCTGGTTTTTACTTCTTTATCTCTCAAAGGCATAAAGAGCAGATCCACAAATGCCCCAGTGTCCTTCTAGTTATGATTGTTCTGTGCAAAGGGAGAAAATCCAAGAAATTATTAGGGAAAAAAAACAAACAAACACCCCAACCAACCAAACAAAAAAATTAAAACAAAACCCCAAAACTGAAATATCCAAATACAATTTAGAATATTATTTGCTTTGGTATCATGTTCAAGGATCCAGACATTTCACTTGCTTCCACACTCAAGAACTCATTCCCAGATGAAGTGTAACCTTCAGGTGACACACCTGGCCTAGAAATGAGGATTCTCTGCTTCAAGTAAAACCCAGTTTATTCTGTCCAGGAGGGAGGTATTTTCTTCATTTGCAAAGGGCTTTTAGATATTTTTGGTTAAAAATACTGTAAAAGCAGCCAGTAACGTATTTTTGTGCTGGTTTTGATATATGTAGTTAGTGATCTAATTGTATATACTTTGAAAAGTTGGATGGGTGGGTTATTAAATTTCTTTAATTTCAAGTTATCTAAAGGCATATGTATTAAAACATGTTACCTGCGACAAGTACAGGTACAAAAATCAATACAGTAAATTAGTTTGATTTTAGATTGTACTTCAAAGTGCAAATATTGATTTAAGCAAAAACAGTATTGTTTTCAGCAAAGCAGAATTTCATCCAAGAATGAACAGGTGCATTAAATACAATTTTATAGAAAAATACTCCGCTTTTTAATATTTCAGTTTTTTCTTCTCTTGCCGGTAAATGTCCCAGACAGTCATCTTTGCTTTTTTTGTGACTGATTGTTATGCCTGGGAAAACGAACTGCAGTAAGTGCACAGTTAACATGTTTCATGGAGGGGAAAAGTAGTTAATTATTGCTACAGTTCAGCTACTACGATCAGAGCAGTGACTCATGCAAGTGAAGCATATAATTGTCCATGTAATTTGTTTGAAGTCAGCTGGGTTCCAACATTCTTGTTCCTGTGTATAGCTGTTAATTTTTCTTTAGTTATTTTCCCTTCAAAATCTGTTGGAATTTGCTGTGAGGTTGGGGTTTTTTAATACATTATTACATTTATACATATATTATTAGAAAAGTATCAAGTTGTGTCTGACGGCCTGAGAGGGGCAAAATTGCTGCAGCTCCATGTCCCCCATGTTTCAGGAGCAAGGCTGAAAATGTTTCCCATAAGACTCTGGCACAGCTCACATATTCATTGTTTAAACCAGAAGAAGATCTTGATTTCTATACTCCTCCTTATTCCCTTTTTAATGACTGTTGTTACTACTCTTACACTCTTTGTCATCTGCAAAAGGCTGTGAATTTGGGTTAGATTCACTCCAGTGGGAAGTACTGTAGACTGGAATTTAAAACTAACCTACTTTGTATAGGTGGAAGAAAAGAACACACTTTTACTCTGGGCAAGCTGGAAACTTCTGCTTAGGTTTGAGGCAAACTTTTACCTTCTTTAATATACTAAACACATTTTGTTTTCAACATTTTGGAATCACGAGAAAATGGCTGAGGATGATCTAACATTTGCAGGTTTATGCAAACATTTTTTAGTAGATCCTACTCTATCCAAGTGAACTAAAAGCAATGTTTTTAAACAAATTTAAACAAATGAGGAGTACTTTTCACTAATAACTTTTTTTCTCCTAAATTCCAAAAGCATTTTCTGTTCCTCTGCATTTTGATCTTGCTGTCATGGGTAGAACTGGCAGAAATCCCACACCTTCCATATGCCATGTGTACCTATATCTGTAAGGTTCTTATACGAATCCCATACTTTATAGGCTTGTGCCCATGCGGAGCACAGTTGTCTTGCTTTTGTTCCCAACACAGGTGAGTTGATTTCAAGACAATGTGGTAGTAAATATTTCTTTGTGACAGGAACCGGTAGGTTCTGTTTAATTCCAGCAGCAGGGCCCCAGGGTCCACCATTGCCCTAAAATCACCTGCAGAAGGATTCATGGCTCTTAGCAGGCGTTCATTCTGCTGAGACAAGGAAAGAAGTAACAGCCACCAGTCACCAACTGCTGACCTAGATTAGTCAGCATACAGTTGTTTTTTGTCTTCAGAGGACATCTCTGAAGTGATGGAGACAAGCAGAGATACTGCAGGAGGATATGAAGAGCCAATTGGGGTGACTCTTAACATCTTCCATCGTTTAGTCATGGTTAAAAGATAAGGAAAATCTCCTTTGGGAGAAGACGTGATTGGATAATACTGGTATAAAATAGAAATTACTGTCAGTGGTGAAAATACGCCTTTAGAACGGAATCAGTACTCTTCTGGGCATTATGGGAAACATGGAATTTAGTTATACAAAGTACATTAATTATTCATTATTTAGTGGATCACTAAAAACTAGGAAAGTTATTCTGGATGCAAGGGTTCCACCATAGACAAAACTCTGGGCTTTGGCAGGTGTTGTTCATCCTAAAGGAATTCTATTGCAGAGAATGGATGATAGATCCTTGGGTTGCAGGAAGTCTTGTGCTGTTCCCCTGAGTGGAACTAAAATCAAATGGAATTAATCTCTCAGGGTTATGTTTTGTGCCTGAGAAAATATAGTGAAGGCAATACACTGGTCACGGTAAAGCACTAAAGTTTAATCTCTTACTTTCCTATTGTCAATAAAACTAAGCACAGCCTGACAAGCCTGGGACAGCCTTCCAAAGCTTTGCATCAAACCCTTCTGTCTCCATGTCTTCCCTGATATTCTGCACATCCCTTCACCATGAAACTCTTGCACTTTATTTTTTGCTGCCTTCTGTACTTGACTGTACAGCCCTGCTTTTTTAGCACCAGTACAGGAGTGCTGCAAGCTCCTCCTTTGACCTCATAAGGCTTCTGTTCCTGCTTACCCAGCCAGGTCTTCCACATGCCTTCTGTGGCACTGCCATTCCTTTCCATGTTCCAGGACAACAGGGGACAGACAGCTGGCCTTGAAAGTCCAGCAAACTCAGAGACAAGCTTCTCTCTGCTCCTAGAGTTCATAACCTTAAAGGAGCTCAGCACAGGGTCCAGCCCTTTGTGCTTCTAAGGAAGGCTGTTTATGTTGGAAGGTGAAAGAAGGAAAGGTGAAGGATCACAAAGGAGAGAACACTTCTTCAAGGCAGACATTTGATTCTCTTGTTTTGGACTTAAGAGCAAAACCATCTGCATGGTACAAGCAGTGCCAGGCAAAGGCTGGCTGCTATCCCTGGGGGTCTGGCAGGACAGGGAGCAGGAGCTGGATTTCTCACAGGTCAAAAGAGAAAGTTTGAGGAAGAACAGGAAAGTGAGAAGTATGGGTATCCTTCCTCTTCAAGCTGTCTTTAGAAAAGCAGGAGAGGTTATTAAAAAAAGTTGTGTGGAGATAAGATATTGCTACTCCTTATATTTAGGGCCCCAATTTGCAAAATCAGCTTCAGATCCACATGTGTCAGGTGGGTCAGAGATTTGATGAAAAGATGTCTGTTCTCAGTGTTTTCTGTGTTTATGACAAAATAACAGCCTATGAGCCTGATTCTCCTTGCTTTACAGTAAATACAACACAAACTTCTCTACACACTGGATCAGAGTCTCATTTATTTGCAGCAGGAACTGTGTAGCAAATCACCTCACTCCCGATTTCCTCTCCCGCTGGAATTTTCACCTTGTCCCAGCGGTTTTGCTCCCGGTTTTTCCCCTGGCTGTTGGAATGTGCACGAGCACCAAAGCGAGGGGCTGCGCTGGGAAAGGTCAGGCCAGCCTGGGGCACAGCGAGGAGCCGGCTGGGCAGTGGAAAGTTACAGCCCTGAGCTGCTGCAGGAGCTGCCCCGCTCCTCGGGAAATGTGATACCTGCTCCCAGAGACCGTGTGGAAAAGGCTGAGTACTCTTCTTCGAAGCGCTCCTCTCGTTTGAGGGGAGTTTAGAGTGATTTATCATGTATCTTTATTAGAGGAAATTTGTTTTAATCGCCCTAATCTAAATCTCTTGCTTATAGTGCCAGGGACTGCAAATATTAGTGTTTTATCAGTATTTCTTCATTGAAAACTATTGTGATCTCAAGCATGATAATTCTGCATGAAAATGATAGCAAGCATGACTCAGTATGAGAAGAGTGATGGACAAAAATAGGCCAATTCTTTTCAAATCCTATTCTGTCTTTAGTCCTTCCCTGTGTATTGTACCAGAGCCCATGAACACAGCTGAGCAATAATATTTGCTAGTAGCTGTTTGTGTTTCCAGTGGAAATCAGTAGTAAATCCCAGTGTAAAACTGTTTTTTCATCCACAAGGTCTGTTTGTCCAAATTTCATTTGCTGGATGTAACATGGAATTTGTCTTTCTGCTTTTGATAGGAACTCCTTCAGTGATGTTTAATTTTACATCACATTCTAGTAACTGCTATAGAAAAGATCTGGGTGAAGGTTCATGACAACAGTCCAACTATTTGGCACAGGTTTTCTGTAAACAAATCAGTGAGTTGTTTAACCAGTGTGAAGTAAGAATTTCCCAATGCCTTGTGAATGAACGTGCTGCAGTTACAAAGAGATTTCATTAACTAATGTGAACCTCCAAAAGAAAAGGAAGAACAGGAAGAAAATCTCATGAAATGCATGTTGCAATTGTAGGTGGAGCTGTGGATCATGCAGCATGTTTTGGGTCTGGTTATTACAGAAAGGATGGGTTTTTCCCTACTGTGAACTGACTATTCTGCTTATATTTCAATAATGCCTCAAGTCTGATAAGATAGGGAACTGATCAGAAATTGCTGGTCTTGGGAACCCTGTGAGACCTAAACCAGCAGTAATCTGGGCTGTCGTGGACCTGAAAGTGGTTTGGCCATTCTATTTAGAGACACATCAAAATATAGATATACTTTATAGTGTTTGAAATACCAGTATGTCTCTAGAGACTTTAATCAGAAAAGATAAGAGTTGGAGCAATTCAAAGACAAGGCATGTTGTCAGTTCAAGGTGGCTTTAAAATACAGGGCAACCTGTGTGGTTGTAAGTCCCAGGAAGTGCATCACTCACTGATGACTAAACTCTGACACTGCACAGAGACAATTCAGAATATGAGTTTAGTGTATCGGTAGAGATGTGATTTACAATGCTGGTCAGAGCAAGCTGATAGCAGCCACGAAAATGAAGGTACATAGATAAGCTTTGGCAATATGTCACATAAGTGTCTTGCAAATTGCTGAGCATTTAGCATCTGCTTGCTACTATTTTGCACATCCATTCACTGTGAGAGGCCACGTGTTAGCAAAGAATTACTCGACTCAGTAATGACAAATTTTTTTTTAATGTTGTTTTGATGCTTCTAATGTGCTGTTCACACAGGAAGCCAGGCAGGCTGGTTTAAGTGGCTACTCAGCTTTGTGGTAGTGGGAGTAAGAGAGCCTCTAGACAAGAATCCATCTCCAAAACTCTGTTTTCCAGGATCTGCATTACCCATGAAACTTTCAGCCTTAGGTGTTAATGCCACGGTGATAAGGTCCACAGATGACCACCAAGGGACCATATGGAAAAAGGGCTGGGACCTATCTTCTAGCCTTGCTCCTGACCACTTGACTGAACATTGACAGCTTTCCTGAGCTCTATTCCCATATCAGTGAAAGAGAGAAAAGCAATGTTCTGAGCTGGATCCGTGTCCCCATTCAGTTAAATATCTAATCATGCTCTTTTCCATGAAGAGTGAGGTAAGATGACATTTGTCACTTCATTGTAATATCTCAGTATGTTCAGGAAAGTGTATTTTCTGAGACATATACAGGACAAAAAAAGTTCAAGCACACATTCTGAACTTAGGAAGATTCCTTCTGTGTGGAAATTCTGTCCTCTAACAGGCCATTCAGTTACCTTATCTGGAAAGAGAGCTTTTGCTCAGCAACCAGAGGGCTAGAACACAAAGAGAGGACTCTCCTTGTTCTTGACATCCTTCTCTTTAGTGGCCTATGCAGCCAAATTATTCTTCCATTTGAAAAGCCAGTTCTCAGTTCTGGCTGCACCTGTCAGCAGCATCACAACTTTTTTGTGATATTAACTGAATAAAGGAAGATATGTCAGACTTGCAGCGTACAACACTTGGAGGTGGCACTGAGACATGAATGTGTAGTTCATTAACAAAGGTAAGCAGGAGGATGATCTTCTGTTGCTCTTTAGAATACCTTGGTCAGGCTCTGAAAAGGCCAAATCTTTCTTTTTCTTAAAGCTTAAACAGTTCCAGATGCCTTTAAGACAAGAAATAAGCAGCAGGTAAGTGAGCATTGCTTTTCCTTTTCTAACAGACTCCCCCGAGGTGCCAGGGATGCTTTGTGACCTCTGGCATGACTCTTTCAATGGGGGCTGCAGAGCCAATTTGAGCCCAGGCTGCTCTCAGAGCGCCTTGGACACTTATCAGTGACCGTGGAGCTGTTCAGTGTGAGCCTGGCAGGGTGGCAGTGACTTGCAGGGCTTGTTTAGCATTCCTGGAGGCTGCAGGGGATCAGCTCCAGCACTAACAGAGCTCACTGCAGTCCACAGCTCTATGCTTTGGCTATGGCTTGTACTTAAAATCCATCCCTGGCCAGTAAGTGGCCACAGGTTAAAGGAATGGCACACTGCTACTGATTAGGAGTGCTCTGTGACCCACTTGGGAGAGCAGAAGGGATCTACTAGAGGCTGTAAAAAAAATTGATTGAATTTATCTGTGTAGTTAACTGGTGGTCTGGGAAAAGAAATCTTGCTTAATGCAACAGATTGTTTAAAAGTAAAAAAAACCAAACAAACCCAAACTATAATAGGATTTGGATGGAAGACTTTGCCTTTTAAACTGGACCCCCACACCAAGAAAACACAAATTTTTCTTTTTACTGTTTTAGGAGTGGTAACGTTTTTTCCCCCCATTTGACTCCAAACTCAGTATCTTAACTTTAGTGGGTTTAAAACAAACAATTGGAATATGTGTACTTGGAGCCAGTCCTATGGTTCTAGGAAATTCAAAGTTGGTTTGTATAGTTTGGGCTTCCTGTAGGAATAAAAAATACTAGTCCCCTGGTAGCATAGCGGTGTATGGCTGTATTGAAATGGAATTCATTGTCTCCTGAGCTTGCTGGGTCACAGTATGTCCCATGGCATTCTAAATACCCTCAAACTTAACACTGGATTGGCTGCAGGGCAGTGAAGGTAAAAGAGGAATGTTCTGCATTGATAAACCTGACACCAAGCCCATATGGGAGAGATAGTGACTAAAAGGATCCTGGGTAACTCTGCATGGCCCTGTGTGGGTCTGTGAAGGGGCAAAGCCTGGGGTCTGTCTCCATTTTAACTGCTGGTACCAGCAGAAACTTTTCTGTTAATTTTAGTATTAGATCCCCACATGACTGTGGAGTTTGATGTTTAACTATATCATGTGTCCTCTTCTAGCAAACTCTGAAATGACTGAATAAAAGTAGAGTCACACAGGACTAATGGGAATTTTGATTGTTGTTGTTTGTTTGTTTTTTGTTAAAGAGCACAATAAAATCTTTCCTAAATTCTGAAGAAATCCAAAGTGCTGCATGTGAGGCTTTACTGCCACCTTTCTTTTCGGCACAGGGCTGGTGTTCTGCAGCTCTGGGTATTGAGTGATTTGACATCCTGGGAGAAAAAGCTGTCCTGGCTGAGGGGCTGCTCCCTGCATTTAAACTGAGAGCTGCCTGACCCACCCAAGTAACTTTTTATTGAGATTACTCTTGGTTCTGGCACAGTGAGCTTCCCTTTCTCCTGAGCTGGCTGTAACACAGGTACCAATGACTACTGTAATTGATTAACTCATTTTGGGGTGAAAAGCTAAGAAAGCCTTAATCTGAGTCCATATCTGTGTCCTGGCCTGAAACGTTATTGAGCCTGAGATTAGTGATGGGTGCATTTTGAAAGCAGTGGATTGAAGGCCCAAATGATGAATTGCAGCATTTCTAGGTCCTTACTGAAAATATATCCCAGCAATTCCATGGAAAAACAGCTCCCACACCAGGGAGTGCAACTGTAGGAGACACATTTGTGTGTATGTAGTTGGATCCAAGTAAAACTAAATCCAAAGTGGCAGTGGCCCAGGATGAAACTTGATGCTAATTGTACATAAATAGCAGAGGGACTGTCATATGACAGGCTATAATCAATAAAACATTCCTGTTGGGACTAATCTGCATGTCAAGTGTCCTTACTGGAATGGAGTGCTGGCACTGCTGTGTACCCTGATTTAAGAGTTGTTCAGGATTTATTCCTCACAGAAAATTAATTTCTACTTCTTTTCACTCAAAAGATCTGGACTAAGCAAATGAATGAAACATTTTGTGGAGTAGCTGCTAGGCACTGTATCTATAGTTCTGATAAAATAATGTATGTGTAGAAGTGCATTCTTGGAGTAAAAATTGACTTTTTTCCCCTAATAAGAAATTTAGCATTTTTTGTTTCACCTAGTTAGAAAACAGAGCTCAGCCTTGGTAGATTCTATTCATTTTTTCTTTGCACAATATCACATGTCTAGAATTGTTCTAAGGCACAAGTCTGTTTAGTAGATTTTTTTTTTTTTTTTTACAAGGAACAGTTTGGTGCTCTTTGTGATCACATCACAATTAGCATGTTGAGAATTTGCTGATTTTTTTTGGTAAATCCCAAGTTCTAATAATTTGCAGCTACAATTGCTTGTAGCCCTAATACTATAATCACTTCTGAAACTTCACATGTAGGGAATTTTTTCCTTACTAAAATTATGTAGAGCTGTATTAAAATGATAATGGAGAAAAAGGAGTGATGGCTGCAAAGGAAACTGTAGAACCAGAGTTGAGAGAAGGCTGAAGAGTATGATTTCATTCAAATGAAAAGGAGGAAATTATCTAAATAATGAATTAAATGTGTGATTTCATTCAAATGAAAAGGAGGAACTACCCTAAATAGAGGTGTCAGGAAGATGAGCACCTGAACTGGAGCCATAAGATATTCTGATGGAGAACATTTTGTGCTTGTGAGTGTTTGGGTGAGAGTTCCACTGACTAAAGTCAGTGTGATCAGATTGACTTTTAAATAAATACCATCTTCCTTTTCATAAGATCTCACACAGGGTTTTGTTACAGGAGTTTCCTACAACAAAGTTAAAATCTTATTGTGTAAATGCTTGGAGGGCCAGAGAATCGTATGACAATTGGTACATTATGAAAGGAAGTTGCAGGAATTTTCCTCCAACTTTATAAGTTTTAAATCTACTAAGAGGAATTAATTTTAGTCCTCTACACCAAATAATCAAAAATGCCTGCACAGAGAACTGGCTGATGAGATGAGCCCCGTTAAGAGCTGCCCCTCTGTGTGACAGTTCCTGCTGTCCCCCCTCTTTGGAGGATGTTTTTGGCATCCTGCAGGTTTGGGGGCTGCTGCACACAGCCGGCTCCCAGCTGACAGCTCCATTTGCAGCCACTTCTGGCAGGAGGCAAAAGTCTTCAGTTGTTAGGACAGAGTGAGGCAGTGTAGGACCTATTGTGGTGTTCTCTCAGAATATCCAGTGTTTTCCTCTCTTCCCTGTGCTTGTTTTCCCCTGTTCCACGAGGGCTGGGTGAGGCTCTTTTGGACCAGAGCACAGATGAAGGTCCCAGGGACCTTGGACACTTCTCAGAAGGGTACAAATAACACTTGAAGGGTGCTTTGATTTGGGCCTGTCAAGAAGTTGTCTGGGGTTGGAGGAATCCTTGGGGATTATCCAGCTAAATATTCAGTTACTGAAGAAAACCTGTTCCCATTTATAGCGCCATTTATCATTTTTGCTGCTGAGTCCCTTATTTAAGACTAAATTTATGAGACCTCTTATTAGATCCAGTTTCTATTTGGAATCCTGAAGTATCAAAAGAATAAGATGTATCCCACATCCAAAAAAACCCAAGAACTTTTTAAAATATTATTATTTATTTTTAAATGATTTTAAAAAAAAATTTATTCCAGGCAATGCTGCTGTCGTCTGAGGAACATCTCAAAGCACAGTGCCCCACATCAGGCATCATTCACAACTTCCTTCTCATCCCACCAAAGAACCCTGAGCTGTATTTCCTCATTTCCCTTCTCTTAATAGTCCATTTTCCTTCCCCACCTTCTCACATTGCTGTCCTGGCATTCTCTTGCATGTGATATTTATATAGTTCTTAGCTGGAAATGGATTTCTTCTGGACCTAGAATGGTCTGGGAATTGCATTACACTCCAAGGTGACTTTCCCTGTAGTTACAGCTCTGTTTCCTATGCTAGCAGGCACCAAAGTCCTGGCTCTAGCCTGCTTTTGTCATATGACACATTTTTTCCTCTTAAACAAGGAATTTCCTTGAAACTATTGTTATTTTTAGCCTAAAATCACCTGACAGTTTCTGATGTCACGTTGTGATTCAGCTCCTTCACCTGAACAAGTGAAGAAACTGTCACTATTTTACTACAAAATTGTTGGTGATTGCTATTTAGGAGTCTTGAGCTTCTGGGATTGTCACAGATCTGCTGGGATGAAATCCCAATATAATTCTGAAAGAGGAATATAGATTAAATTAATGTAATTTGCCTTTAAAAGTTTTCTCTTTCATGTGATAATCTGATTAGAACTGAGGCACTGTTTCATATTTTATTACCCACAGAGGAGAGATTTATGCCAGGTTCTTGTCTCATGTTTGATTCAGATCTTTGTGAACTGTTGGTAACTGGCAAAACATCTCAGTAGAGTTATTTGCATGGAGCTTTCTGAGCCTCTTCTTCAGCATTATTGATACATCTCTAGAAATAAACCTTTTTCTAAAGGTTCAGAGGCTTTAGTTCATGTGGATAAGCATAGAACATTTCACATCACTTCCAAAGTGCAGCAAGAATGTTTCTCTTGTGAATTTTTTTCTTTTTTCTTTAAGGATTGCCATGAATAATGATGGAGTTATGACTCTGCAGCTCAGTGTCAATCCACTGCATAAACTTACCTGTGCTTTTGGAGAGGGCAGGGTGGTGCCTGAATCATGACTTTTTTTCTTTCTAGGAGAGATTAGTTTATTTTTCAAATTTCAAGTAATATTTTCAAGCTGGTTTAAAGAAAGCATTTGGGTTTGTACCTTAGATAAATGACAGACATTTGATCTCTGGTGCAACCCAAACACAAAAAATGTTTGAAGTGAGGGGGATAAAAACTACGTTATCTTCAACTGAAATGATTTCTGTGAGTGCTCACTTCTCCAGTGTTGCATTTTTTAATAACCTGTTTTGTCTCCTTAAATTTCTTTGTCTGGACAATAGAACACAGTGAAGAACATTTCAGTGGAGTTACTGGAGGTGATGGGCCTGGCTCACCATGACTGAAATGTGTAAAAAATGATGATCTCTGTAAAAGTCACAACAGAATTGTCCAGATCTTATCTGAGCATCTAGAAGAGATGAGAATCCCTCTGCTCAGGAGAATGGGATGCAATAGAGGTATCACTCATTGCAGCAGGAAAGAATTCCACAAGATCCAGACAGAGGTATTGTGTGTGTTCCTGGTTCAGGCCAGTGTTATGGGTATGCCTTACCTATTGGCCTTGATTGCAGGCACTATGAACTTCTCAAGGCAAGAACAGGGTGTTTGGAAAGTGCTTGGTGTGTCATGGATCCTACTGGGAATAATAATAATACTCAGAAAAAAAGGATTTCTTGGTTTTAGCATGAGGCAAACTTCTTGTCAAAAGTGCTGACCAATTGAGTTGAAATATGCTTGCATTTGGTGTGGGTTCTGAAAGTGTTAAACCTTATAAAAGCTTTCATGCTGCTGAATTCACCCTTCAGGGAAAGTCACTGGAAGTCTGGGACCTGTTGCTCAACACAGAAAGAAGCAGAGCACAATAAAATTTTTAGCATCTTCCCCTTAGGCCTCAAGGCTCCAAATCCTGTGAGAAGGTTGGGTTTTGCTGAATGATGGGAGGGATAATGTTGCATTCCCTACTCAGAAAGCAGCTGCTAGGGCTGGCATTAGGATGGGGCTGGGAAGTGGAGAGGAATTCAGAGTCCTGAAGATCTTCTGGCTCCTCCTCTGCCTCACTAGACATTTGGAGAAGCTCCTTTTCTGCAGCAGTGAGGATGACACATGGGTGGAGCTGGGCTTCCAGGAATGCTCTTGGAGCACGTGGGATGCTGGGCCTTGTTTTTCTTGCCTCAGTGCTCACTGTGCCCACATCCATTCTCTCAGGTAAACAGAGTTGTGATTTCTCTCTCCCTTCTCCTCCATGTAGAACTGGAACATGTGTTCCACTGGGCACCTTCAAAGTAGGTTAAGGGGCTGTCTGGTGCTTAAACATCAAAATAATGTTGTGACCTAGTAGGTATAAGCGGGTTTTGAGGCAATGGTGTGATTCCAGGTAGTGCTTGTGGAATGGATCTTCCTCCTCTGGTAAATTATCTGTTTTCAGGTGATGCCACCCAGCTGTAAATGTTGCTGCTTGTTCACATCACCCCACAATTCCTTCATTTTGGTCTTCTGCTTGACTGGGACTGCAGCAGAGTTCTGACACAATCTCAGCCAGGGTAAGAAAAAAGCATTTTCTGATGTCACCAACCACCACATTCGTTCATACATATCTTAACTCCCAGTCCTCAAGTGCTGTTATTTCTGACAAAATAAATGGGGTTTGTTATTTGCTGTTCATTTGTATACAAGTTTGTGGTGAGAGAATGGGGACATTTTTTTCCACATCAACTCTAAATCCTTTATTTTAGTTCTAGTCAGAAAACAGAGAAAATGATGCAAGAGAATAAAGTTCAGTGGAGGGGGAAAAATACTGATGCCTTGAGGTGGTCATTCTACATAAATATGACTATGTTACCTGCTTAATGCTTTACTTTCTCTGTGAATCCAAGCCAGCAAACCTGATGGGAAATTTACTTTCACATTGAGAACTGGAGCATGTGTAGTTTAGAAATCTTATATACACATTTTATAGCATGAGCAGTAGGTTCCCTCCAGCTTGCTTTACTTCTACTGGGTTTTGCATGGCTGGAGTTTTCTTGTTGTAACAGATAATCCCTAATGACTAATGGCACAGAATATTGGAGGGGTTTTCTCCCTGAGCAGTCAAGGACAAATCAAAACAAAAGAAATATGAACAGTCACACCCAGTGTTGAATTGCTGTGATCATTATATACAGGACACTGCTCTGGAGAATACACTTGGAGTCAGTGTGGTATTTTCAGCCTCAGTACTTTTAATGTGGGCAGAACCGGATTGAAGATTTTTAGGGTTTCCCATGTGTGGTATCTCTTAAACACCAGTTCAATGGAGATATTCACACAAGAAGTTCCGCTGGTGTTCTGTGTGTGCACATCTTTGAAGGATCACTTGGAGGTTGGGTATTGAGGTGCTGAGCATCCTTTTTTCTCCAAAAAAACCAAAAAACCCAACAAACCCAACTTTCATTATCACTTTGCAATAAATAACTTTTAATATCACTTCTTAAAAAATCCTTTTTTCCTCCTGTTTGATTTTGTCAAAGGCCCAATTAAAAGTGGTATTCAGTGTCACATTTTGATATCTACTTAGGCACAGAAAGACACCTTGGGGAGTTTTCAGAAGTGTTTAATATTTGGAATGTTTTCCCACATGTCCAAGTCTCTGCTGCACAGAAAACAACCCCTGTTGAGAGAAAAGAGCAGCTGAATTCCAGTGACTTTCTCCCTGTTTAGCTGGAGAGTGTGAGACTGTTAGAACTTGTTCTCAGTTTCAGCTCAGTAATTCAGATACCTGCTCTCTGGGATCCTGGGGAGGAAGTACATAATATGGGTGTAATTTGAGTACCACTCTCTTGTCCTACTCCTTCTGACAAGAAAACTGCTTTAGATCACAGAAGAGCTCTCAATTAATTTAGGCTCCTGTGCAGGGACACTCCCTGTGTTTATTTAACATCTGTTCAGGTTTCTGAGCAACAAAATAAATTATTTACAGAAAACCCCTGAAATTTGTCTGTGATAAATGTGAACCTGAAGATTTCTCCTGAGCTATGTCTAGCATGAACTTTATTCAATGTAGGGATCATGTTTATATAATTGAAATTTTGGACAGATTTTTGACAGATCTTTTAGGATGTAGTATTTTGTTTCCCATTACATGAGCAAAACTGTTTATTGATGATGAGAGAAACTGAAAGTTTTGATTTATAGTTTGTTTGCTGCTTCATTATTTCCGTATCCTACATTTACAAGGGTTGGGCAAGAAGTTAAGCACTTTAAATGAAAGATTGTTCATAGAAGTAAATAAAACACTGGTGGAACCTTCCTCTCACCTTGTCCATGGGTGTGTCTGACAGTTTGCACATTTACCAGATTCATTTCTGTCAAGATAATTAATTGCAGAGGTTTGATGAATTGTAGTGTGACCAGAGATGGTAAGCGTTGGTAAATATTACCAAATTTGTGAGGGTTTTAATTATTATTAGGCTAAAAACATTGAGTTCATATGAAAGCTGAGAGTTCATATGAAAGTTCCATAAATCTGGTGATTTGATTTTTTTTCCCCAAACCATGTATCTGGCATTTATTTGTTCTTTTATACTGACAGTCTTTATAAACAATAATGCATCTGTACAAAAATGTGCACTAAAAATAAGTCCTTAAGGGTTTTCAGCCTCCAACTCTTTTAAATCAATGCTAGAATAAATTTGGCAGTAGATCACAAGTTTGTTTAGGAGATGAGGCTGAGAATTATCTACAAAATGGTCTGGTTAGCATAATCCTTAATTTTTGGGTGTGATTTCTATGGTCAATAGACACCAATTCTCTTCTCTGATTATGTCAGCACAGCTGAAAGTTGCAGGCAGGAATGGTGGTTAAACGTAATGAAGGCTTCATGGCATTTTGTTTGGGGGGGGGGGGCGGCTTTTGGATAATTGCTCTGCTTCTACCAGAGTAACCACAGGAAAACATCAGAAGTTTTGAGAAATTCCAGAATTCGGGTTTGAATAAATAATTGCTCAACTATTAGCGCACAAATATTTTGGTATATGCCAAACTAATTAGCAGTTTGTCATGCTACAAAGCAGACTGGCAGCCTGTCTCTGAAATACTGGGAGGAGTCTGAACTTTAAGGCTTCATTGTGTTAGGATGGGGAAGCCAAGCCTTTGTGCAGAGCTGTCACCTTCAGTGGGTTTAGGTGTTCACAGAGGTTTGAAACTTTAAGGTTGGAACAGCTGCTGTAAGGTTGAGTGATGTCACATTGAGTGTTTTGGGTGTGAAAGCCGACTCTCAGCTTTCAGAAGCCTCTTAAATGTTTGTGTGTTCAAGCTTTTCAGAAAAAGACTCATTAAGGAGCTGCTACTCTGTGTTAGAGCGGAAGTTTTGCATCAGGAGTGGTGATCAGGACAAACAGCAGCAGCTCTGAGGCAGCTGTGAACAGTCCATTTTAACCTCATTGCAGTGCCACTTCTCAATGGGCAATAATAAAGGTAAACTTCGACAATTGGAATAGCACTTGTTTCTAAAACTGAAGAATTAAATCTTACCCTAATCTGATCTCCCTGCCTTTTTTATGCAACACCACCCTCTGGCCCTTGCTGGGGAAGACTCCTGGAAGAGTCTATTTAACTTACAGAACTTTGATATAAGAAGAAAATACCTCAAATATAGCCTTTTTTGTATTTTGGTCATTAAATAGAGAAATCTACCAAAGTGTTGTAACTGTAGTTGGTCAGCAAAATAAATTGTTTTGCTGTTGGCTGAAGTTCTGTGCCTTTGCAGGGTTGCCTCAGTGGCTAAGCACATCTTGCAAACACTTCACTTTCACCTTTGCTTGCAGCAGCAGTGTCAGTCACTGCAGCCTGTGGAAACTGCATGGAAGATTCCCTGCAGTGCAGCCATTTGGAGAAGATCCCTTTCCCCCTGCAAGCAGAACGGATCCCATTGGTATCCTGGAAGGAAGGACTGCTTGTCCAGAACAACTTGTCTCTGTTTCAGTAACAGCTTTGAGTTTAGTCAGAGACAGACAGAGATTCAGCTCTTTTCTAACATATAATTTACACGGATTTTTCCCACAGGGGTGATTTTCAGTAGTAGCACCTTGTTGGGCGGAGGTTCCTCTGAGTTCTTTAGGGAGATTTATTAGTGATGTACAAGCCCATCAACTGTTTTGCAGTGACATTACTTGTATCTACAGCCACGTGGAATCAAAGAGTTTTGTTTGCAGCCTTGGATTGCAAATAATTCTTCAATTTCTAGCATCTTCAGAAGCCAAGGATTTCTAGGATTATTTGGATAAGAGATAAAAAAAAAAATCCAAAAACCAAAAAACAACTCTCAAATCAGCCATAAATTGAAAGTGGGACCTAGTGGTCATTTAGAAGTGATTCTTGAATATTTGTGGTAACGAGCACTAAATTGTCTCAGTAAAATATTTTTTCCTCTTATGCTAATTTACTTACTCAGTTTTAAAGCAGTAAGAATATAAACCCATGAGAAGTTACTATAACAACACAATAGCTACAGTAGCATCTTGTTAAAATAATAATTTTAACAGTGGGCCTAGTGGTGAACACAAACACAAGGACTCCTTATTTTATTGGAAGAATATTTTTGCAAAGAGCCCTGCATTATTTGGAGCGTGTTAACTCTGTTCCAGATGTTTTACATCCCACCTGATAATCATAAGTTGTGACATGAAAGAAGTCTAGAAATAACTGCAGCTCTGACTCGTTTTTGTTGATCTCATGAAGGTGTGTGCTCAAGTCAGCCACACGTGATCATATTGCCTGTGAGAGCAAGGGAGCAGAAGTAAATGCCTCAATTAATCATTGTAGAAAAAATTCCAGATCTGTAAGCATTCTGCCTGAGTGAGGAACTGAGGATTAAACCTCAGGAGCAGCCAATGCTTTAAACATTTCCATGAAAAGGTCATCTCCAAGCCAGTATTGCTTATCCTGGCTTTTGTATTCCCTGTCAGTCACAAAGGGGGAACACACACATGCTGGAAGAAGGTAATTGTTGCAGATTAAAGCCTCATGTGAAATGAAAGGGCCATCAAAATTCTTTATAGTTGCTTGGCATGAGTTCTGATAATGCAGAGTTCTCTTTTATTATTATTTTAAAATGCAGCCTTCTAGCACAGACTAAACAAAAGTCCCCCAAGACAATAGGAGTAGCCTGTGAGCAGAGTGTGGAACTGCTGTGCACAGCTGGAGCTGGCAGGTGAAACACAGGCACACAAGTGCTTGTTCAAATAGGAAGATTTAGATTTCTTTTACTTTCCCCCTGCCCCCATGTAACTCCATCTCGTATTTTAGTTGCAGATAATTTTTTTTTGTTCTGCCATATTTTAGATCTATCTACCAGCCTTTATTTTACAGAGAAATATATTTTTCTTTTGTTGGGAGAATAAAAAACGCCAAATTCCCTGGTGCAGCATGGCTGCTCATCATGGAAAATTAAAAAATAATAGTAATTAAACTGATTTCTTATGAAACTCACATGCAACAACTACTTTTGACACATTATATGTGATAACAGTGTCAAGATATTTATAAAAGACACTTTGATAATTTGATTCAGGGTTGTGCTTGAATAAGTTACACACCAAGGAGGAATACAGGACATTTTCTTGCAGTCATTAGACATTGTGCAGCTTTTTTTCTTGTTCTGTTTATGTTTTGCACAGGTTGACCCCTCTGTGCTCCCTCTTTCAGGTTCTGTTGTTCCTGACTGAAGTCAATGAGTGCTCTTAGTGCACACAAAAAATTGCAACTCAGTGAGGCTTCCACCCACTCCCTGACAGTCCTCAAGGAAATGTCAGCAGCCACTGATGAGAAGAGGCCTCCTAACTTAGAGGTGATTATTTTTGCTTTGATGCTTTTTAGTGCCTTTGTTGGTATATTCTGATCAGCATGATCCCAAAATAAAACTAATTCAGGCTGACAGATGCTATCACACATTCAGTGTGAATGGAGTTCACTGAGACTTTGCAGTTTTAAGTTACCTAATACTGAAAAGCCACTGCTAAAACATTATCAGCAACTACTTTAAGTGATTAAAAGCCAAAATATTATGCTTAAGCATGTAAATGCAAGATTAAAAAGCTCAACAAAGCTTTGAAATAAAATATCAATAATAAAAAATCTTTAAAAGGATTTTTAAAGAAATAGCAAAAATGTCAACTGGACTAAAGTTTTCTGCTTAAATTTATGCCAAAATAATTCAAATTTTTGTCATTTCCCTTTTTTTATGATCAAACTGTGGAATTTCCTATTTTGTTTCTGTTTTGCTACTGCAACTAAAGCAGTCAACAGCCAAAGTCATTGTAGAAAACCAAACTTTCAGTAAAATTTGAACAAATGTATGCCCTCCCCATGTTTGCAGCTTCTGTTCTCTGACTAATTTTGTTTTGTGCTGATTTATACTGTCCAGAGTCTGCATGTTCAATCATCTTCATGTTTCTTCTTGTCCACAGTGAGCCCTGTTTCCCTTTGCAGTGCCTGTTTCAGTGGGAAATGTGTATTTTTAATTATCTGCTGTCCTTATTTGAAGAGATGTGTCCCTGCACTGTATAAATGTACTCCTGCTTGTTCCTTGGTGAGTACCCATGCACAGCAATGTTATTAAAGTTGTAATTTGCTCTGTCCAAACATTTGCAGCTATCACTGCTACATCTGTAACAGAAATTCCTTGGTAAGAACACTTGAAACTAGTCCAGAGTTGCTTTAATTTTTGAATTGTGCCTGTGCACAGATTAGTTTCAGATTTTAAAGAAGAACTTTTTCTGTAGATATTGAGAGTCACTTTTCCTGACACTTTTCCATAGCTGTTGCCTTCATCAGTGGGATGTAAGAACAGAGTATGATGATGATAACAATAATAATAACAACAATAACTTATTTATTCTTCCTTAAAATATAGTTTTTCTGTTTGTTTTCAAGAGGTTATTCAAAAGATAAGAAGAGCATCCAGAGAAAATATGTTTGTTAGTAATATAGTTTAAATATGGGTGTTTGCCTACCAGTCTGAAAACATCAGCTGGGTGGAGGAAGCCTTGAAATGGTTTTGGTTCATTACAGACTTTAGGCTCCTTCATAATTCAGAGCCTCACAGAGCTGATCCAAAGCCCTTAAATCCCTGGGATCCCTTCCCATGGCCTTGGTATATTTTGGAGAAATTGCCATCCACAGTGTTCTCCCTTCCTGAGCAAGGGCAGATCTGGCAGCATGTTTGGGATCACTCTGGAGATACCCATTACACAAACTTCCTTTGTCTGGGGCTGCTTCGCCAGCAGGATCATTTATCCCAGTTTTAGGGGAGCTATGAAGCTTTTTGTGGGAATCAGACCTCTCCTTCTTACATAACACCAAGGTTTTGTAAGAAGAATTGTAAAAAGCTGGTTAAAAAACACAACAAAAAAGTCCATCCCAGGTTCTGGTTGTACCTGCTTGCTTGGAAGGTGTTGCACTGGATTGTTGGGGCCTTATCAATTCCTTGTTAACAGCCTTAAGCACTTAGTGCTGAGGATTCCAAGTATTTTTCTTGTAGTGCTATTTTTAAATACAAAAAAGCCTCTCTGCTAGGTAGCAAAAGGAATTTAAGCTTCTACTGGATGTGTTAGAAGAAGAAAACCTACCTTAAGCCACTGGTTGCTGCCTGTATATTCATGCTTAGCAGGTTATTTCAATACCATGCAAGTTAAATTCATATTCTATATTTGTTATTGATGAATTTGCAGTGATAATCGTGAGTTTTTGTGAAACTGGACTTGTAAGTTCTTGGGCTCATTTCTATCCATAGCTGGGTAGAATTGCAGATTATGCAAGCTTTTCTAGTTGCCAACAAAATGATGAATCAAGTTCACAGCACAAGTAGCCCATGAAGCAGAGCAGGATTTGCAGGAGAATGGTCTTGACAGCTGCAGGTTGGAGAGAATTTGTTTTTTTTAAGAAGAAGGTGCAAAACCTCTTTGAACTCCTGTGCCTGTAAATAAATCCCCACACCTCAGCAGGGATGCCTGGGAGAGTGAGGGCTGGGCAGGACTGGCATGCCTGGGGACAGGATGTGATTCCTCATATCTCAGTTGGGGTCTGCAAAGTCAAATAAGGGAATGGGAGATGGGGAGAAATGTTTGATACTCCAGGCATGCTGCCTGCCAACATAAAGCAGAGCTGCCCTGAAAAAGGATTTAGTAATTTTCCCTGATGGATTTGAGAATCCAGTGTTTTGCAGCACTGGAAACTGGAGTGGTTCATGCCTTAATCAGGATGTTTTGGGTGGAAAGTGTTCCCCCTGTACCCACTAAAGACATGCAATGGGAGTTTTTCTGTAATGACTCTAATGAGGCTAAGATTTGATTGCACATCATCTAATCCCACATTTCTGGGTTGATTCATGGCTCCATTTATTCCTCTTTGACCTTCAGGATCTTGGAGGAGGCAGATTTGGCTTTTTGCCATATTTGTCAGCATTAGTAAAAACAGCATCTCTAAAACTTATTGAATTCTGGGTAGTTCAACAGAATATTTTAAGCACAAGGAATCTGAAAAACACTGATATGCCTAAATAATTGTGTCTTTAAAAAAAAAAGTGTCATTTGAGGGCATTTTGGTGTAGTATTTAGCTTGAAAGATGCCACTAAGAACTTCTTAGTGCTTATTACATTTTGACGGAAAAAGACTGGGAAGACAGACTGCAATTCTGAAAATTATGGAAGCAATTGCATAATGAGGCTGTAAAATAGGCATTGTCTTAATTCCAAAATCTGCCTTTACATTTTTTGGCTTGCAGCATTATTGTACCTGATAGTAAAATAAAAGGAGTTGAGCTTAACTTGGGTTCGGTGCTTTATTGGGCTAGAATAGATGAGAGGCCTGTTCCTGAAATGTTGAAGCAAGAATGTGTTCGAGGTCTTTGAAAATAAAACTGTAGAGAGAGATGAGAAGCAAAAGATGTGTGAATGACTTACTATCACTGTTAATGCTTGGGAAAACTAATATTTTTCTTTCTAGTTGTCTTTAATAGCATTTATACTCCATTCCAAGGTACTGCTTTGTAATTTGAAAATGCCAATTTTGTTGTTTTATGGTAAGAATCTTTCACTCTTCAGTGACAAATAATTTCCCCTTTCCCAGCTTTCTTTTTTCAACCAGGAACCTCGTTTCTGTCTGTGAGCCTTTTGTAACCAATTCCAAAGCACCTTCAAAGCACACTCAAATCTTATCAGCACCGCAGCTCTTTGTAGGGCACCCCAGGACAGGACAAAAGATGCACATGCAGGAGTGCATAAGGTCATTTAATCAGTGTGTTGCCTTCTGAAGGGGTGGGTGACCCTCTGAGGGGTGGGCTGAGGTGTGAGTGCTTCACGGTGAGATTAAATTTCACTTTATAACTCCTTATGGATAGTGGATCTTTAACTGCCCCTCCTCTGCCTTGTCCTGTCCAAACCTCGTGTCTGCTTCTGCAGGGAACAAACCAGTTCCCCACTGCTCCTGCCATTGAACAGAAAAAACCAAGGGATATGTGGAAGTCCTGCAAAGCAGGCAAATCTTTAGGCTGACCTGGGCTGGGTTTTAAAAAGGTTCAACAGAATCAACCAACTGCCACCTTAATATGTTGAATTCAATAACACAAAAAAATATGAGTGCCTAGAAAATTAAAAGCTGATCTCCACTTAGCTGCTATGTGTTCAGCATCAGGCAAGAAAGGAAAAAGAATCCAAATGAAACAGTAGCATATTGCTCATCCAGAAAATTTTTGACTAGAAACGCCACAAGCTGACTTTTTGAATCATCACACCAAGTACAGGGCTATGTCTGCATATAAGGCTCTGTCTGGGCCAAACTCCAAATTTCAGTAATCTCTATGTTAAATTGAGTGGTGTTTGTTCTTCCACATATTGATCTTGTGCTGCCTTTAAATTACAGAATTTTTACTATATCTTTATTTTTATAATATTTATAAATATTTTATTTAATATTATAAATACTAAATATAATATTATTTTATATAGTATTTATAATATTTATTTCTATTTATAATTTTTACTGTATTTTTAACTGTATCTTTAACTGGGAATTCTGTGACAGCAATAAATGGGTGAAAGTGGGACATTTGAGGACAACCTACAATTAAAGAGGCACAGACACCTTCTGACCCTCTTCAGGAAGCTGTCTTGTCGGGAACAATTTGGCTTTTTGAAACATTTTTCTAGTACTTGTAGGCTGAAAGGGATTTTAGTTGCCATATCTGGAAAACACTGGGATGAAAATTACCCTGGAAAGTCCTTCTAAGACCTTTGCAAGTAAAGTTTTCCTTTGTTATATCATCAAAAAATGCTGTGTAAGAGAATGTTTGCACCTGCTGTGTCTCCCATAACTATCCTGAGCTCAGCACTGGATTTTGTGTTCCTATTTTTAAAAGCCATTTTGCTAAATAGGTGCAGAGAATGTTCCCTCTGGAAGGGGAGGGGAACAGCAGTGCAGCATTAGGGGAGCGCCCTGAACTTGGCATGCCTTGTATCAGCTGAGAGTGTGAAAGGAGGCAGATAAGAGAGCTGAATAAATTAGCATGGCTCTTGTGTGCACCGTGCTGACTTGCAACTCCCAATGTCAGTGAAGAAAAACTCTAGCGTGAATAACCTAAGGGAGGGCTGGAATCCTCTCTGAAGGAATTTATCTTACCTACTGCTTAAGATGGATCAGATAATCCTAAGGAAAATGTCTTGCTTGGCTTGCAAGCGTTGGAATAAGTGTCTGAAGAAAGAGATGGCAAAGTAGGGATATTGCAACCAGACATGTGCCTGCTGCTTGCCAGCTCTGGAGGCCCTTTATAGGAGCCAGCAGCCTTGCCTGGAAAAAGAGCCAAGGAGTTATTGCAGCTTTCAGGAAGGCAGGGAAAACAAAGAGAAGGGAAAGCCACACAGAGCTCTTGTTTGGATAAACTATGTATGATTAGGCTGAGTGTGTTTGGGGAAAGAAGTGGGGAAAAGAAAAGTTACAGCTTAGTGATTCCTCCCCCCTCCCAGTCTTTTTTAAATACATGATCAGCAGCAATTCACTGCGGGCTTGTCTGTGCTTAAACTTGCCTGCTTTAATTAAAGTGATCACTTAAATCAATGTTAATACCTGAATGTGTGCAAGGATTCAGTACTTTGTATGAGTTTTGTATGCCTCTTAAACTACAGAGTGGATTTAACCAGTTTGATGAATATTCCCAAGTGTATTTGGAGAGTCTAAATTACCAGCAACCAGTTTTCCCATTCTTTCACTTTGTGTGTGTGTAAATGTTCTGTTTTGGGAAGTGTGTTGTGTTAACAGTTCATTTGGGATTATTCATGAGATTAATCTTGAAACTCTGTAAGTAATAGGAAGTCTTTCTGTGTCTTGATCTTTGAGTCTTGTCTTGATTAATGTTGATTTCTGGGAACTGGGCAAAGATACTGGGCTGGAATTCCAGGGAAAAGGAATTGCTTGCTTACTTTTGTCTGACATTTTGTAGTCTGTGTGCTTATGAAGGATCTAGAATTCGTCATTGATTTCTCCTCCAACATGAGACTGGCAAGACTGTATCTTGATGCTTGGCAAAATGCTGATCATGATGTCAGAGCATGGACCCACCACATTTATATATGTATTGAAAAATTGAAGTGGCAGCTACATTAAATGAAGTGGCTTTTAAGGGAGAAAAGAAATAATGAATCTAAATAAATGATACAGAACTCCTCTAAAAGGATCATAAAAATATAAGAGGGTAGAAGCGTGAGCTGTTTCAGTGGTGTAATTTAAGAGTGAGAATCCATACGAGATGAAATATTGAGGGAAAGCAGGAAACTTGGAGTTGCAATGAATATTATCAGGTGAGACAAAATGTGGAGAACGTGAAAAAGTTCTCACTACTTGTATTTATAATAACGTGGGGGAGTTTTATGCCTGTTTGTACTGACACACATTCATGCACCCAGTGTTAACTAACAGAAGTACATAAAAGTATGGTTCAGCTGCAGGGTGGCAGATACACAGCAATAGATTAGGAAAAAATGAGCAGTGGTAGGAAGTTCTGGGTGGTACGAGTGGAATAATTCCAATGTGGAGGTGAGAAATATCATCTCCTCTATTAATTTGACTGGAAGCTGTTACTTACTTTTGTTTGTTGTACATTTAATAAGAATTTCAGGAGGGAAATTCAGGAGGAAGGCAGCTGTGAAAACTATTTTGTTTTTTAATATTAACTAACCTAAGTTGTAGCCTGGATTAGTCTGCCACCGCCATCAAAAATTATCATTTTTCTTATGAGTAAAGAAAATCCCCAGTGGAGCTGCAAACCACAAGAGAGGTCTCATCCGGTGAAAAAAGCTTTGGAAAGCTTTACTTACGTGTCTAACTTCGACAAGAGGTAACTCGAACATGCAGGACTGGGAGCAGACCTCAGCCTAGATCGTGGAATGCACAAAGCAGCTGTTTTGCCTATAAATAAACCAAGAGCCTCTTCCCGAGTGAGGCTTTTTTCACAGATATGCCATGGAAATGAACTGCCACTCTGTTGGTTTTAAAGTATGCGGTAGTGGCAGGATTCACATTCTGGTGTGTGAAAGTCACGCTGGCGTCAGGTTTCAGCCTTATCACGGTGCGGTGAAACCGCTTGTGCTGCAAGAGTTAAATCCGTCAGCATTTCTCTTCCTAATCCCCCCGAGTGCCGCAGGTTTCTATCTTAGGTAGAAAGCAAAACTGCTGCACAATCTCCATGCACCACTGTTATTTTGTTTCCATCTCTTTGTAAATGCCTCCATATTTTTGATAATTTAACAGAGATTTTTACTGGGGGACGGCGGCGGTGGAATACCTGTTTTATCTCCTGGGCTGGTTGGCTTTTTTTGTTTTGTTTTGTTTTGTTTTGTTTTGTTTTGTTTTCCCCTTCGGTTTGTGGTTTGTTTTTTGTTTTGTGTGGCTTTTTTCTTCTCATTTTTTTCATGTGAATGCCGGGAGAAGCAGCAGTAGGAATCGCACGGATCTTGAGGGCTGGCCCAGTGCCTGGGGACAGCGTCTCAGTGACGCGGGTGGTTCTGGTGTCACTCGCTGTCACCAGGAACTCAGGTTCTCGCACCTATTTAATGGCTGTATATCACCATTTGGTGACCCCCAGAGCAGAAGCGTTACCCTCACCCTGTTCGCCTGTTCCGGGCAGGTCTCAGCCCCCACCCGCTGTACGGTGCAGGTGCAAAACCAGCAGCGTTCCCCATGTCGGAATGAGGCGGCAGCTCCGCATGGAAACAGGCGGGCCAAGAGGAGGGGCAGCAGGCTCCGATGGAGCTCGGTGCCGCCGGGGAGGGCCCAGCCCGGCGCTCCCGCTCCTGCGGGCGGGGCGGCTCCAGCGCCGGGACAGCGGCGGCTGCTGCCGCCCAGGGACGGGCAGCCCTGGCAGCCCTGGCGGCCGAGCTCCCGCTCCTTTCCAGGGCTGGCTCGGGGCCACGGCTGCAGCTTGTGTCAGCGCATCTCCCGAGTGCTCGGCTGGGAGGGAGGGGAGAACCCCGAGCGTTCTGTCCCTTTCCTGAGTGGCAGCTGCACGCCAAGGACAGCACAGCGCCTTTTAAAGGAGCTCTTACCCGGTTTTGGGCACAAGGCACAGCTCTTCCTCAGAGGAGAGGTACACCTTCACCCTCTCTCCCTCTCTTCACCCCTCTTCTCAACAGGATAGCAAATTCCAAAAATAAAAGGAAAACCAAATGTTTTAGTTCTGTTTAATAGGTCTTGGCATTCTTGTATTTCCTTTGTGGCTTCTGAGATCTTGCACTCACTTGGAGGAAAGTTTGAGGGGTTGGAAGTAGGTGATCTTTGAGGTCCCTTCCAACCCATAGCATTTTATGATTATGTTTCTGTGATTTGTCTATCCAAATCGGTAATTCAGTTCTTCCTACTCAGCCTTAAAAAAACCAACCAAACAAAAAATCCACAGCTGATGTTTTTCTCAATTAAAAAACCCCAAACAACAACCAAACAAAAATAAAAACAACCCTACAAACTACACTAAAATAAATACTTTAACCATAGTGGCTGTTCACACAGGCAGTTCTAGCCAGGTATTAGTTCTAAATTTTATATTAACTCAAAGGAAGTTCTTTAAGCTTTTCTTCTCAGTTTAGCAACTCAGATCTCAGAATGCAGCTTACATGCTGACAGCCTGTCTTCAGAGGAGTGATTTGTTAATAGAATATTCAGTCTGTTATTTCTCTGACAAAAGAACCTCCCCTTCTCTGACACAACCTCTTGTGTCAGAGGTGTTAATGTTAATGACAGTACTTTCCTGATCACAATTCTGCATTGGCTAAAAGGGTCTTTCAAATAAGCCTGATCTCCCTCCAATAAGGAGAGGATGAAATGGGCCAAATTTCTGCCAGCACGTTTTGCTGTGGGAAAGCAGATTTCTTCATGTTCTGTGTCCAGCCAGGCCCCTCTCCAGGCCAGGTTTGATGGGGCTGGCAGCTGTGGCTTTTCTTGTTGGCCAGGGAGAGGATATTGGATGTTCTCCCTGCTGGTCCCTGCGCAGAGTGTGCACAGGGAAACAGGCAGGGCCCACGATGGGGGCTCAGGGGAGAAAGGATGCTCTGTTGATAAGGTAATGGGGTCTGCAGCCTCAGGGAAACTTGCCAAAACCTTTCTCTATTAAGTGCAGGGATTATCCAAAAATCAATAATAAAGGTGGTCACCAGGGGAAGGGAAAATACATCTTCAAGGGAAGTCAAATTCTGCAAATGCTCCATGAGAGTAATCATAGCAGGATTTAGGGTGATTGTGAGGCAAATCAGATTGAGGAAAGTTGTTTTAAAAGAGACACTTAGCTAGCAATAAGGACCATATGTTCTTTCTTATCTCTACAGAAATGGCCATCTTTTTTAGCAGATTGACCTGTTTGAGTAGCTGCCACAGTCTTGATTTTTAGCATCTACAAACATACTTGTAGTGGAAATAATAAATTGCCCTAAATGAATATGTTCCATCAGTTTTTGTGGCTTTAGCCTTGTTTCACCTCTACCAGATTGTGAAGTGTGTAATTTTAATCTGCAACATGCAGGAATATTGGGATGAATTTCCTGAAGTCAGTGGATCTCTCTCCTTTTATGTCAGGAGTGATTGTGGCTCATCTGTTGCTCTGTGTTCTTCTTCCCAGGTGGGCTGGAGTGATGGTTTCTTCTCCTTTTTTAAACACCAATTTGGTTTGTCTGTGTTTTGACACTTTATCCTTCCAGAAAAGCAGTGATTGCTCTGAACACTGAAATCATACTTTGGCTGCAGTGCTGCTGCAATCAGGAGTATCAGCTATTGAAGGGAGCTCCTTTATTGTGTCATTATCTCTGCCTTTATAACTGGGTCTGGGTAGGACTTCAGAAACACTGACTTTTGTTTCATTTCTAGGGGCAGGATTTGTACTCAAGTTACTTCGTTGTAGTGTCCAGGAGCATCAGCCTTCAGGCTGCCACATGTTCAGATTCATTTCACCATGAAAAATAGAAGAAATACCTCTACCTCCTCATAACTGGTGACCTGTCAGGCATTTTTGTGGCCTTTTAAAATGTGTGCTTCCATACAATCAGTGGGAGTTTATAGAAAGTAAAGCTTGGTGTTTTGGGAGACATTTACATGCTGTTAAAAAACCTGTCAATTCATCTCAGAAGGGGTAAGGAATTGTGGTTTATGTTATTTTGTCATGACTTTGTTCTGGCAACTGTATCAAATCCAAATAAATTAGCAGCCAGCAGTGTGAAGAGCAGCTGCTACCATCCAGCTCTTAGTGTTCCCAGACCTGTGCCATTAGGACTCCTGCTTTCCTTTGCCTTTCCTCCCTCTCTCCAGTGTTCATTTCAAAGGTTATTAAACGAAATCAATTTCAGCCTTCCTTTAGCCTAATGCTTTCCAGTTTTTCTCTTCCCTGGCTCATATGTCTCATCCTACAGGGATATTCTTGTCTCCATTTTAACCAGCTCCTCATTTGAAGTGCTTTCCTGAAGTCCAGACTGATGAGAAAAGTGATTTTTCTAAATATAAGTGATAAAATAAATCTAATCAAAGGCACATGCCTGGTTAGCTGAGAACTGGCCTTTTACAAATTAGTGTTATATTATATTGGATTAAGATTCAATACTCATTTAGCTGGGATGCTAACCTACATTTTTGTTCTGGTTTTGTTGAGGATGCAAATTTCAGAGAGTTAGGAATTTTTATTCAAGGAAATTCCAAGCTTTATACTTCTGACATTAGAAATTCTTTATATTATATTATAAATATTAGGTGTATTAATTTCCTTCTTAATTGTGGAATTGTACCTTGTGTATCCTTAATTTAATTTATTCAGATTCCTTAATTTCACATAGGCCTAAATTACACTTGGATCTTGGCAGCCGGACAGAAAATTCCTGGTACAATTTTAACACCTCAGTGTCTGGCAGAGGATATTGCTGGCCCAAAGGATGTATTTTTGTTTGTTTGCTCAAAGCCATCAGGAGACCTGCGGGTAAGGTGTAAATCTGGGTTTTGCCATTTCCCTAATAGCAGCTGTTTTAACAAAGCATTAAAGCATTGATTAAGAGGTATTGTTTCTATTGAGAGCGACTGTTCTTAATTACTTTTCTTTTTCCCTGGGGGAATTAGTCACACTGTAGTATTTTTCTGAAGTAGAAGGTAAAAACACTGATAAAATCAGTTTGGAATAAAGGCTAGGTCATTATTTAACTATGTGATAGTGTGCCTATAAGGCTTGTGTTTCATAAGAATGTAACTTTTACTGCCCTAACCACCTAGATTACAAACTCTTAGGAACTATTTTTGCACTGCAATTCCAAGCACAGATTTGTGCTCAGTGGTCATGAGGTTCTTCTGCTCTGTAGTGTGACTAATCCTGGTGATTTTATCATATGCAAACCTCTTCCATACAGCAATGAGAATTTGGATTAAGGCTCCAGAACCATTTCACTTGGCATCTTTTCTGGACAGAAGTGAGCAGGAGCCCATCTGGCTCAGGATGCTGTCAGGAGCAGTCCCATGGAAATACAAGAGCATTTGGGACCTCCTAATTGAGGAAGCAGAACTTGGTTCTTGGATAATGATCCAATTGATGATCCTGACAAAACACTCTTCTTTATTGAAGTGCTCCATTCCTTGGGCTACCTAAAGCTTTTCTAGGAAGTGCTGTAGAAATAATGAGATCACTTCTACCTCTCCATATACTTCAGCATTCTCAGCTCCAGGTGGTTTTCCCAGTGTCCTAATCCTGGCATTTCTGATGTAACCATTACTGCTGACATCGGGGTGTTTTTCATGTGAGACAACCCCTGGAAAGAATGTGAAAAGAGTGCAAGTGTCTTGCTCTGTATTCCCTGAAATGATGTTGAACAGTCATTGTCAGTATCAAAACTTACATCTCTCAATTTTTTTAGCTCCCCTTCTTTTTGTCACTTCTTCTGAGTGTAAAGGTGTGTCAGTAAAGTGAGATGGACCAAAAATCAAACTATGGAGACCTTCCTATTTCAATGTAGTGCTTGTCAGGCATAATGTTTTGGTCTTTTTCCATGTTCCTGGCAATGTTTTTATGGCAAATTGTGAAAACTCATAGATTTGTGATGGACAGGTAGCTTTTCCAGGTGAGTTCACCCAATTCCTAACTGAAACTTATTCATGAAGAAAGTCTTACTGACTTCACCAATAGAAAATCACCTCTGTGGAGAGTATAAATTATGGTTCCATGAGACTTATTGGATTTTGTTGTTATTGTTCTGATGAAAACCTGTATTGATCTGCTGCTATTTCTGTTTTAACTGAAGAAAAACTGTGCACTTTATTCTCAGAAATATCCAAGAGATAAAAAAAAAAAAAAGAGATTACTTGGAAATTCAAATGAAAGAAAGGTAATAAAGCCAAAGTTTTTGCCATTATATTAATTGTAATTGAATGGTGGCTGGTGAATCTGTCTTTAGTTCTTCCTAGAAATAGGAAGCAGGGGTATGTGCTGACATGCAGCTTGAGTTGCATCTGAAGAGTGAAATTCTGTTCATTTCAAACTGCTCTTCCTGACTTTAACTGGTGCAAAATGAGATTTTTAAAGGCTCTGTAACACCAAAGTAATTTTGATGCTGTTTGTTACTCATGAGGAGCAAGACTGCATAAAAATTCACCTTCATTCTGCTGGTGCTTATTAATTTGATTTTGTTTTGCTTCTGGGGCCCATGTTCATCTCTTACAAAAATCCTAGTGTTTCCTTCATCTTCTTCTCAAAAATTAAGAGTTATATTTACTTTTCTGCTTTTATACTTACTATCTGTTGATATATAAAAGAGAAAAAAATTCATTGCTTCTTCTGTTATTCTCTGAATGCTTCTTAGAGAAACAGTTTTACTGCATAAGTGAAGAGCTGTAAGATTGTGTGTTTAGAAGTTTAACTTTTGATAGTATTAGAGAGAGAGTAAGCTGGAAAAAAAAACCCAAATTAGTTACCCACTTCAAAAATCCCACTTTTCAATTATTTTGGAGCTGAGGTGAAGGGTTAAGAGAATATAGTATTAATGGTATGGATTATATTTGCTAAGTATCTTTTACTTTTTTATATATAGTTTCAGAGAATTAAACATGGCAGCTTGCCAACATTTTCACTTCTTGATGACATCAGTGGTAACATTATTTATTTGACCTGCTGAGAAGACTGATTACTTGGAATAATACCACTGAGTTGTCTCATGCTGTGAATCCCATCTTAATAAAATATCTGTTCAAGGAATAGGTGAAGTCAAAGTTAGATATTCCTTCTTGGAATGTTTGTGAGCTTTTATATCCTTAAGAAAATATTTTCTCCATCACACCAAGTCAGTCTTTCTGCACAGCTGGTGCCCGCTTTGGACTTCTCAAAAAGAGAATAACAAGTAAACAGCATAAAGTTTAAGCATTTTTATCCCCACTGTGTCTTCCTCTTTACCACTGTGCTGTGCCTATTCCCGGTCTTTCCCTGCACCACCTTGAGGTGTGGCAGTCAGGAGAGGGGCAGCTGTCAGTGCCACAGGCCCAGGGATGCTCTGTCCATGTTTCAAGGGATTTACTTCAGAATAGCCCTTTAGTCCTTGGGACCAGCTTCCCCCTTGTGGTTGGGAGGCATCTCTTGGTGGGCTTGATCCTAAAGAAGTCCAGTTTGCATTTTTCCAGAGTACTCTGCATGTGCAAGGCTATCTGCCCAGAAATCTCAGTGAATCTTGGGAATGTGGATGGATATTATTTCTACTTTAGGACGGAGAAGCAGAAAGTCACTGTCCTGCCACCCCACAGTGGGTCAGAAAGAGAAACCTGAATCCTGTTTTCCTGCTCAATGGATTCTGAGTAGTCACTCTATCCACCATCTTAAACTTTGTATACCAGCCCCCTGCTCATTATAGAGGAAATGCCTAGCTCTTTTCCATGTCTCCTCTTTTCCCCATAACTGTTAGACCCATTCTTGAGAAGGAAACAGCAAAAGAACAGAATATTTAAAATCCTAAAACACTCTAGATGTCTGGCAGTGAGACAATATCAATTATACATGTAACTGTGTGTTCAGAAACTCAATAAAACTCTGCCATTTCTCAATGATCCAGAAGAACAGCCTGTTCTGTAAAAGGCATTTTCTAACTATAGGCAGGTATCAATTCCTTTATTGACTGGATTGATTCCTACCTCTGCTAATGCATCTGCTGTCCTAATAAGGTGACTCTGACCTGTAACTTTACTTTTTGGTGGAAGGGGTGAAAAAAGTGGTGTTTTTTCCCCAGTGCTGTCAGTGTACAGCCACTGCTCATCAGTGCTTTGAAACATCAATTGTGAGAACAACTGATTGTCCCCGAAGTCTCCTCACTTCTGGTCACTTAAGCAGCACACTACTCTATTCTAATTTCTTCCATCATACAAATACATGGAAAGAATGAAAGCAGCCAATCTTGGACACTTTCTGATGTTATTTTTGTCTCTGACCACAAATTTAATTTGTTCAGAAGCTGATGAGCTTTATGCCTTTGTGGGGATCCCCACACTGGAATGAACTCCAGGCTCCCCTTGCCTGGGAAGAATTTGCCAGAACTCTGATGTGATTAAACAGCTGGGAGAAACTCCAGTGCAGGTGAATTCCATTCTTTGGAATTCCTTAAGGGAGTTGTTGGAGTGAGTGTGAAGTTAGTTTTGGGTTTATAAAACATGGTTTAATTATTTTTTTTTAAATTTTAAATGATTCCAGAGGTTTGAAGATGCCCGTAAATCATCCCAGCAGGAGCACCAAGCATCATAGTCTTAAGAGCATTCTCTTGGCCAGATTATTCCCCTACAGCTCTGGGGAAGAGTGAAATTGGGAAGGAATCCTAATGGAGAGACCAGAAGTGAAGAGCTGCAGTCTCCAGCAGCCTCAGCTGAGAGGTAGAGAGCCCTGAGCATGAAACTTTGCTGCAGATGTGGAGAAAGATGAATCTGTTCCATCTCCCACACAGCTGGAGAAGGGTGAGTGCTGTGGCTGCCAGCATCTTGCTGCCTCAGAATGGAATCAGCAGTGCACTTGGGCAGACCCAGGGATGGGGAAACGCAGATGGGATTTCATTAACATTAATGGACTGGCTGAGGAAGAGCTCTGCATGCTGACAAGATAATGTACAGCTTTAATATAGCAAATTTCTACTGCTGGTGGGGACTCTGCTGTTTTCCTTGTGGAACATGCCCAGCTATAACATTTATTTTCACTGTTTAAAATGAGTCCTGAGGAAGATGTGGGTGAGATGCTGTTCCCTGTTTCTGTCAAAGCACCCACTTCTCTGACAAGGACCAGACTTCCCACCTCACTTTTTCAAATGGTTGTTCAGACTCCTGAGGCTGAGCAGAAAACATTTAGTCTGTTTTTCAAATGAACATTTATCAGGTGGTGTCTTTCCCCCTTCCCAGGGCAGAGTATTAATTAAATTGGAGGACACAAGAGCCTGTCTGGAAGGGATTCTGGATGGAGAGGAGGTGCAAACCCAGAGGAACAACATGAAATGCAGCCAGATGTTCTTCTAAAATGGAAGAGTTAAAAATCCAAGCTCAAAGAAAAGGAAAAAAGGAGAAATCTTTATTCTAGAAAATGAGAAGCTGCTTATCAGAGGAAATGTGGATGTGTGATGCCAGGATGGGGCAGTTTGCTCTCCAGTTCCTGTGCTTCCTCTGAGGTGGTTTGACTTTTGAAATATATAAAAGGTGACTTGTTGTTTGTTTCTTGTACTGGAAAAGATGGAACGGGGAAAGAGGGCAGATTTTGCACCACTAATGTGCAAATATGCAAATAATGTGCAAATAGAGGCATTCCCTTACTGTCTGTTGATATTGATAACAGCCTGAAATGACTTTTTAGCTTTTGACTGGGAAAAATAACAGGAATAATCAAAGGATCTTATTAGTTAGAAAAGAAGCAAGCAGCCTCAACATGAATTTTGTGTTTGCTGTGTTGTGAAGAGAAACAACACTATATTGGTGGTGGCAGTGAAGATAAATTCTGGGGATGTAGATAAGATATCCTAATGCTTCCATGTTCTCCAGGGATGTCAGTTAGCAGGTAATAAGTCTGATCTGGGGCTAAGGGGAATGGATAGATAAAAAAATCCAGTCTAACAGGTCAGATCCTGAGAACTGAGTTGTACTTCCTGCAAAGTCAATGGTAGGGATCTTCCTGGGAATAAATGCTTGGAAATGTGCTGTTAAGTGCTTTTCTGTCACACATCCCTCTTTTCTGAAGCTGGGATCCAGGCCCGATCAGCAGTTGGCCACTGAACACCTGCCCCAGTACAAAATGGCCAAGTTTATCCAGAGAGCTGAGATGCTGCAACAAGTCACCCTCACTTTCCTGACCTGCAGTTTCCAATGCTCTGGAGCACTGGGATATGGTTGGAATTGTGCTCTAGGAAAATGTTACCCCTGGAACAGCTCTGTTAATCTCTAGCAAGTCACTTGAAACCTGCAGTGCTGGCCCAGGCATTCAGTGCAAACAAAGCACAAGCTGCTGTAGCACATTTGTGTCAGGGTTTCCTGATTCCAAGTGCAGTCAGATACAGCCTAAAATGAACCATTGTTGTAACAATGACAAGAGAGGCTGGGGTGAAAATCATGTTATTTCCTTTGGAAAGAAAAGAGTTCTATTTTTAACTATTTTCCCCTTAATCTTACTATTTTGTTCTACCAGTGTTTATAGCAGAGAGTACAATACTTCTTGTTGTGATTGTTCTTTGTGTGACTGGGATATAAGTAGATGTTCTGCAGCAAATTGTCCGGGATACAGAGTCCAAAGAGATTATGCTGCAGGAAGTTCTAAAAAAAACCCCAAACCCTTACACAATCCCCCACTCACTCCCTCCAAAAAGCCATAACCCAAACAAATAAAAACCCTGAAAGACTGTCATAGTTCCAAAATAGCCACCAAAAATATGTGCTAGGCTTAAAACAGAAGTCTGGGGGAAATGATTGTCAGATCCCTGGGTGCATTTGAGAACTGATTTATGTACATGAAACAGAAAAAAAAGAAAAACACACTTGGGCTGTGCTTGTGTGTTCTCACTGAGATAAATGAACAGCTCCTCTCATTCTTTGCTTCCCCATCTTTATTAGCAGTCATCTGATCTTCCCTCCCCTTCTGCATCCACTAATTCTCACCAAAACGGCTGGAAAGAACTTCTGTTCTTTCTGGAGTGTTTTCCTGAGATTATTTCTACTACTTCAGCAAGCTCAGTAGAGTTACTGGATGCTTAGAAGGACTTTTTGGTCTGGACTTTAGAAACCTTGGACCCTGTTCAACAGCCAGGAGAGAGGAGAGGGACTGCTCCCTGTCACCTGAAACAAACTTAGTTCATTTCAAACAGTTCTTTGAGAGCAGACATTGGTAAAGTATAAAAAAATTCACAGGTACTTTACCAAGTACATTCTTCTGCCTCAGCCCTTTGTTCTCATTTATGTATCCACAGCCATCAATGCACAAATTACAAATAATTTATCAGGCTATGATATTTTCCATTGTTTTGCAGGACGCTGCCTGAAGGAAACAGCAGAGCTGGAGGCTGGTGTTGAGTGGGTGATGTATGAAAGGAGACTGTGGCAGTGAGTTAGGATGGAGCATAAGTCACAAATAAAAGGGAAGCAGATTTTCAGCAGCTCTGTGCCATTGTTTAGACTATGTGTTTTACTGAGGCTCTGATAAATCTAATATTTAAAGAAAAATCCCCAAATCCAACCCCATAGTAGAAACTACCTGGTTACTGCAAGATGATCTGTGTAAGTGGACAAATTGGGATGTGCAGCTTCTTTGGATAATTTTGTACTCTGCTCTGAGAAACCTCCAGGCATCTCATCTACAGACTTGGCTCTTTTATCCTAATATTTATCCCTTCCAGAATGTCTTTTGCCTGAGGAGTTCAAAGCTTTTTGCAGACTTTGTAGAGCTTTCTTTGTCAAGATACAAGACTTGTGAGAACGTGATGGAAAGCAGGGACAGTGCTGGAAGGTCCTGGATGTTCCCCCCTTGGTTTCCCTGCCCCTTCAGCTGCCAGCAGAAGCAGGGAATGGAAATTCTTTGGGATGTGGCAACTCTGACTCAAAAAGAGTACTATTCCACAGAACCATCTTCGAGGGTGAATTTTATTTTCATTTAGTGTTAAATCGAGTGCAGTCACAGGTTACCAGTGCAGAGTTCAACTGGGTGCCCTCAAATAGGATTTTGGGATTTTCCACATTTTGTCGCTGCTGGCTCTGTATGAGGGTGGTAAAGCAGAGAGCTGAGCTGGTTGTGGTGCTGCCTGTGAGGTGTCTGAGAGAGAACTGACTGTTGCATAAACCTGAACAGCTTTTTCCTAGTTACCTTTTACACAAAGTTGAATATTACCCAGGAGTTGTGTGGCTGGTTGGCAACCGAGGGCTTTTTCTGGGTAACAGTGAGCTGCCTTTCAGTGGGAAAGGGAGGAGAGGGAGCTGTGGGAACAAGAGGGGCTGTGTGCCAGTTCTCAGGGTCAGGAACAAGCTGGAGCAGGCAAACAGGTACCCAGTGAGCTCCTGGAGCAGAGTTCAACTCAGCCTCAGCTCACTAGGCCTGAATTAAATCAGCATTAACAGAGCACCAGGAGAATGAAGGCTTCACCCAGGGATAAACTGAGTCTGCTTAACATGCAAGGGATACAGGAACTCTCACTGCCCTGGGAAGTCTCATCGTTCTGCTGTATCACAGATTTTATGAACCCATTCGTAGGTGTGTGTTCGGAGTGGATATTTTGCATGAGCAGCCCCAGATGAACTGCAGCACTTTGGGCTGGAATTCTGCTGAGTAATGTTTGCAGCTGCAGTTTTGGTTAGAAGACTCAGAGTTCAAAACCCCAAACTGGTCCTTTTTGAGTGCTGTTGCCTCACACGCAGCTGTTTGTGGGGCTGATCTGAGAGCTCATTGCTGGAGTAGCTGGGATGGTGCCCTTGGCAATTCCAGTACCTTGGGGATGAAGGTGTTACAGGATGGAGCTCCCCAGAGCAGAGCTTAAAGAATGACACACACCAAAAGCTGATTTTTTGATTGTTTGCTTTTACTACTTATTGCAAACATACTCTGTGTGTCTTTTACCCATCTTAGAAAAATGTGGGATGGCATGGGAGACACATTAAAAAGTACAGCAAGTTAACCTGAGAACAAGGTACACCTACAAATGTGGAAAGCTGTGTCTGAAATAATCTGAATAACGTGGTTTGTACCAGTTCATTATCCTGGCAACCAGAATTTCCAAGCTGTGTTGGTAGCCTGGTTGCTACAGTTAATCAGCAACCTGTCTAATCTCACTAACCTTCTTTTTGTAACCTGCCTAACTATTGTGTAATCTGCTTATGGCACTGAGCACTGACTATTAGTAAAGTTTGGAGCTGTGCAAGTGCAAATAATTTTGTTTTCAGTCTTGTTCACAGCTGGCTTCCATGGTGTTTGTGGTCATGAAATTAAACCTGATCTCATGGCATTAATGATGAGAAAACAAGAGTATTTCTGGCCTGTTGACATCTGCTTCCTCTGTGCCACAGCCCCTGAACCTGTGGGGGGATTGTCCCACTGGCTAATCCTGGGATGTAGTTCCGTGGGACAGGGATCATGGCTGGCCACAGCTGCTGGGGGAAATCCTGCTGGCCCTGTCACCTGCTGACCTTCACCCCCTCCCACCCTCTTCATGCCTTAGCCCTGGGACCCCTGACTTCTCTGCTCCAACTGACTGCTGGGATTTTAGTATCAGGAATTTTTCTGATGCTATTTGTAAATTCTTAGTTCATTCCTCAAATTCCTGGAATTCCTATTAAAGAAAGAAGTAATTTTGAGTTTTGCTGGAGTATGCGAAGGTTTTTGTGTGTGGGTTTGGTTTTTTTTTTTTTCCCTAAAGCCAAGTAATTACCAGAAAAGATGTAAAACTATAATTCCACTAAAGGATGAGGACAGATACCAAACTATTTTTAATTTTATCTCATTTTATGTACTTTATATTATTTCATCAGTTTAATGTTTGTAAGCCAACAGCTATCATATCTTGTAATAATGGACTAAACAGTATTCCTAGACAAATGTATTCTGTATGCAAAACTCATGTTTGACTTCAGCTTGTGGACAATGGGACAGACACACTGTCAGAAATAATTAATAATATATCTTGATCTTTAGAGTGCCTATAATCTGCCAAGCTCAGGCAAATGTTCTGCTTGCTGCCATTAGAGAAGCCTTGAAAATTCTACATGAGACCATAATTAATTCCAAAACAGGGATGGCTTTATATATTTTCTTCAAGAATTTGAATTCCTTTGTTATTCTCTTCATCTGGAGCTGCTGTAAAAGGTAATGATGTAATAATATTTTTTTCCTCAAAGACAAAAAGAGCATAACCTGCTTCGTGTTGTGATAACTATGAACAGGAGGGAATGGCTTCTAGAGGAAGCAACATTTTAAATACAAAAAGTGCTTCAAAAAGCACAATATCCCAAACTTCTGGCTTCTTATTTCAGAATAGAAATATAATTATTATATAGGAACACTATTCTTGCACTTCAAAATTATTTCATACTACAGTTCACATGCAAAGTTACCCCCTTCCTCCCATGTGGTATTTTAAATCCCTTTTTTCAGATACACCTTTCTCATTTTCTTTGCAAATTTTTGAACATGTTTCTACTTTTGTGCTGTGGCCATTAGTTATAATACTAAAGACAGAATATTCAATAATCTGTGAGAAACTTTCCTATTCCTTTCCCTCCTGCTAGGTGGCTTCCCTGAAAGCATAATTCATCAGCATTTTTCCTCTAATGACCTTTGTGCCTTAAAATGCTTCTATTACATCACCTTTGGATTTTGATTTTCATGTTGAAGTTATTGGGGTTTTTTTCTTTAAATATAGTTTTGGGTTTGGTTTTTTTTTCTTTTTTTTTTTTTTTCCCCAGTGCTCTCATCCTATTAGTTATTCTGGATTTTCTACATTTAAATCATCCTCCTTGGAAAAAAAAAAAAAAAAAAGAGGTCAAACCATGACCTGGTTTTTAGGCCAGACTATTTTTCATCTCCTGACTGGTGTACATGGCTCTTCTTTGTTTAAAATATTTTTTACTGCTTCATGAAGTTTCATTCACCCTGACCTGTCTGTCTCTGTTTCTATTCTGTCATCTCTGATTTTTCTTTGCTTTTCAATTCCTTATTGGAATGTTTATCCATTTGTTTGTAATGCAATTTCTGAACAGCTTTTTTGACTTAAATCTCATTATCCTCCCTGTCTAAAAACTCTGTTGCTCCAAGTGATTTCCATAAATGGTTCCTTTAATACTTCAAGGATTGTTTACCCATTCATGAGGATCTTTCTTTTCCTATAAAATTTTTTTTAAGATATTTTGCTAGCACTTTATGTCCTAGAAATGCTTCCTGGAAATCTTGGGAAACCCTAATCAATTTGATCTCCTTAGTCCACAATATTCTGTTTTTCTTTTCCAGAAATGCTAAAAAAAAAACCTGAGGCATAACCTCCAAAATCTGTCCCAACACTTCCTGGTTATATAATGTTTATCATGTTCATTAATTTTGTAATTATTAAAGTTTATATTTAAAATATTTAAAAATTCAGTGACAAACTCAATCTGAATTATACACAGATTCCCAACGCATTCTAAAACCTTAAAAAGCATTGGCTTTGCTACTTTCTCTATGTTCAGAGGAATTTTAGAGGTATTTTTAATCCCTATCTCAGTAGTTCAATAATTACATATTTGTTCTTTTAGAACACTTAGGTGAGTGCTGCCAAATCTTAGAAACAGATTTGACTTTTTTTTTTTCCTTTGAAATCACTTCAAATAATCTGAGAAAAATCCCATCATTTAGAGGTCCTCTGCCTTTTTCAGAAAAGGATTTGATTTCCTAAAGGGCCAAGTACCACCATATGTGATTGGTAATTGTACAACTCTTCAGAGTTACAGAATATTGACAACCAAAAGCAAGTTTCCTTGTGAAACAAGGATTAATAATTTCACAGATATTTTATTCAAGTTTTTAAAAAGTTTCAAATTCACATTAGTTATGTTCACACTTGCAAAATAAATAAAAGTCAGAATGCTTTAAAAACTTCCAAACACAGAGAAACTGTGTAACAAAGAAAGGAGGAAAAAACAATGACAGATTCTTTTTTTTTTTTTTGCAAGAAAGTCAGTAATAGTAGGGGAAGGTACTACTGATGTAAGAAAAAAATCCAAATCCCAAACATTTTTGGAGAGTGTTTTGTGGAGCAGTTGAAGTCCTGAGTAGCCAGTGCGTAAGAAGGTATTAAAGGATTTCCTTGCATAGTTTCATACAACTGGAGTCACCTGAGGTTAAAAGTCTCCCCTTTTCCAGGGATAAAATGGCAATTCCTTCTCCAAAATCTGCCCTGGCTTTGCCAGCCCATGGGAAGAGCTGTATATGAGCCCTCAGCAGTTACACAGCACACTGTGTAATTTATTAATTTATTATTAAACAATGAGGTTGCAGCTCATTTTGAGAACAGAGGTGCACTCATGTCACAGAAGAGTGCAACAAAGAAGAGTAATACAGAAATACTAAATTATTTTCTTGGTGAAAACTTGCAACTTGAGCTTTCTTACTGGAAAGCAAACAGAATTCCTGCACTGGCACGTCTCCTAAATTAAGAAGTAAAAATTCACAAACTAAGAAGTAAAAATTCAGAATTTTGGATGTATAGCAAAGCACCAAGTTTTTCTCTGGTGTCTAATATAATTGTTAATAATATATCTTGATCTTTAGAGTGCCTATAATCTGCCAAGCTCAGGCAAATATTTTGTTTGCTGCCATTAGAGAAGCCTCGAGGATTCTACATGAGACCATAATTAATTCCAAAACAGGGATGGGTTCAAACATTTTTTTCAAGAATTTGAATTCTTTTGTTATTCTCTTCATCTGGAGCAGCTGTAAAAGGTCATAGCTTTTTCCCCAAAGGAAAAAAGAACAAAACCTGCTTGGTGTTGTGATAACTATGAACAAGAGGGGATGGTTTCTAGAGGAAGCAACATTGTAAATACAAAAAGTGCTTCAAAAAGCACAGCCAGCAGTGTAAGAAGTTCCTGAGTCCCAGCCCTTCCTGTCAGTGCCCTTCCTCATCACTGGCCCTCTCCTCAGAATCATCACTCTCATACTCCTCATCCTCATACTGGAAGGCGCCCTCAGCTTCGGGCTCAGACTGAGCTTCTTCCTCATGCTCATGGGGATTGTTAGACTGGGAGCTGGGTCTGGACTCATCCTCCTCCTCCTCCTCCTCCTGCTCCTCCTCCTGGGAATGGCCATGGGATGGGCTTGCCTTGGCTTCCTCCTCCTCTTCCTCCTCCTGGGAATGGTCCAGAGATGCACCTGCTTTTGCTTCTTCCTCCTCTTCCTCCTCCTCCTTCTCCTCCTGGAAATGACCAAGCAATGGGCCTGCCTTTGCTTCCTCCTCCTCCCATTCAGGCTCAAGGACATCAGGGCTGGCTCTGGCCTCACCCCCATCCTCCAGGTCACTGCACTGCTCATTTGGGGTGGAGGTTTTGACACCTTTTCCCTTCTTTTCCTCCTCCTCCCACGACTGCTCAGACAGGGGACTGTCACCAGCTGCTTCCTCAAAGGATCCCCTTCTTTTCATTTTAACCTCGGTGATTCTGAAAAGACAAATGGCATGTGGGGTTTTATTCTCTGAGAAGATGCTTTCCACCTTTATGTAACCCAGGACAAAGCCTGGTAGCCTTGGCTGGGGGGAAGGAAAATGGAAGGAAAGGGAAGGGGGGACATACCCTCTTTATGCTAGAAAGTAACTCAACAATATTACTTATATATTCTGATTTTTTTCTTTAAATTTCTGCTTCCTTTTATATCATAAAACCCAACAGATACTAAAAACTATTTTAATAAAGTTCACTTAAAAAATGTAAAGGTAGTGACTTACAGCAGCCTGCCAGATTTTTGGATGAAAGGAACAAACAAGGATTGTTTTTCTTTTTTTTCTTTGAAGTGCATTACATAACATAAACAGTTTGGTTAAGCAGTTCTCTGTTTTATGAAATAATATTTAATACAGGAAAAACAATCAAAAATACATACTAATGCTAGCATACCACATAGTCAAATAGTTCCCTGGAAAATACTGAAAATGATTATAAAACCCTTAAATCTACACATGGAAAATTTTCTGATTATTAGATATGTAGTGGGTAAAAAGAAAAAGCTTTCTGTCATCTGTACCTTGCTCTGCCAGCACTGGAGGTAAAATCTCCAGCAGTGGAGAACTGCATCGATTTGGCTGCTCCTCCTTTCTTTGAAACAAACTCTGGGCAGATCCCCAGTGCTCTCAGTCTGTTTGAATAATACTTTTCTGCAGCTATTCTGGCATTTTTCTGTAGAAAAACCACAATGGTTAAATGTTATCTAATGCATTAAATGCCTGGCTTTTGATACTTTTATTTATATTAATCCTCTGATTCATTAATTGCTGCTGACAAGTGGAAATTATTATTCACTACAGGTAAGAATGGCAAAACAACACTTGAAAATTTAATACCAGATTTTACTTTTCTGTACCAGCAATGCTTGGTTGTGGTCAGAGTTACTCATGTTGTAACTGATCCAGACACATTTACAACAGTTCTCTGTTCCCTGTGCAAGCACATCTCAAAAATGACTGATATTTACATGGAGATGGGGCAACAGAGATTGAAATGGAGAAAGACTGCCCTGAAAAGTGCTTTTGAAGTATCTTCTAAAAATGTCAGACCACAAATGTCTTATTTGGTATCAGTCAAGATAAATTAGTAGTTCAGAAACAAGGCAACCTGAGCGACTCTTTCAAAAAGCAATGGCATTTGTTTTACTCTTTCTTCCATTTCTTGCAATTCTTGCAAATATTCCTGCTTTCTCTGCTTCTCGTTGTTCCTAAGGGGAGCAGAGTACAAGAGAAATTATTATTAATTTATAGTACAAGGAGTAATTTTCCACAGTAGTTAAATTGCTCATAACAAATTAAATGTTGTTATACTTCAAGATACATTAGAGGTACTGAACAATTCATCTCTGAAGGAGTCACTTTGGCTAAGCAGAGGCAGGTCCTGGCTACTGGATTTAAATAGAGGCTGAGTTTGGATTCTTGGAGTTTTTTGGTTAAAAAAATGTGGATATTTAGGGGTTTTTACATGCTGATTTCATACAGATCTTCCAGTTGTTCTAAGCAAAATTAAACAGAATACAGCACAGGAAATTAAGTGCATTAAATAAAAATCTGTACTTTTCAAGTCCGATGTTGAGCATCTTGCTACTTTAGCAGTTATCACCCGAGAGAGGTGGCCATGCTCTGGATCACAGAACACTTTTTTCCTGAGCTGGTTTGTCAAGGGCCCAATCAATAGAGCAAGGTAATGAAACTGTTGATTCATAACTGGAATGATCTCTGGGATCACAGGGAGCATTGGATAATCCGAGTGGAATGGGTTGTAGCCCTTCCTCAGAGTGGGACAGGCAGGTCAGTGATGTACCTCTGTACTGGGCACATTTGACATTGCAGATCAGGTACTTCAGGGCAAGGATGAGATCAAGGAGGGCCTTTTACACCTCTGTTTCCTCCAGCCTCTCCCCCTGACCATCTCTGAATTCCTCACCATGCTGGGAAATGAACTTCCATTGCTTGCTTTGAATGTCTGTCTGTCTGCCACTGACAGACCGTGCCAGTGTGACACATTCCAGCTGTGCTGAAATGAGCACTATCAGGTTCAACACCTGCACCAGGGAAGTGATCTTGCTTTGCAACAGCAGCATTTAACACCCAGAGACCCAGCATTTTACTCTCCTGACATCTGATTAAGCTGAACACTGTAGTGTGAAATTTGCTGTTGAACAAACCCAAATCACATCTACAGTCACCTACTGGATCTCTTTAATTCTCCACCTACTCTGACTCCAGCTGTTTTCTGCTTCTGTCCCAGAGCCAGCAGATCACATGCTCGAGGACACACAGATTATAAAACTCCTGTTATTAACAGTATGCCAGGTTACTGGAAATTAGGATTTGTGCTTGCTGCCCCAGAATCCTGCCCAGGCATGAAGCAACAGGGGCAGAGCACTCAGCATCTCTCACCATCGCCACATAACAGCACCTTACATTGACAATACCGCAGCAATACCACCGTGCCAGGCCAGATCACAAATCTCACTAAAGACTTGTTCAGACAGGATTAATTTTTCTTAGGATTAGAAAAGCAGAAAGGGTTAAACTAGCCCCAGCCACGAGGCCAAGCAGCAGTTATGGGGTTAGAGCTGTGTCAGAGCTGGAGGCATCTGGAGTGGCAGCTTACAGCACTCCGAGAAGGCCCTCGTGCTCTCCTCTGTGTGCTCAGTCATACACAGAGTCTCTGCATTGCATGTCTACTGCAGGGAACCTTGGATTCCATTATTCCTGAGCACCAAGCAGCCTTCTCACTCACTGCTGTTACACTCTGAAGTTCAAATATTCCCGCTTTTGTTTCCCTCTTCAGTGGGGACCTATTGGGACAAAGGAGTGAATTGCAAAATGTCCACTGCTGCATCAAAATGGTACCAACACCTGCTCTGCAAGGATATTCTGTATCCACACTGTTCCCTTTCCTTTTGATTTTTATAACCTTTTCCTCTTTAGTTGATACATCAATGGAGAAAACACAGGACTCTCCTGTTACTGAATCTATAATAATCTAATGTGGAATATATATATATTTCTATATGCTATATATTTCTATATTGTGAGCTCAATACAGGTTGGCAACAATTTCCCAGTTGAAATGCTAAATTTGGCCACTTTTTCACCAGCCGCTTGGACCATGTTTAATTCACCACGTGTAAGTATCTAAACTTAGACTGTGCTTTTTTTTTTACACTGTATGTTTAACATACAGTGCAATCCCAAACCTCTCCTTCTCATTGTTGAAAGAGGTGTTCAGGATTCAGGGGAATGCAACAAAATACCTGAATGTTTTTAATCTGGTTTTAGACATCTGAGCTAGGCTCTGATGTGGGTCACTGGCCTCAGCCCGAGCCATCACAATTTTCTGGAATTTTTTCGTTCTTTGTTTCTGCTTGTTTCTGTTCCTTTTTTGTTGTTCTTCCAGCTTTCTCTTTTCCTCAAGGGAATTCCTGGTGGGGAAAATAAACTAAGACTGAATTCAGTTTAAATCTAGAGCAAGACTTCAAAGGAAGCTTTGGCAAAGATGATTCCAAAGAGAAAAATGGGGTTGCTATGAGAGGACACAACATATGTGCCATTTCAAGGGATTCAGGATATCCTGGGAAACCAGTGTCATTTGTCTTCTTCTTAGAGACATGCTGACAAAAATGCACTAGTGTTCCTTTAACAATAATAAATACTAATTAAGTCCTATATTTAAATATTTTAAGATTTGTATTATAAGGCCTTATATTAACAAATGAAGTCCTATATTCACTGTGTGGAAGAATTAGCTACATATTTAGAAATACCAAAAATAACACCAAATAAAATACCAAATATATAGTAATTAAAAAAAAAAAATCTACTTTTCAAGTATACATAGAGTTGAGCATCTCCAAGCAGTCACCTCAAGGCCTGCAGCCGTCGTCTCGTGGATTCTGTGGTTTTGGGAGATTTGGATTTTCCTTCTCCCAGGAGATGTGGGTTTGCCCCTGACTGCCCCATCTGAGGCTTCTGTCTTGGAGAGGCAAATGGCCACCTTGTTTCCTTCAATTTTTCCTCATCCTCTTGCATGTCCTTCAAGATCTTGTCCTTTTTTGAGGGAATGTATGAAGTACAAAGGTTGAAAGGCTCACAGACCGTGAGGGGTTTTACTTTTTTTTGTTGCAGGAGGCGTTTCTGGAATTTCTCATGTAGGAGTTCAAAATTAGGAATGCTCGATTTGATCTTGAGCTTGTGTTCCATTCGCTTTGGTTCAGTGCTCTTGCGTTTCTTCTTTTTGTTGGTGTGTTTTAAGGCCAGTCTGCTGTTGGGTACAGATGAATTTTGTAGCAGCTCCTCAGCTCTCATCCTGATCCTGATTTCCCTGCAGAGCTCCTCCTCCTTTACCTTGTCATGGAAATCTGGACTATAAACACATTTTGGGACTGGTTTTGCTCTGAACACTTTAGTTTTATTTTCAGGCAGGGAAAGGTCTTTTAACTGCATTTTCCTGGCTTCATGCCTTTGCCTCTCTCGCTCAATGAATTTAAAGGGCTTTTGGGTAGCCAAGAGCTTGAGCTTGCTCCTCTCCCTCACAGACCTCCTGCGCTCCTCGTTCCGCTGCACAATGTCGTGGTAGAGCGGCAGGAAAACGGTGGCAGGCACGGGATTGGCTCGGAACTTTTTCTGACACTCTGCTTCCTCCTCCAGCTGCTTCTTCAGTAAGTGATTTTCCAGCTCAATCTGTGACTTGGATTTGACATTCTGCTCTTTCTTCTTAGCTTCTCTGATGGTCATCTGGAAGGGCTTGGGCACAGTGACTCTGGGGGACCACACTTTCTCTTTCTTGTGCCCCTTCCTGCAGGCTGGTGAGCTGGGCAAGCTGTGCTTGGCACGGGAAATGTAGTCTTCCAGGCAGAAGCCATCCCACATTTTTTCAATCTGCTGCTTAGCAAATGAGGATGATCCAGCTCCGCTGCCGTTTTCTTCAAACACTAATTCTTCATCAGACGTGTCCGATACGCTTGAGCCCAAGGGATCACTTAAGTCTGAGTCTGAAAAGGATTTGTGCAGGTTAAGAGGCTGATATGAACTCTTGTCCCAAGTTGGCCTTGAAAATAAAGAGAGAGAAAAAACCCTTGGTTTGAGCCAGTCCAACATTGATGCAAAGCTGGTGACTTCCACTCTAAGGAATCAACACTAGAAACAAAAACAAGTGGCTGAGGGGCAAGAGAAGGGAAAAGAGCAGCACACAGGGCAAGAGAAGCAGATCCTGGTTTTAGTGCTGGTCACCAAGTCAGCACTTCCTGACTTGGGAAAGGCCCTGTGCTTTCCTAAATGCGCTGCCCAATCCCTGCCGCACACCCACCTCTAAAACTCACAGACCATTAGCAAGGAAATGAGTGTTTTTATCTTCAAAACTGACTTTTCTCTGATTATCTGATTATGAGAGGTGGGGAGTGGAACACTTTCCATCCCAGAAACACACCCTGCTGTTTTACAGCTGCCTGCAAAGCATTTGGGAATCTTCAACTAAAAAACTGAACTGCCCCCAAACTTACCTACAGCACTTTGGAGAGGTGTTAATTCTTTTATCCAAGGCTTGTACTCCTTTTAAATACAGTTTGTTTTGATACATACTTTCCAGTTTTGCCATTGTCTCCATGTGGGCATTCTTCAACTCTTCCAGTTTCAAGTAATACTCTTGATTTGAATTGTACATTTTGGAAAAGTCTATCCATGTGTCACAGTCTCTCTTTGGAGGGGAGGCCTGCTCTCTGTTAGTATTTGAATCCAAGTCGAAGCCATCCTAGAAGAGATGTTCATCATTTTTTTCTGCTAGAAGGAAGGGGAACAAGGTTCTTAATATTGGTTTATTCTAATTAAGTCTAAGAAATGCTAAAGTAACACAGAGATACCTGTATACAAAGGTTAATGTAGAAGTATACATGGAATAATCTTGTTGCATATTAATTTTTATCCTAAGGGTCCTATTTAAAACCTGTAAAAATTCCCAAGTCTGCCCTGTAATCAATGTTTATAACAGGAAATATGATCAAAAGGACTTACCAAAAGAAAAAAATTAACTATTTTGTAAAGTGTAATTTTTCCTTGATTACTATGCAGCTCTAAAAATGCCTTTATTTACAAACAAACAGAACCTTCTCTGCCTCCTAGTTCCATAACCACTCTGAAAATAAGTCATTAGAGATGTGGTGCATAAATGTTTATTCCATTTCCATAACTTACTGTGAAATGACAGGGATTCTGCACAGCTTATATTTCCAACACTGATTGTCAGTTTGCAGCTGTGTGCAGTCAATATTCTTTAAGCATTTTTAAAGCTTACACAAGTCAGAGAAGTTATTAAAAGCCAGGTTAGTCAGCATCACAAAAGCTTCATTTTGTTCTAAGCAGCATGTTTTAAAAAGTCACGAGCCACTTTCTTTACCAAAAAAAAAAAAAAAAAAAAATTTAGAGTACTACTTTTCCATACAGAACCCCCCGCGCCAGCACATTCCACCTCCCCAAACCTGCTGCTGCCACCGGCGTGTAGAAGCCCAGCTCCTTTTCTCGACCAGGGCGGGCCAGTTCCTACATCTGCTCTCCAGACGTCGCGCTGTCACAAGCGCATTAAAGGATCGGCGCCGCGGCCGGGCCATCTGCCAGGTGTCCCCCGCGAGTGTGTGTGTTCGTGTGCGTGGGTGTGTGTGTGTCTGTGTGCGTGGGTGTGTGTGTCTGTTTGCGTGTGTGTCTGTGTGTGTCTGTGTGTGTGTGTGTCTGTGTGTGTGTGTGTGTCTGTGTGTGTGTGCTCGTGTGACCCCTCTGCAGAGCAGCTTCAGGGGGAGCCCGCGTCCCCCGGTGCCCAGCAGCCCCTCGGCCGTGCCCGCGGTACCTGCGCGGCGGCGGGCGGCTGCCCCCGCTCGTAGAGCGCGGCGGGAGCCCGTGTGCGCGGATCGAGCGGCGTGCGGAGGCAGGAGGCGGCCAGGCGGGCGGCCCGGTGCGCGTCCTCCATGCCGGGGGGCCGGGAGGCAGTGCCGGGAGGCGGTGCCGGGGGATCAGGAGGCGGTACCGGGAGGTGGCTCCGCTCCGCCTCGCGGAGGCGGCCCCGGGGCGGGGCGGAGCGGGTGCGTTAACGCCCGGCCCGAGCGCCGCCGCCGGCCACGGGCTGGGCTGGGCTGGGCTGGGCTTGGCTTCACCGCGCTCGCAGCCGCTGCCCGTACGGATTTTTAGGTAACTTCTTGCAGGATTTTAGTGGGAACCTCCAATTCTCACTGGCGAGCCCGCGTTTTCCGCGCCCTCAAGTTATTAAAGAAGCTTTTCCGTCTTGAAGTTTGTATTTCAGGTAAGCAATTGCACGGTAAGGCTAAAGCAGAAGCAGGAGGATTCTGTCCTAGGAATATTCTATCTTAAACCAGAAGCAGGAGCATTCTGTCCTAGGAATATTATATCCTCTATGAGGACATATTCTTCCTCTACAAAGAAGAGTTAATGCTGGATGGACCTATTTAATATAGTGAAATTATAACTACATTTTGTGATGAAATCACACACAATTGCTGCTGTAATTCTTGTCAATAATTGTAACTGTGATAATAGGGGATGAAAACTTTAATCATAGTACATAAACTAAGATCATTGTTGGATGTGACCCTGTGGGGTAAGGCACTATTTGCAATTTTCAACAGGCAACGAATAATTAACACAGAACATTAATGCCTAAATCGATTGTCTAATTTATTAATTAGTAGTTGAGTTACTCTGTTTGTTCTACTTGGCAAGTCACAACAGATAAACACCATGGTGGAAATTTACTCAAACCAACCAACCATCCAACAAACCAACCAATCATGAACAGAAATGTGAAAAAGAAATGGAAGAAACACGCTCCTTTAATTATGAAGAGGAATCAGGTTGTTTCAATATAGCAATGGAGATGAAAGGGTTAATTCAAAATGTCACGCTAAGAATCAGGAGTTGGAAAGCTAATTTGCATTATTGTAGAGCAGTGTACTCTTGGGAAAAGCAATTATTCTGGGGCCAGGGGGAGGAAACCATGTGAAGAACACCTTTTGTAGGGCTCTGGATCATGTGATGGCATCAGGATGCACAAGTCAGGAGGGCAAGGAATGGGAGGTGCTCCCACTGCAAAGATCCTCCTCACCTCTAGCCTGGCATCGCTGAGGGCAGTACCACTACTCCCTTAGGGAAAGCTTTGGGAGAAGCAGCTCTAAGCTAGGTAAGTATTGCTAGAGTACATACACTTCAAGAGTGTTTTTAGAATGTATCACAAGAAGTGACTGGTTGCCTTAAACATTTCAGCCCTAAAGAGGAGCAGAGAAAAGCTAATGTAACCGAACATAACAAACGCCAACAAAATTAAACAGCAAAGAGTCAGGTAGACTACTGCATGTTTATTGATATAACAGCATTTTCTTTTTGAAAACCAACTGTTACTTAAGTTAAACCTGATCAAAGTACATCAGTCTTGGTGGAGTTTAAGACAATTCACACAGGCGCTTTTGGTGAGGAGTCCATATTCCAGCTCTAGGGCAGGAACTCGAAGCCATGGTCCCCACCTCTGCTCAGCTTATCCTCGAGTGTTCACCTGCAGGGAGGACACAGAGTCAGGCAGAAGAAATCACAGGATATATCACAATTCCTTCTTTGTTTAAAGATCCTGGGCTTTTAGGGACTAATTCCTTGCTTTATGGTGCAGTATTTATAATTCATTTGCAGTTATTAAAAAGCTGAAGGGTCTTAAGCAGCACAGAACTGAGAACACTCTACACAGTAACTGCAATTTTCAAGCACAGCAAATGAACGACAACATGCTGATGCTTGTGAAGGAGGGAAAACCCAAACCAAAACGCCAACACCACTCACCACATCATCAATCTTGAGAATGCTGCGCACGGTTTCTGTGGCGAGGGTCAGTGCACTCAAAGACACCAGCAGAGGCTGCACAACCAGCTCCTCCAGGATGTTGGAAATGCCACCCTAGGGGAACAAGGAACTTTCACTTTGTGCAAGACACACTACAGTCACATGTAGCAGTTTTTCTTTTAGCAGAATCCTGAGGGCAGTCAACTCCTGGACTATCACAAGGCTTTCAACTGCAACAGGGGCATTACAGCACACATCTCTCCCCAAGCACTTGACATATCCAGTCAAAATTAGCCAACAATAAAGGTCAGCACTGCCAACTGAGAAAAAGCTGTGGTGCTACTCTCAACTCACGACCACCTTCCATTGTAGATCCTACCGATGGATCATGCTAAATGGATCTTTTGTTGTAGCTGAATCGCTTTTGTGGAGACATGAAACATTTCCTGTTGCGTGCATAAAACTTTTAATATCTGCTATTATCAATGCTCAGGGTGAGCTCCTGAGAGAACAAGCTGTAATTTCCCTCTAATTTTAGGGAGGCTACCAGCTTGCCCTCTCCTTAGTCCAACCCTAAGGAGGTTAAGCATTTAGCCAGTAACACCCAGGTATTACAACCCCTCATTACCTTCCTGACATTAATGCCAGCTGTTTTCTCTCCTTGGGCATGTCTATTTCTGAGCTCTGTCACCGTGGAGATGGGATTGAGCCCTGCATTCTCAGCCAGGGTGGAGGGAATGACCTCAAGCGCGTCCCCATAGGCACGGACACAGTAGGAGTCCATCCCCTTCAGGGTCCGGGCGTACTCGTTCAGCCGCAGCGCCAGCTCGATCTCTGGGGCTCCACCGCCGGCAATCAAAGCCCTGAGGGCATAGAAGTGACATCAAACCTCACTTCACACAAGTGCACACACAATCAGGCTTTTATGTGTTACTAACTGACCCAACTGAGACATTACCTTTTCTTCACTAAGCACCTTATGACGCACAGGGCATCGTGAATGGAGCGCTCGGCTTCCTCCAGCACGAGTTTGTTGGATCCACGGACCACAATGCTCACGGTTTTCCCAGGGTTTGTGCAACCCGTAATCTAAAATATAAAACCAGATACTGACATTGGGGAACAAATAAAAGTTTGGGACAAAAAGACACTGCCACTGGCACTTTCAAATTCTGTAACAGCACTGATGTCTGGCCAAGTAAAACCACTGTGCCGGTGGCTACTCAGAGGTTAGAAATAGGTACTTAAATGTAATAATTCCTCAGTAAAAAAACATCAAAGCTACAAGTTATTAAAACAACAGACAGATGTTAAGTAGGTATTAACACTTAGTTCCTTGCTCACCTTTATCAGTTTCCCAGAACCGTTCAAATTTACTTCCTCTGCCAGCTCAGCAGAGCCCAGCATGTCAGGGGTGAACTGGTCAATGTGAGCCACAGGCTTAGTTCCAATTGTCTGGAAAAATAATGGGAAAAAAAAATTAATCCAGAGACTGACTGCAGAGTCAGCAAGTACACTGCATGTTGTTCTTCTGCATATGACAGTAAAATGCAGAAGGGACTGTAGCTTTTACATGTATCCTGAATCCTTCTATAGAAGTGTGACTGCTCAACAGAGCAGAAATGTTTTTTAGGGCAATGTCTGCTCTTGCATTATAGTCAAAACATGAAACTTGTGAAAATGTCACAATAAACTGGCCCTGGCTAGGCAATTAGTTTGGGGGTAGATTTTAAAACACTGCTGCTCATTTATATGACCCACCTTACCTTACATATAAACTCAATGTCCTCTCTTTCAATGTCTTTAACCACCATGATCTTAACTTTGTTCAGAAAATGGAGGGCCAGGTCACTGAGAGCATCCCTGAAAATGAGAGGAAAGGAGTCAGTGCTCAAACTCTTCAGAGTACAAAGTAAGGATGCCATCGAACTCCAAATACAGACAGTGCTGGGTGCTGGTACAGACACTGTTACTCTGCCAAGTGTGACTTGTGTTTGGCTTCAGTTTTCCAAACAATTCCAACTGTGCCACAGAGAGCCGGCACCCGGGCATTAACGTACCTCAGGATGGACTTCTGAATGAGCAGCACATTGCACCCAGCCTTCTTGATCTGCTTGACCAGGTTCAGGATGTAGGCTCTCTCCTCACGCAGCACTCTGTCCATTTGAGCATAATCAGAAACAACAATCTGGTTGTCCATCTATTTCAATTAAAAAAAGAAAAAACAAGTGTCAAAACATGCCACATTCTTTAATGAAAGATGCTGTAGTTCTAAACAAATAAGCATAACAGCAAAATACTATTAGAAACAGTTCAGGTAACACTGAATTTAAGTTCAAGCAATTTTAAACACACTTGAAACGTAATTCATAATTTAAATAATTTTTTTAATACCAACTGTAATTTATTTTTAGGATTCAGCAGCTCTTCACTCTAGCTGTGGCACGGAGTTGACACCACAGCACCTTAAAAAAGCATTTGTTATTCCGTTTGCTTGTCCCGAGTTGTAGAGGATGAGGATTTGCTCTAGCAATATTCTGACTTACATCTGTCTTTGGAGCAGACAAGCAGAACTGAATGAGGCCAATTTTTGCTTTTTCCACTCTGGTTACGCCGGTATTTGCCACCTTCTGAGTCAGGACAAGTCCCTCAACCAGTTCACAATCATCAATTGTGCCCCTGGAAACAAACACAACCCAAGACTGGAGCATTCTGGAAAACTGTGTTCACAGGGACAAAGTTTATCTAATTACGAATTGTTTCTTACCCCAGCTTCTTAACAATTTTAATATCTCTGAGGTCCACACTATTGGCTGTAGTTGGGTCAATCACCTTCATCACTGCGTCCACACTCATTGGAGAAAGTAAACTGGAATACTGACACACAACCTAAGGGATTCAACAGTAAAGAAACCATGCTGAGACTTCACCCTGATGAACAGCAGTTCCACAACAATACTGTTGCTGTGTTTCAATATTTGATGCCAGAATTTTGAAGCAAAGATGTCTTAACAAGGCACCTTCTTCATGTCTGCTCCATGGCAAGGACAGAGCGGCGATTCTGGCGTGTGATAAAACCCACACCCAGGGATGTACAGAAAATGGAACTGCTCTTTTTTAGACTTGAAAAGCTACAAGGCCTGCCTGGGCTGGAACTACCAGTCCAAGTGCAGCTGTACCTTGGAGTTAAGGGAAGTGGTTGCACTGTTCAGCAAGGTCTCCCTGTCACTGAGCTCCACAGGCTGGGCCATGTTGGTCAGCACCTCGATACCTTTATCCAGAGCCTTCTGGAATGACTCCGAAATGATGGTGGGATGAATTCCTGTGCAGAGCGTTAAAAATGCTTGTTAGACACTTCACCCTTTCAAACACATGTCTTTTTGTTTCTTCTTCACCATCTCCTTCCATTTTAAAACTCAGGTCAGAACAAATTGAAGGCATTTCAGCAGAATGTTCTTCATTGGTGTATTTTTTACATTATATTAATACATATATTATATATTTACATTATATATAATACATATATTATACACTCATTATTTTCTGATATTAAAACTGTAACATTCCAAGTTATTTGTCCTCACAGATAAATCCTACACATTTCCCTGTGATCCCTGACATCCCAGAAACATTTTTTCCAAATTCTCTTGGCATTCCTAAAGCTGCTGCTGTTCAGCTGATGCCTGTGAGGAGGCTGACACTGATTAAATTTCAGATTTTCAAAAACTGCTTTCCCACAGTCCTGTATGAAACTCCCCAATTTCCCTGGAGTGTGGGATACACCCTTTATCCTTCCAACTGATTACAGCTACTTTAAGCTTTATCCCACATGTGCAAGAGGACAAAATTACTTCAGTACCTACAGTCTCTGAATGTTAAATGAGTATATTTACCCTTCTGAAGGAGTCTGGAACAGGCATCCAAGAGAGCTCCAGCAATGACCACAACAGAGGTTGTGCCATCACCAGCTTCAATATCTTGTGCTTTTGACAGCTCTACTAACTAAAGGAAAAAATATGGCAAAAAAATAAACATACAGAGTGCTGTTTACCCATACCCAGACACTTCTTTGGCCAAAATACAGCTAGGGTACAGTAAGTTACTTCCAGAAGCAGAGCTTTTATTCCCAAATTTAAAACTGAACACCTATCTAACAGGTTTGCCTTTTCCTTCTCTGGAGGAAAATCACAGGAAGCTATTTTCCATCTCCAACCACAACCAAATCCATGACCATTGAACATCTCAAAGGATAGCTACTGTATCCTCAGACCTTCTGGTCACACCTTCTTCACTCATTCCCTTCTGTCCTAATGGTTTGGGACATCGGTTTTTCCTTCTCAAATGACACATGAAGGTTTGGACTACATTTTCTTAATATTCTTTCTTAAAATTTCATTTTTGTTATGTTTTAAAACATGTCCAGAGGAATTGTGCATAAGGGACACTGGGTAATAAATAAGTAAGAGTTTGTAACTCTTAAGCACACACCACAATCAAAAGAAATGTTCCTGGAGCACAAGACACAGAATCTCCTGCTCTGTTACTATCCTGGGTAATGCTCCTCTGATCTACACAGAATGGAGAAGAAGCCACTCACCATTTTGGCTGCAGGGTGCAGAACCTGCATTTGTTTCAGGATGGTGGCACCATCGTTAGTGATTGTCACATCTCCCTTAGCATCCTGAATCTGAGAATAAAGGCCAGGAACACAGTTCTGATTAGCATCTTCAAGTCTCTAATTTAAGGCTCAAAATATTTTTAACATCGTTTTCAAAACTAAGATGTCCATTCAGCTCCCACTTTCCCTTAAATACCTGGAACATGGGAAAGAATTAAGGCAAAATGTGGCATCCTCTATAAGGCACATTGAATTTACAGTATCTCCAATAAGCTTAATGTTTTGAAAATTTAAAGCACGAAGTTTACCATTTTATCCATTCCCTTTGGTCCAAGGCTCGTTCTAATTGCATCGGCAACAGCTAGGAAAAGAAGAAAACGTTTCTTTCCAATCTGACTTAAAGAACCACAAACACTACATTTAAACGTCTTTTCTAAAAAGAAAATGTCTGCCCCTTTTAAGTTCCCAGGCAGACTAAAGGATCCCAAAGAGCGAAATGACGCAAAACGCTGCAGTCTCAAGCCTGATTTCCACAGTTCTTTTTTTAAAACCATTATTACCTGACCGCTTGACTGCAGCCATTTTAAGTCTGGGCAATCACAAAGGAACAGAACCCAGCGCGACCGGGGCTCGTGTCAGCGCCCAACGCCGCTCCCCCATCCCGGGCAGCTCCCAGCCATCGCACCCACGGAATTCCCGCTCGCACCCCTGGTGTACGGCCCGGCCGGTGCCCGGCACCGGGGATCCACCGCCCCCCGCCCCAATCGCAGCCCACGAGGGCCCGGCCCGGCTCCCCCCGGCCACGGGGCGGCTCCCCCCGCGGCCGCCGCACCTTTGCCGGCGGCGATGTTGCTGAAGCGGATCTGCGCGGGCTTGTCGCGGTCCTGGTAGGCGCCCTTGGCCCTGCTGCCGGCCCCGGCGGGGGCCCTGCCGGCCGCGCTCTCGGGCATGGCCGGGCCGAGCAGACACAGCGGGACGGCACCGGGATGCTTCCAGAACGGGGCCTTCCGCCTCGCCTCGCGCGGGGCTGCCCGACGCGCGCCTGCGCGCTGCTCCAGCGGCCAGCGGAACGCCCCCTTCCACCTCCTTGCCGGCGAACGGCGCGGACGCCTATAGAGGAGCGGCGCGCTCGCTCGGGGGCTTAGGGGAGGTTTTCCCGCCGGTCAGGGTCGGGCTCGTCTCGCGCTGCGCTCCTGGCCGCTAGGGGGCGCCAGGGCGCGGCGGGGGGTTCCGCCCTGAGGGAGCCGGGGCTGAGGGAGGGATGGGGCTGAGGGAGGGACGGGGCTCACAGCCCGGGGAATGCCGCGGGAGCTGAGGGAGGGACGGGGCTCACAGCCCGGGGAGTGCCGCGGGAGCTCAGGGAGGGATGGGGCTCACAGCTCGGGGAATGCCGCGGGAGCTGAGGGACGGATGGGGCTCACAGCCCGGGGAATGCCGCGGGAGCTCAGGGAGGGACGGGGCTCACAGCCCGGGGAGTGCCGCCGTCAGCCCCCAGGGAGCCGGAACTGAGGGAGGGATGGTTTGACCCTACGCCAGGCAGCGCCAGCCTTTCCCTTGTATAAATCCCGGTGTGGCACCTTGCAGCTTGTCCCACCTAAGCTCAGGACCTGCTGTGCCATCCCACCTGTCCTGGGTAGGTTTTGAAGATCTGTTTTTTACAGAACCCGTTGCCAAAAGGTGAGCTTAGACAGGATTGCCTTACAGGAAAGAACAGATACAAGGTATATTCTTTGTAAGAGCCTGAACTTCCCGTGTGTCTTGAGAGGCTCACCTTGTATCACCATTGTAGAACAGTAGGCTTTATCCTCACTAAAAATAAAGTTAGAATTGAAAAATAGCTTATACCCATTAGGATGAACTTAACTACTGTATTGCTATAAGAAACTCCTGGGATTTTTTCTTTTTTATTTGATATTTCTGAATAGCTATTTAAGTTATTTTCTTCACCCTTAAGAGAATACAAATATAGTGTAGTTTAGATGCAAAGCACATACTTGAACCCACAAAGTGAATTCATTTTGTATTGTGTTCACGGTAAAACACAGCAGCTGAAAAAAGAGTTGTGACTGAAAGGAAAATGCCCACATAATATCTAAACCCTGTAATTTTTACAGCATATCTTTGGCTGGGTGTGAAATCCCAGGGTTAAAAGTGCTCCTGTGTAAATAAAATGATCCAAGAAATGTACCCCTGCACCAGCAATGTGTAAGAAACAGGTGGAGAATAGGAGATCTTGAGGTTGTTTTCAATTTTCAAGGATCTGCGCCCATATCAGGAGCTCATTGCAAGTGAAACACATCCTCATGGTGAGCTGTTTTCCAGTGCTGGTGAGACATCAAAATCCAGCATTTGGGCAGTTGTCGAAATGAAGAACTAGGGAAAACATTACTCTTATCATCTTTCAACCATTTTTAGCAGTTGCTTTTGATTTTATTTCTTTGCTGGATTTATACACCCTTGAAACAGATAACTGAGAAGAGGATTTGGAAGTGGATGATCTTTGCTTTTTTATATTCAATTTTTAGCAGGCAGAGAGGAACCAGTTTTTGTATAAAGGTAGAGAAATGCACACCTGGGTCATATACAGGGAAAAGGTCTACCTAGTAAAAGTCTGGATACATCTGGATTCATATCGCCTCTAAAATTATCCAAACACACCCTAAGTGACCAAAATCACTGTGAACTCTGACTCTGCTCTTCAATTACACTAAGCAAGGATGGCAGCAGTACCAAATCCTGGATATTGGGCACTAATGCAATGTTACAGCTGGATAATGCAAAGTTGCAGCTCAATAAAGAGCCAAGCTTTTAAAGGAGCTGTTGAGGAAGGTTTGGGTTGTGGTTGGTCACCTCCTTGTTACCTTAGGTTAGGGATCATTTAGAGTTTGTTGTGGTATCCCAGGAAGTTTCTGGTTTCTCCTAGGTGTGTATAGTCAGTGGCATGGCTACATCCAAGAATATTGTGTAAATTTGGGTGGTGGCAGATGTAATTTCTCTGCTGCTGAGCTGGGCTTTGGGCTTGGTTTTGCCTCAGCATGCCACAAAGGACCTGAGAAGAAAACACAGAGGGATTGTGCACTGTTACCAGCAGTTACCACGTGCTGCTCAGTGGTGCCCTAGGGCTGGGAGCAAGGATTTTCCAGGATTTTGAAGGAAATTTTGAAGGTTAGAGCTGGTGCTGTCCCAGCCACCTAGTTACACAAGGCTCTGTGCTTGGCAAAAGCAGCTCCCCCAGTGCCAAGAATCATTTGGAGTCAGTTTGTTCCATTGCTGGGTGGAGCCTGGATTTTGAGTTGGCGTGTAGCAAGCTGCTGAGCTAAGTTTAGAGCTGCTGTGGTCAGTGGGTTTCTTACTAACAATTTTGGTCTGGCAGGGTTCCTTCCCTGGGGCTGGATTGGATGAAAGGGTTCATCAGCCCTCAGGGATATACTGGATTTAAGAGGAGTTGTCTGGCTGATTTAAGGGGGTTTTGTTATCCACTTTTGTTATCCCTGTCATCCATATCTGCCTCGTTCTGTGTCCAGTATGAGCTCCCTGGCCATGGTTTGGTTCCATCCAAGGCCCTTGCAGATGTGAAGGTGGCACCAGATGGGGACTGACCCAGAGCAGGCTCTGTGGTTTAGGACTTGTCATGTCAGGGTGAAGGCTGAGCTTTCAGCCAGGTCACCAAAGGACCAAATGTGTCATTATGTCACATTTAAAGCCAGCACTTCCTGAAGCCTTTTGGATTTGTCTTCAGAGCCGAGTTTAGGCTTGGAGTTGCCTGCACTTTATATTGTTCTCCTTACACTCTTGTCATAATTTCTGGGTATTCTGACCTTTTCCAGCATCTCCAAGAAGCAATGAGACAATAACAAATCCCACAATTAATACCCCCTCACAAGATCCTGGGGTTGCAACAGTCTTTTAGCTTAGTTTCTTGAAAAAAAAAAAAGAGGTTTGTGTTCTTAGTACTCTGTTCTTCAAATAGAACATGGACCTAATTGTGACCTACAGAAACTCTGCATTTTCTGGCTTGGTGTGAATGGGCAGCTTCAACAAAAAGAAGAGAGATTTTCAGTTAGAGCTGCACTGAGGACAGAGCTCAGTCCTCTGGAGACGTTTGTTGCTGACACAATGTTCCTGAAATGGAGGTTAATCTTCCAGGGGGTCTTTTTTGCTTCTCCCTGGAGATAACTCACCGAGAATCCTTGAGGCAGCAGTGATGATAGCAGAAGGAATGACTGCCACAAACAGAGTGACATAATTTAATCCCATGGCCTTAGATAAGTTATTAAGTACCATTCCTTAATCATGCTCTGTTAAGAGTGAGTAGCTTCTAAACATTTAATACATGTAATACTCAAGTCTTCCCAGCATGAAGTTTTTTGCACAAGTAAATTTTAGTTTTTCAGAGAAGAAGGAAGTCTCTACCTAGAGAATATTTTTTCCTTCTTATATCTGGAGTTTCATGCCAGAAGTTTTGGTTGAGGCTGAGCCCTGCAGGAGCTGCCAGTCCTGCCTGCATGGGACGTCTGCATGGCTACTTCCACTTCCTGGAGAAGACAATGAATGAGGGATTCTGGTTTTTACGTTTTTTCTTGGGATTCTTTTACTTGATTTCTTCTGGTTTTCTTTGTTTCCTTCCTGCTCTGGACTATGTATAGTAAAGACGTTTTATGTCTTTCATCCTACTCCCTCCATTTCTTGTTAGTAATTTTGAGGGTTTTTTTCTCCTTTATGTTCCTTTAAAAAAGCTAATTTGACATCCGTAGATGAAAAGGCTGCTCACACAATCATTTCAGCAAGGGATCTAGGAAAAATGAGGACACATACTGTGGGAGTGTGTCAGGAAATGCATGCAGTGCTATTCAAGTATTACCTTATTATGTGTTCTTGTAGGTAATGTCACCCAGCACAGAAGGGTGAGGACTCTACAGCAGCCCAAAATACAGCCCTGTGGCTTGGGAGGGAAGAAAACCACTCTGTTGATAGTGATTTTGTTCTAAGACATCAGTGTAAACATTGCTGTTTATTTTTCCTCTAAGTGCAATGAATGCAACCTGATCTCTGCTTCTAAATCTATAATAGTTTAAAAAAAATGCACTTGTAGACTGATTTTCCAGTTTTTCCAGGCAGTAATTCCCTCCCTGCTCTTACAAAAAAAAAATACATTTTTCCTTATCAGTGGCAAGTTGGCAGAGAAGTTCCTGGTCATAGGGCTACAAAAGAAATTAGAGGCAGGGACACACAAGCAGCTGAATAAATCTGTGGGACTGGGACTGTTGCTGCTGTTAATTCTCAGCACTTCTTTCCCTTCACACAGGAGCACACGGGTAGTGTAAGACAGTGACCCTTGGTCTGCAGGGTACAGGCTGAAGCACTTAGGTGAAGGAATGAGTATTTCTTTGTGGGAATACCTGGGGAGATGATTCCCCCCTCTCCCTCTAGATGCCAGCAGAGCACTAGCCTTATTGTGAGGCGTTGCCTCCTGGATGTATTTCAGAACAGTGTTAGTATGTAATGCTGCTTGATTACTTTTTAGAGAGGTCGGGATTAACGGATTGTCCTGTTCAGGACAAGCTCTGCATCCTTTGGAGAGCTGATGAAAAGAAAAAGCACCGGAGTTTAAACATGTTCTTTTATGGATCTGTTTCCGCAAATATGAAACGTGTTCTCACCTGTGATATATCTTTGTATTTCACAGGTAAAGAACAAATCAGAGGCTTCTTGGCAAGCAACATCCTGAGCCCTCAGAGGCATCCTTGTTTGTAACTCCACACAAACGTGCTGTTCCAGAGATCCCTGGGGAGGAGTATGGCTGTTCAAGGGCAGTGCTTTCTGAGGGAGCATCGTGGTTGAACTTGTGCATCCTGCCAGGAAGAGGCTGATAGAGCCTGGGATGTGGTGTGACCTCCCAGCTGGCCCATTTAATGCCTGTCACTCCTCTGACCTGGGACAACTCTGAAAAGTGGGATTCCTTCTGGTGCTGAGATGGATCAGGCTGAAGCACCTTGTTGTGCTACTCGGGGCTTTCCCATGTGCCTGCTTACAGGGCTCTCAGGGAATGCTTCTCTGATGGCATTTCTTGCACCAAAAGCAAGGTGGGTGTCCCTCTCTGCTCCCGCATAGCCAGCAAGAGTTCTGACCCTTAAAGAGCCTTTGTTTTTCCTGTATGGAGGGCATCAGTTCCATTTCCCAGAGCATTTCTTCTGGGAGAGACTGTGAGACTCAGCGACTGATTTGCAAGTGCTGTTAGAGATGGAGCATTGTGCACTTCTGCCTTGACAACCAGGAGATGCACCCACAGGCACTGCTGGCTGTTGTGGACTCTGCTTGGACTTGGTTTTTGGGAAGAAGACAAACACAAGTGAGTGGAGAAGGGTCTTGATAAGACTTTTTTCTGAGAAAGAAAAAACACAGAAAAAGCTACACAAGCTGTTCAAAAACTGTATTTCAATGCTCTCTGCACTTCCTCCGAGCAATCTTCCTCCCAGAGAAACAGAACAAGTGGAACTGTGCAACAGTAAGTGAAGTTTTAGTAATATTTTTTTATATGCTGGCTTTTGATAGCTATTGAAAATTGTTTCAGAGATGTTTGGATAATCCAGACACACTGCCAAAGCTGGAGGTACAAACAAGATTTGCTGTTGGGTGCAATCAGGAAAAGGGGGAGGAAGAAGCAGGCAGAGCACAGCTGGGCAGCTCCCTAACATGGCTTTACCAGGAAAGTTTCTGTGCAGCCCATGGGTGGCTTTGCTCCACTCACTGCCTCATTTCCAAGCGAGCAGCTCTCTGAGAGCTCCCTCCACTGGAATAAGAGTTTAGTTGGTCATTACTAAAATGAATCCTGTGAAAACACAAAATGGGAGTAGAAAAAAAAACAAAACAAAAAACCAAAAAACAACAACAACAAAAAACCCAAAACAAAAAACAAAACAACCAACCAATGAAACAAACAAGCAAACAAACAAAACCCACCCCAAAAATCTGCATTTGAAGCACTGATACTTCTCACAGGTGGTGATAAATACAAATCCCATGTTTTTAACCCTGCTGCTACATCTCATGCATTCCATACATTCCGCTTGTGGAAGGATTGAGTGTTACTAGGCAAGAGAGAGGCACTGCCCCTGGCTGGGGCATCTGTACTTCAGGATGATTCATCAGCTCAGATGGAATTGGGCTGCTTAAGCTGGAACAAGTAGGGACTGTGGGAGCAGGACTTGTATATTTGTGTGGCTCCCAGAAACGGCACCTTAAAAGAATGGGAGGATCTAATGTGTTCCCTTGGCTGTGAAATTCAGGAGAGGCTGGAGTGAGAGCTGTTTGGAGAAATAAATTGTGATGAACGTCCTAGTTCAGTGATTATGAGCTGCAGTGTGGTAAAGGGTAGTGAGATATGTCCTCCCAATATCTCAGTTTAAATGGTGTCCCCTTGCTTTGGACTAGCTCGTATTTAAGTTGCAGCAATCTTTTTTTCCTACCCTTCTCTGGAGTTAATCTTCAAGACAATATAAATTGCTATTCACAGATCTTGTATTTTGCTTTGTTTCTGGTAAAACAAATCACCCCAGTCAAGGTCTCCTAGAACTATGCTGTACAAGCACAAGGGAATGTATGATCTCTGCCCCAGTTCAGGATAATGAGTCTTTGGCTCACTTGCTCACTTCAAATGACAATCATATGTACCCGTTCACTAAATCCTTGAGAAAATGCAGGAGAACCAGGCCAGAAATAAGTATAAAAACCTAGGTCCAAGCAGAGAAAATTTTGAACTACTAGAATGTGAAAATAAGAGATTTTCAAAGTGAAAGGTGACACCATCCTGCCTTCTTCATTTGCATTTCACTTCTATTATAAATTTGAGTCATGGGGCTCAGGTAAACTTGGGGCAGACATGGCAGATCTGCATCGGTCCAGTGATGGTGTCATTCCCGGTGCGGTGCTGGGGAGAGGACAAATTCCCAGGAAAGGACTGCAAGCCTATAATGGTGCCAAGAAGCAAGCCTCCTTCTGCCACATACAAAATGAAAGCTCTTGGGACATCAGAGTACACAAATCTACCAGCATAAAAACATTTCCTTACTACATGTTGAAAGTTAATTCTAAAATAACAAAAGGAGTTAATTTCTCAGGCTAAACACTGTAGATGGTAAAGACAACACCAAGATCCATGTCTTTAATAAAAAATCACAACATAGCTCTGTGGTTTTTATTTCAGTAATACTGAAAGCATTAAAAACCCAAAAAGAATGCAACACAGACTCTTTTACACACTTCAGCACCTTCCCCTCAGAGTTCAGGGGGTTTTATGCGTTGTGTCTGTACAGCAGGAACAGGCAGCTCCTGGAACTGAAGCCTATGGGGAAATATCAGACTGGGACACCTCTTTGGATTCCAATGGCAAGCTCAAAGTTGGGATTGTCAGCATTTCTTACTATTATTGTACAGAAATTGGCACCCAAGAGTTCATTTGAAAGGTATCTGCAGAACTGTCTGCAAGTGCAGGGGATTTGGGTTTTTCAAGCCTCAGCTGCACACACATTAAATTGCTTCATTACTTGGCTTTTTGCCTCTGTATGAGGTAAATCGTCAGCTGCTAAATCTGTAGATGGGATGGATGATTGGGATGGAACATCCTCTCTGCTTAAAATCCACTGGGAAGCAAATGCTAACATTTGGAAGGGATGCTCCCCTCCCCCGTTCTGTGGGTCACTACTGTACTGCAAACCTCCCACTGCCTGTGAGCTTGTTTTGGGGAAGCACTCAGGAGGCTCAGCTGTGGACAACCTCATAAAAAGTCATAACAAAACAATTACCCCTAACCTACAGATCCTGCACAATCAGTTCCTACAATTAAATTTCATGTTTCTTTTTCCCGAACTGAAGTTAGGTTGATCATCTGCATCCACTACATTTACTTAGACGAGTTAGATCTGCACAACATCTTGTCACTGAACCCACTCACTCTTTTCAGCTGTACTCTTTATGGATAATACCTTTAAAAAAACTGAACCCCCAGCTTTGCTCTGTGAATAAAAGCAGAGTACATCTTGCTAAGCCTAATGCACCTTGGATTACAGCTCTCATCTGACTGTGTTCATGAGAGATACTGGAGGCAGACAGCTGGCCAAGCAGCTTCTCACTGTGTGAAATTTATGCTACTCTATTTGTAGGTGATTACAAAAACAACTTTTCAGAGTTAGTGTCCAGGCTTGCTGCTGCTGAGCACAAGAACAGGAGTCCAAAGACTTTTTTCTGGTTGACTGCCTTCATTATTAGTTTTTCTTTTATTGGTGGTTTTCTCTCCCTTAGAAATGTCAGGGTTATGGTTTTGCTGAAGGACACTGTCAGAGTCTCACAAAAACACACCAAGGTGATGGAGATAGTGAATTTTGAATGTGTAGAACAATCACCCAGAGCTAATTAGAGGTTTGCAGTTTTAAGGGATAATCAAATGCTGGGTTCTTGTAGGAGACTAAGTGTGTGCCATAATGCTCACTCTGAGGCTTTTTACATGCCTTACACAGACATACAGACAAAATAATTGTGGTAATGAGAAAGAGTCCACTTGCTGCAGACAGACCAGCAAAAACATACTTGTAGCTGGGTTTTGTTTTAAAGCTGGTGCACGAATTACCTGGAATTTCCTGGTCTGTTGTCTGGCTTGACCCTGCTTTGTTGGAGGCTGTCACACAGATACGGTAAGTGGTGAATGGTAGCAGGTTGTACAGAGTGTACTGCCTGGCCGTGGGGTAGATGTTGTCCATGACAAACTTCCTGTCCTCGTTGTCTTGGTCATGAAGCATCAGCTCATAGCTGTGAACAACTGAATATGGGGCACACCAGCGTATCTGTGCAGAGCTGTCAGTGATTTCAATCACCTCTCTGAGTCTGGGTGGGTCTGGAATCTCATCTTCCCTCGATGTGCCAGGACATGAACACTGGGAGATGTTCTGGAGTTCCCTGCATGGCTTCTGCAGGTGCCTGCAAGGATTGTAGTCACAGGCGACCTGGGCTGTTTGCACCGGGGTTTCCTCCTTTGATTGTTCATCGTAGTCGTAGTCATCGGTATAATGTGGTGACGGCTCTGAGTGGGCATTGCTCTTTGTGGAGTTCAGCTGTGGGAGGCTTGTTTGGGGGGCACCTTCCCTGGCATAGGTGGTAAAGGAATGAGTGTGGTGGTTGGTGGTGTGGGGGACTCCTGTTCCTCCAGCGGAATAATCACTGGTGCTCTGGTTCAATGGCCCTTCCCGGGGGAATGTCATGTCGGTTGTTCTGAGCCCTCTCTGTAGCTGTTCTGTTCCACTTGTTCCAGTTGGACTTGTGGAGCTGTGGTCTGGGGACTGAGCAAAGAGGTCTGGGAAAAAAACTGGGAAGGAAGTTACAGATGCCAAGGAAGGGGTACTGCTTGTGGATTCCAAAACTGCCTCCACCTTGTGGGAGGAACTGTTGGCCTTTGTTAGGATGGGCTCTGTTGGATTGGATGCTGTCATGCTCACCACATCCCTCTGGATTAGGGAGCTGGTATAGGTGTCTTTGGTTAGCATTGGGTTGGATTCTGCAGTGCTCACCACATCCCTCTGGATTAGGGAGCTGGTATAGGTGTCTTTGGTTAGCATTGGGTTGGATTCTGCAGTGCTCACCACATCCCTCTGGAATAGGGAGCTGGTGTGAGTCAAATCTGTGGTCAATAGAGCTGAGTCTGTTGTTACTACAGCAGAGGCATCATCACTGGTGAAGTTGAAAGCATCACGATCAGGAAGGGCTGTGTTTGAATCGGACTGTGTAATATTGCTCTCTGACTGGCATTTTTTGTAGAGCTCCAGCAGTGAAAAGGATGTCGAAGGTCTGCCCAAATCTTCCTGGGATGTGCAAAAAGTCTCCCAAGCCCTGCAGAGGGAGACCAGAATAGTTAAGGTCCAGAAGAACATTACGGGTCTCTGTAGGCTGCTTGGATTGGAATTGGTGACCTGCTGTCAGAACCATCTTTATGTTAGTGAGAGTGTGAAACCTAGACCAAAGCTAGATTGTTTTAACAGTCCAGGCAGCTTCCCACAGCACTGACTGTGGAATTTAGCTAGAACTGGCTTTTTGGTTTCGTAAGGTGCAGGGATATCTTATGCCCGAGGGGAAATGTCCTTTGGTACAACAATGGCTGTGAACTTAAGCAAAGGGCCTCGGGATTCAACTTGTCTTAAAGGGTCAGACTTCAGTGCAGCAGTAACAAGGGAACACATGCAGAGAGCTGTAACAGGATTCCCAGAATTCTTAATCCATCTGGTTTAGGTAGCTGGAGGTGGGGCGGGACTTTTAAATGACTAACATCGAATTCTTTATTTACTCAGACACTGAAGTTTTGGTAAAGAATGCAATTGCTAAGCCCATCCCGACATAAAACTCTATTTTCAACAAGCTACTTCCCTGCTTTCTGAGAGATTTGATGACAAATCTTCTTGGTGGCCTTTGAAAAGGAAGAGAGACCATTTATATGCAAATATTTCTTTTAACTGCAGCTTACTGTAATTAGTCTGTAAAACTGTAGGGGAGCATGAAAACAATAGGTGAGAAATGGTGCTATTTGCAAGGGGTTTTGTTGACTGCTGGTGGTGATGTAAGCTTTGCAAGTAGCAGGGTGAGGAGAAAATTTGTTAAAGATCATTCAAAGTTTTCCAGTTTCTGCTGGCACATCTAGACAGCTCATTTTCTATCTTCAGGTAATATGGAAAAATGTGAAATATGGTCTAAAACAGAAAGAAAATATTCTCACCTTAAAGCAGAATCCACAGCTAATAACACTTTATGCTTTGTCCCTGAAAAGGACATTATTTTGCACTTCTACTTCTTGTGGAAGGGAAGAACACACAAGGAATTTGAATAACTTAGTGAATGGTGGTGAATGTTTGGTCCCCAAACAACCTGCACACTGAAGTTGTTTCTGAAGAGCATTACTTGATCTCCTTGAGCTCACTTACTTTTGCAGAACAACTTTCTTGGGCTTGGACAGCAGCCAGGAGAGCTGGCAGTTGCACAGCAAAGGATTCCCATACAAGTTGATTGTGATGCCATCCGATGAATTGGTGTTCCAAGGATTAAAGGAACTCAGGTTACAGCTACAAGAAGACAAATGCAATAATTAAAAAACGCTGAGCTACCTTCCAACTACTGGAGTGTGCATAGTATCCCTTACCCTTAGTGTTGTGTAAGGCACAAAGCAATATTCCCAGTCCCCTTGGCAGTAACCAGTTATTAAAATCACCACCCTGCATGCTCAGAAGATGCTCTCTTTTTTCTAGGACTTTAATTCCTTTAAGTTTAGGCATGATTTTTAGCACTTTGAACTGGTATTCCTGCAAGTGTTGGAAAGTGCTGTGTAAATTCAGTAGGACAAACAAGCGGGGATGGAATCCATAGGATATTTGCTTTGTATGGGTTTATTTTCCTGAAACTGGTTTCTAGGCACAGCCAGTGCTCTAGTGCTTGTTTTCTGATATGATTATATCTGGGTCGCCATTATAAAAATGTTTCAAAGTGCTCTCCAGATTTTTTCCTTTATGCTGACTACTCTGTGTGCACTTCACACACTGTGTGCTCATATTTTGATAAATCACTTTCGGACTTTTGTCCCTCTTAGTATTTCAGGTATGTGATGTACCAAGAGGTGCTACCCTTAGAATGAGGACTAAAACATTGCTTTTACTAATGATGAACAAGGAGCTATATTAAACTCTCACACCAAAAGTGGGAGGGACAGGATTTTTGTCTGCTTCTGAGATGCAGGTTTTGGAGACCTGTCAGCACTCATCCTTGCAGAGCAGGGAACCCTCAGTTACCTGCTTCTCCTCTGATGGGATATTGCCCTTGGAAGCCTGGTCTTTATCACAAGCAGGGTTCAGTGGATCTGTGCTGATCTAAACAGGCTGGGTGAATTAATCCATTGGACAGGGAGATAAGGCAGAGGAGTGGGAACACAATGGATACAACCTCAAGCAACAATTAATTGTGCTATGAGTCCCATGCTGCCTCTTTGAGCAGTATCAGCTTTATCAGGCCAGATCACAGATTTTACATGGCAAAGACAGCAAGTCCACACCTCCTTCCTAAATCTGATAAAACTATTCAAGTCAGCTCCCAGGCACCACAGCGCTGTGAGGCAAAGGCAGTATTATGAAAGGAAGGACAAAAAACCCCAACTCACTTCTCAAATGAGAGATGGCTCAGATGAGGAGCGCTGTCAAACATCTCTGTCTGCACGGAACCCAGAGAACGGGAGTCCTGACAGTGCAGCTCTTGGAGACCAGGCAGAGACTTGAAGATGTCGCTGCCGAGGCTTCTTAACCGTGGCATGTTTGTCAGGTGAAGTGATCTGAGGCTGGTCAAATCTCTGGCCCACTCTGGTTGAACTGAAACAGAAAAATATTTACACCTATTGCCTGAACAGAGCATTCCTGTGGATTTCTGCCTAGAAAAAGGGTTTGAATTCATAGATATAAAGTATCTGTCACCTTATGCAGCTATTCTCTTTGGGAGAGGAATAGAAAAGGTCAGTACACCAGTGTGTAAACACCCATGCAGCTGCATTTTTGTTATAGTCCCTGCAGGTCAGACTGTCATAAGGCAGAGGAAAAGAGGGGAAAATAAGACAACAAAGCTAATAAGAGATATGGAATAGATTTCTTATTGGGTGAAATTAAAGAACAAGGATTTCTCTGTTTGGGAAAGTGGTCTACAAGGTCCTGACTGGTGCAAGAAAGGCAAATCACTTATTTCTCCTAGCACAGGAAAAAGAGCCGAGAGGCATGAAACTGAAAGAATAGGTCTTGTACGAAAGGGCCTTTCTATCCCATGACTCAATAGGGTAACTCACTACCACAAGAGGGATTAGGCAAATTCATGGAGGAAATTTGGTGGTGCAGCTGTTTAATGTGAGTTGAAGTGAAGCCTCTAGCTTGAGGAGGCCCTGGCCCTGCCCCAGGCTGAGAGCAGCTGGGCAAGGCATCTCACATCTGTGTGTCTCAGCACCTCAGGTATAAACTGAGGCTGGCAGGGCAAAAGGGAAAAAACCTCCTGTGGATTGCTTGGGGCAGGGATTCTCTCCCCCCTCAGCGGATGTATTCAGCCGGCTGTGGAAGGCATAAAAAGTCTCTCTCTGTGCTACTTCAAAGCAGCTCTAAAAGCTGACTGTAGCTGTGGGGACAAAGAAAGATTTCAACAGCCTGTCTGGAAAGAGAAACTAACTTCCTTCTGTGCTTCCCAAAACTAATCCCAGGGCTGACAAGATGACTGTCAGTAGCAGACAGTGGGATTAGGATGGAGGTGGCTGACTACACTGGGACAAATTGTCCTGTCTCATGGTGTTTGGTCTCTGCCCTTCCTCTGGGAGGCTGCTTTGTGTGAGAGTGCCTTGCATGCCTGGACCAGCTGTTTGTAGCTTTCAGTGTGGGGTGTTCCCCCTGCACTCCAGGCTCAGCCAGGATGGGAGCCATCGTCCCAGCAAGGCTTCTGCTCCCCAGCCTGACCAAGCCCTGTGTTTATAGCAGGAAACCCAGACACTTACATTTCTCAAAAAAAGTCCCACTCAGATCAAGCACATTAATGGAGTTTCGAGAACTGTTCATGGCCTCGTTGAGATCTGTGCTGATAGTAAAAGCAGAGTCCCTAATTCCTCTGCTGTCATCCTGCCCGAGCAGCGTGGCAGAGAGGTTCAAGACCTGCAGCTGAGGGTAGCAGGAAAAAGCCAGTGGCTGGATTTCAATCAGGGGATTTCCAGCCAAGGACAACCACCTCAGGTTAGGCAGGGCAGAACCGTGGCAGGATGGCACAGATGACAGCTTATTAAAGCTCAAGTCCAGCTTGCGGAGACTGCTGAGGGTTTCAGATCCCCACCTCACTGACCAGAGGTGGTTGTGCCTCAGTGAGAGGACACGCAGCTGTGGGAGGTTTGCTATCTCTGTGCCATTCATCTCTTCCAAGAGGTTATTGCTGAGATCCAAGGTCTCCAGGGTCTCTGGAAGGCAGATAGGGAATGCTGTCAGGCTGCTGTTGGTCAGCTGCAGGGTGATCCAGGTCCTGTTCTTCTGATCCTCACAAGACACGCTGGTGAGATTAACATTCTCCCAAGTGTCATCCTGAGCCAGCTGGAAAAAGGTGGTGACATCCCTGGATGCTGCTCTGCTCACCGGTCCATGTGCTGTGGTCCCCAGCAGCAGAGGGAGGATGAGCAAGGGTGACAACATCCTTCTCCCAGGTGCTTGCAGTTTGCAAGATCTGTTTCCTTTTTGTTTCAGGGAGAAAACAAAGCATCAACATTTAAATTAAAATCCCTCCAGTTATCTAAAAACTTTTTAAAAGATAAACATTTTATTAGCCCTTTTTTATTATATCCAGACAGTAATAAGTGATAATTAATAGCTCTTCTGTAATTAAGCCTAAGTAAACATGAATCCTTGGGGACAGAAGTATCATGCAGTCTTAGTCTAAGTGTGCCTACAATCATTCATGCAGGAAGCATGAACCAAGTTGTATCCCACACCAGGACCCTCATTGCCAGCAGGTTGTCCTGCTGTCCAGTTTGGCCAGCCCAGTGGGAAGAATTTCCAGTGGGGTGATACCCAAACAACCGGGTTCAATGTGCCTGTAGCAAGGGACTGTTTCCTGTGAGGTGGTGCAAAGCAAATGAATGATCCAGGGACAGAGAAGAGTTGCCAAACTTTAAAGCCCAGGACCCCAAACTGGGCTGAGTTGTGTTGGAGTGGGCAGGTAAAAGTGCCTTTCCTGTTTTAGGAAGGCCTTTCCTTTCCTTAGCAGAAGCTGGAATAGAAAAAGCAGGGACTTGTGTGTGCTCTACCAGGGTAGTTCTGCCCCATTCTGAGGACAGTCCTAGAGAAACCCCACAGTGGGCTTGGGGCTACTGAGCAGCTGGCAGTGCCCACAGCCTGTCTGCCAGGCAGCAGCAGGGCTGGGCCCTGCGGTAGATGAGAGCCACAGACAGGCTGCACAGCCCAGCTGCTGGGAAAGGATGCACTGAAAATGCAGCTCCTGAACCACATTTCAGTGGAAGTGGTCAGAAGCTGAGTACGCTCCTGGATCAGGGCCCCAGAGGCCTGAACGCCAAGAAACGTGGTATTTAGTGCTACAGCTCCCTCTGTGCTCCCTCCTCCCACCCCTGCTTTGGTCTTTGTAAAAAAAAAAAAAAAAGTCCTTAGTTACTTGTGCGAGGTCCCACAGGTAATGTGTGTCAGAGGAAGGAATTAACCCCAGTCCTAAACTCGTGCTTTTCTTGTTGAGCTGTCTTTTGCGCTTCCCGGCAACAAAATGATTCCTCGTCCAGAAATATATTACAGAGTAGGGTGGTAACCAAAGCCCCACGTATTATGAAATAGCTCAGACTTATTCCAAAGTTTAATTGCTCCATGTTGTTCCCTGAATGATGCCAGGTCTTGCCCAGACCGTTATCCTTTGCTGCCATCCCAGGTTTGAAGTAGGGACCAGCAAAATAGTATACACGGACCACCAAAACAATGCGTTGTGTTTGCCTGTGTCCTTTTCGTCAGACGGAACCATGCAAGCTCCAAGAAGCCTCAGGGCTTCCCGGTCACCGGAGCCGCTGGATCTCCTGCTTCGCAGCATATTGGCAGGGAGAGGATGGGAGGAATTGAGCTGCTGAATTTCAATCTTAGATTTAATCTTAATCCTTGCCCTCAAACCGCATCCGCTTGCACGTACCTGTCCAAAAGTCCGGGTGCCTCGTGCCTCCGCTCGGAGCGGCTCCGACTGCTCGGCCTTGCTTTTATACACTTGGGGTGACTCAGCCGGCAGCGTGAACTGCCTCTCTTCTGTTCCCGGCTTTCCCTGCTCCCAGCTCTGCCCACAAGCTCAGGCGAGGTTTGTTCCAGGCTCGCTCCTCCGCATCCAGCTTTGAGAGGGGGCGGCTCCGGGCAGCTTTCCCCGCTCCCTTGGCCCTAGCAGGAGGTGGGTGGAAGGGAGGGCTCTTATTTCCCAACACTCAGGCAGGGCTGCTCCTGTCTATCTTTGTCTAAGCAGAGGGGGGTAAAAGGAAAAGATCAGTGTCGATAGTCCAAACTCTCACGTCTTCTACCGACGGGGGGAGGGAGAGGAATTGTTGTGGTCCTTTGTTGGCAGGTCAGGATGATTTAAAGCTGAGGCTCTGCCTGCTGACATGAACTTTGGTCTCTCTTTAGGCGCCAATAAGGGGCTTCAAGTGTTTAAATTTCTACGGACTCTTGCTCTTGGGGAGTAAATCCTGCAAAAGTTCACGCATGACAAATTACTTTTCCAAGGAGGCCCTTAGGATATGTTAGAAGTGAAACTTTCACCTGTTTCTCCCGCAGAGAAGAAATTCTCTCTGCCGATGGAGAGGGCGTAAGGCATCTCACTCCCCGTGCGACGGCCTTTGGGAGGCCTCTCCTAGTCCCGCTGTGCGTGGGTTGTGTTCTCCGTTCTGCATCTGTGTACCACATGGTTTGGGAGAATTCTCTTCCTGCTGCTTCTCTCATCCTTTGCTGGATAAGTAAAACTGACAACATAAACCATCTCCCGCTGAGGGACCTGCCCCGAGTTGGGTTTTTCAGCATTCCCACAATTCAAACAATAATTAGATCGAGAGCAGGGAATAAAGTGAGGGAAATGATCCCAGAAAGGGATGAGTTGATGGAGATTGTTCCAAAGTAAAAGCAAAAGGGTGGTTGTTCCGTTGCTACTGTAGGACAACTAATTGTTAACATTTCCAAAGAGAAGAGTAGTCAGTGTTTTTCCTTTATCGGGGCAACAAAACAGATCCCTGACGTGAAGGCAGCACCGACCTGTACATTTCCCTGTACACTTCAGTGCTAAAGTGCAGATAAAGGTCTTGCTTGCCCAAAAACGTTGAGTCTGCAAGTACACATTAGGCAAACCTTATCTACTGACCATGTGGGTCATTATGTGCGTGGGGAGAGAGCCTTGAAAAACGCCAGAACATCCACAGAACAGAGATAGGGGCTTCCAGTAGGACTCTCTGGAGCCATTGCCGTTCCCTTGGAGGCTGGGCGAGGTGCACATGTTGTTCCCCTGCGGAACGGCTCTAGGGCAAGACAGATGGTTTCCTAAATGAGGGGCTAATCCCACCATTGACCCTGGTGGCGCAGGCGGAGCGGGGCAGCCGGGCCCGGCACGTGCGCGCCCGCAGGTACCTCCAGAGCTCTGCGCTCGCTGCGGTTCAAAGGGCAAAGTGGAACAGGTTACAAAAATCTGAAGAATTTGGTATAAGAGGAAGAAAGCCCAGCTCCAGACAGGCCGGTGGAAACCCTGCCTTCCCTCTGGCTTTCGCAGAGCTGCTGGCTGCGGTGCTGCTCTTTGGGAAGCCGAGGAGCAGGGAGGTGGCCTGGCTTTGTCCTGGACTATTAAATTCTTGTGTTTGCTACCCTTAGCTCGGTATTTACAGACAGTGAATTTTCATTGCTTATTTTAGGGTTATTGGTTATCGTATTGATTTTAGTATTTTACAAAAAATACTTCAGGAAACTCGGTGAGCCAAAAGCTGCCTTAATTTTAATGAGTTCATCCTTACTGACTTCATTTTGGAGACTGAGTCGAGCAGACTGTCAGACTGGGAAAGCAGCTGCTCGTTTTGGTGAAGGTGGAAGGGAAGTGGAGGTTTTCTTTGCCCAGAGGCCCTTGATTTCTGAGGCATACAGAGAACCTGTTGCAAGAGGCAGAGCACCCTTGGAAAATGAGCTTTGGTTATTTTTATTTTCTATCTTTGTTTCTGCTTTTTTGGTTGCTCAGATTTTGTGACGATTGTATTTTCCCAGCTCTTTGCTTAGCTGCAAACTCTCATCATCTGAAATATTTCTGCTATGGTGCTGCATCTCAGGCAGCTGCCCAGGTACTGGTGGAGCTTTCCCAGGGCAGGCAGCAGTCCTCGTTCACAAGTTTCTTTGAAATATCTGCTAACAGCCGGCAGTCTTTTATTCTTTTTTCCGCTTTTCTGAGAGTTTCGGTGACGACCTGAGGGAGCGGTCAGCAAAGGCAGGCGTTCCTGTCAGCCTTTTCACACGGGTAATGCAAAGAGAGCTGAAGCAGACGCCCCCTCCCCGGGGGCGATTCAGGGCTGGACAAAGCCCCTCTGCCCGCAGGAATTCTCAGGCTGAGCCCTGCATTCCTTAGTGACACCGAGATAAGCAGAGCAGGAGAAGGTGAGGATGGTACCAGGCTGTAAAGTTTAAGAAGTGAATGTTTCTTACTGGCTGTGATCCAAGTGATGGTTAAAAATGAAAATATCCTGAAAAAAAAAAAATCTGGAGAATGGCTTTTAAAGCCAACAAAAGAACTGTTTTACAGGTTTGTCCACAGAACAAGCACAAGCAAGACATTTTCCTACAGAGAAAGGGGAGAGAATGGAAAAACAGGATTTAGCCTGAGGTTTCAGAAAACGGTGGGGTGGATGTGTGTCTCCTAACCGAGGCTGGAGGCAGTGGTGAAATGCCCTATGGAATTTGATGTAAGAGCATCAGGATCCATCCAACATTGGCAGTGCTTTACCCTGACCTGGCTTGGGTTTAATTAAACACCTTGTACAGAATAGGGTTGCAGCTGAGCTGAGGTGTAAGTTTCCTGAAGGTTTGTTTTCATCTAATAACATTCCTGTCCAGGATTTAATCTCTGTATTGCAAAACTTTAGGGTAGACGCCCCTGTTTCACTCATTCTGGGAAACCTCTCCCACATCTGGCACTGTGCAATTAATAACGTGGTTTCTACAGCCCACTGAGCCCGTGGTCTTAACCCTGTGTATAAATAAGTGTGATGAGCTCATGAGAGCCAAGAGTAGTCAGGTTATTGCACAAATTAGGGAGGGTGTGGAACTCCACGTGCATTGAGGGAATGTCCAGAGCTTGGTGGGACGTGCACGGTGACATAGGGGGGATGAAAGATGACTCCAAGCTGTGGCTGGTGCAGGTGTCAGGCAGAGCAGGCTTGGGCAGGTCTCCTCTCAGGTGCTGCCCACCATATCCAGCCTGGAATTTGGAAGTGCAGGAATGCCCTGGGTCCTGCCTTCCCACTCCAACCTCTTCAGGAAGGAGTCTTACCACTGAAACCTCTCCTCTTTTTAGGAAGAGGAGCTGCAGTCGCATGCAGCACTCAAACCAGCTAGATGAAAAGTTTCCTTTCCCACCTATTCCCCACCTATTGTGAAAAAGCCTTGCAAAGTGAGTGGAGCAAGGAAAAGATACAGCTGAATGGCCTAAGGAAATACAGAGAGAGGGCATCAGCAGGGGATCGATCATCCTCTTAAACCTAGAATGGCAAAGGATAGGGCTTACAGCCAGCCAGGATGAGCTGGCAGAATTCCTCCTTGCAAGGCAGCAGTGAAGGATTTAGTCGAAAGGCAGTGACACATTGGGTAAGATTGAAGGAGGGGCAGGAAAGAAAATGGAAATATTTGCTAGTTTCTCTGAAATCCCAGCAGAGACAGCTTGAACTGCAAGTGAATGTGCTTGTTTAGCAATGAAATGAGCCACACTGCTAATGAGAGGTCTCTGCATTCCTGTGCTCAGGTCACGTAAGCAAGTGGCAACTGCAGGGCCTCCATGCAGCACTCTGGGACAAGCTCTGCTGTGAGAGAAGCAAGCATAGGCTGAGCTTCCCAGGGAGCAATCCACAGGAGTCTGGTATTGCTTGTTGCCAAATGAGGGGTTCCAACAGGATTCTCACTGCAAAGCCTAAGTGGAGACTGATCTGGAAGGCAGCTGTTTATGGAAGAGGTGCTGGCACTAATATAACCATTTAGCTCTCCCATGGCACCCTTAGGCAAGCTTTAAATATGGCCAGTGTTTGGACTTGGGTGGATCTCACAATGTAAGGAAAATACTTGGCTTGTGTCAAGCAGGTGACAAGTGACTAAGTTCTCTTCTGAAGGAAAACTGGATGGTCCCTCAGCCTGTACAAAAAGTGCTGATGAGAGGGAAGAACAGAGGGCTGGGATGAGCAGGCTGTCATTTTTTCTTTTTCCTAAGTGTTAAGCCATAGTTTAAACTGCACAAACTGGGAGTGATTCCACTGAAGCCCATTGACAGGGGCTGAGGAAAAGCAGAGCAACATTGCATGAAAATCAGGGCTCTCAGTTTCCAGTGATGTTTATGAATTTATGCTGTGATTTCTGCAGCATCCCTTTATGATATGACAACACCTGTCCATGGTATTTCTTTAGATATGTGAAACCAGTTCTGGTTTGTCCAGTAGTTTCATGAATTCTCCTGGTTTCACTCTGTCCTTGTTTTACAGGGTAGTATTAAATTTCACTCACTTTGGTGGATGTGTGTGGCTCCTTCCAGCAGGCAGAGCTGCTGACTTCAGATCTGGCTCCTCAGAGACATCCACAGCTCCTCTGGGAAACCTGTGCCAAGGCCTTACCACCCTCACAGGGAAGAATTTCTCCCCAGCATCCGATCCAGCACTGCCCTCTGTCAGTGGGAAGTCATTCCCCCTTGTCCTATCACTGTGTGCCCTTGGCAAAAGTCCCTCTCCAGCTCTCTCACAGCCCTTCCAGGAGCTCTAAGCTCTCCACAGAGCCTTCTCTTCTCCAGGCTGAACACCTCCATCTCTCTCAGCCTGTCTCCAGAGCAGAGGGGCTCCAGCCCTCTGCAAATGCCCTCTTTGCATTTGCACACATGTAAAATAATTTCTACAGGCTTTTCAGATCCTCACATGAACAGCTTAGCTCAGTGATATGTCACAGTGAAACAGTAACAGAGACAGAAAATAGAAACATACTCAGAAGACTCTTTAATAGTTTTAGATAATTCCTAAAGCATAATTTTCAACCAGGTAAGTAACAATGTTCCTCAAAGGATGAACCTTTTGGATCCAGTATTGCGAACATGAATGCCCTGTGACTTCTCTGGCTTTCAGGAAACCACTTCAGTGGATGAACATGGACATGGGTTCTACATTTTTGAGCAATTGAGTAACCACTACAGGAGTTTCAATAGCTTAGTCTGCAGGACTTTGGAATGTTTTGTGTTCTCAGGGCAAGTGCTAGACAAACCATGGAGCTTTAAAATACGTATTTATTCAGCTTTAGTTCTGATAAATGCTGGGCTCTTTAACAATGGCCAGTTAACAATGGAAGTTGCCTGGCTGTAACAGAGAAGAACTGTACCATATCCTCAAGTTACTTGTTTTGGATGCTTAAAAAGATTGCTGTAATTAAAAATACTAGATTTAAAAAATTGTCCAATGGCTAGACACCATTTATTTAAAAACATTGATCTGTACAAAAGGAAAACACAGATGATTAAATTTTCTCAAGTATTGATGATGGAGTTGTCATACTGCATCCAGTAACCTTAGCTTCAGTATTAAAAAAAACTGTAAACCATCCCAGTCATAGTAGAAAACTGACATGTACAAAAAATAGTAGCCAGCAATTAACAATCAGAGATATTTTTGTCTAATCTCTGGTAGTCTTAGCTAGAAGAAGAAGCAGGCAGTGGGAAGAGAGTTTACTTCATCTCATTCCTGACCTCCAGTTAATTTGTGGAAGAGTTCTTCATCCAGCGTTTCATTGTGGTCCTTGGAACGTGTTGACAAGAAGATGTAGCCCCCAATATACTCATGGATGATTTTGCAGTCTGCACTCAGGCACGTGAAAGCAATGGACACATTCTGGTCAAACTCGATGGCAACCTAAGAACAGATGTGGCAAAATCAGACAGCTAAGCTGGTAAGAAAGAGAAGTGTGAGAACACAGCTGGATCACAAATACTGTGAAATACTGGTAAAGCACTACATGCCCCTGCTAACCAGGAGTTCTGGGTCTGCTGGATGCTCAGGGTGTTTGGCTGCTTGGTTTTAGATTTGCTGCTACATCAGGGCCCTCTCGTGGTGAAACATTTTTGCTTGTTTAAGCAGGCACCAACATCTTTTAGCTTTTTTCCAATGGCATATAAAGTGAACACTGGGAAGAGCAGGAATGGCACTTCTGACTCTTTAATGAATAATCTGTCCATTGTTATGTGCTGACCTAAAATCTGCCTTTGGGGTCTCAGTTTTGGTTTCCAGCTACCATTAGTTCTAAAATGCAGCTGAGTGTAGTTGATCACTGTGGATTCTGCCTTTTTAGAGAGGGATTTAATGTAAACCCAGCAACCTGACCCAGAATTACAGGCTCTGGTGCAGGGAGTACTGCAGGAGAACAATAGGGAGTGTATCTGATCTCTCCTGGTTCCTGCAGATGGATGTGGAAAACTCCACAAGCAGGAAGCATTTCCAGGCTGCTCCAATCTACATCAGGTCACACTAGTTCCATCCCAGAAATCTACAATTTATAGCACTGTATTCAACCTTTGAAGCCCCAAATCAGAGACCACACATTGACACAGAGTTGCAGGCCTTGCAATCTCAGTTTGGGATCTGAAAGACAAACTGGGTTCCCGTATCCTCAGTCTGTAATAGAGGCTGAACCACCACAATGTAGAGGATGATGCATGAGAGTTAAAATGAGATTTTTACTGACAGAGCAGTAAACACAATATGCTGGAATTCACTTTGGAGTCTATTTAATCCCATCAAAATCAAGGGCAACTTGTCAAGAATAAGCTTGGTAGGAACCTTTAAAACTGGTGATCTTTTTGTTTCTGATTTTTGACTACAGGCTCCACTAAGAAAAACTGCAGACAGCTTATTTAATAACATGTCACAACACGTTCAAAATCTTTTCAGTGAGGTTTGAAAATATTTTCTGAAAGCATCCTTGAGTGTGTGAAATGCAAGGACTAAAGGCAGAGCTGTTCCAGGTTTACCTGGCGGATTTCCCAGTTCACATTCCACTGCTTCATGTTGGAGAACCTCCATGTTGTGATAGGATCTCCTGTGGCCAGATCTATCCGTATCAGCCTGTTATAGGACACTCCAAGCACATCATCCTTCTTGCTTCCTTTAAACCTGCAAAGAACCCAAAGCATTTGAGCAGATCTGCTTTGCAATGATTTCTGTCTAGAGAAACATTTCAGTTGCTCACCTCTGCAAGTGCGAAAAGTGTGGGAAAAGTCACAACAGCCTGGGGTTAAGGAGAGCTTGGACCCTTCTTAAGAACAGGATTTGTTATAAAGCAAAAGTGTAGGTTGGTGAGCCAAGGTGTAAGATGGAAAATAGTCAGGAAGGTAGATCTGGCTGAAATCTTTCCAATTCATTGTTTCCTGCTAAAAAAATACTGTTCTTCCCAAATGCATGAACTTGATTATATTTTTACTGGAAAAAATGCCAACAATAATTTTTGTTGCTTCATTTCTCTAATGTTGAAACATGTTCCTCTAGTTATATTAACCTATATTAACCTAAATTATATAATCAAAACAACTGATATATACATGTTTTTCAGTATAAATCACATTACAAAATTACTGAGGCATTTTAACATTTCAACTTTCTTCTGATTAGAAATGAAAAATAAATACAAAAGCATCAGAATTTTTGGGGGACAGAATTTTTTGATTTGGGAACAGATTACTCTGGTAAAGAAACAATCTTCTTCTATGTTCATGTTGAAAGCTGGGAGAAATCTCATCTGCTTGCTGTATTTTCAGTATTTCTGATCCTGTTTGTGAACCTTCTCTCTTTAGATGCAGCTGGACCTTAGGGAGAAAAAGTGACCTGGACAGAATTTGTGCTTTGCTTAATGCCCTCCCAAGACACTGCCCAGCAGTGTGTAGCAATTCACCACTACAAAGTGCAGTTTAGGTGTTGGGTTTGTTTGTGCTTTTAACAGGATTAATGGTGACAGAAAGCGCAAAAAATCTGTATCTGTGGTAGTAAATCCAACAGGATCAGGGACCATTTTGGGGCATGGAATTCAGGGAGAATTCTGGCTCCAAACAAGCAGAGCTCTCTCAAGTAATTCCTAGGCACACTCTGGAACCTGGGACATCCAAGGACCAACATGATTTTAGTTCACATGAGGCTACTGGATTTTGGGAAGTCACAGTTCAATAGTGCAGATGTGGGCTGTTCTATGGCAGCTGGCCTCTGCCAGAGCGTGGCTCCAGTTGCTTCAATTTGTACCACAGATGAGTTCTAGCCAGCCCTGGAAGGCACATGAAGGAAGGTGCCTCCAAGTATGGTTGTGTCAGTAATTTTCAGATTTTTGGTGTTTTGTCAAGAGAAACAGCTGCAAGTCAGACCTCTGCTGTGTCCAAGGAACAAGGTGCTGTGAACACAATGGGACATTTTTTGTGCTCACTGCTCTTCCAGATTAACTTTTTAAGGGCTCACTGCTTATCCCCTTAAAAAGGCATGATTTGCTGTTTTGTTAATGAAATACAAAAGAAAGTAGCATTTTATCATATTGCAATGAACAAGGGTCAGAGTGAACACATCCTGCAAACCTCAGCACACCAATTAGATATGCATTTTATATATTTTGGAAAGTTTATGACAGTAAGAGTTTAATGCTAGAGGTTACTTCAGGCTAAACCCAAGAGGTCTGTACCAGGGCAGATGTAAAGCAGAGTGTCACTCCAGGAATGGAGCTACTGGGTGTTACTCCTATACAAAAAACTAGCAGGATGGAAATCACAAAAATTAAAAGAAGTCTGTGGGGGAAAAAAGAGAAAATGTTCTTGGAACAGGGTGTCAAAGAACTTCCTGCAAATCACTGAGCATGAACCCGTTACGGCAGCTTGACGTGAGTGAGAGTATAGTTACCTTACAATGTAGTAGGATAAACCAAACTCAGGGAGGGACTGCCAGGCTTGGATAAAACGCAGCTTGGCCTCCACCAGGGACATCTGGGATACATTTTGGTGGGCTTCCAGAATACGGGCAGTCAGCTGGGAAACAGAGGAAGAGAGAAAGCTTTCAGCTGACTGGAGAACAAAAATCCTGTTGCTTTCACTAAATCAGAAACCATGAGGTCTGATGCTGTGTTCAGACACTTTGTTTGTGCAGATGCAGCACAGAGGGCACCTGGGGACACAACCCAAGTGCAAAGGGCAGAATGGACAGCAAGGTCTCAGGTTTGGGTTTGTGCAGCACTGCCCTGACTCCATACACTGCTCTGGGGACCCTCCTCAGGATGGGCAGGCTGAGCTCAAGCACAGCAAAAGCAAGGACAGGAATTAGGTGGAGAGCAAGGAAAGACTTGAAGGGCAAGAGGACACGAAGACTCTATTGATTCAAAAGCAAACAGTCCTTCCTTTGTTACTCTGAAGAGACTTTCAGGAACAGTGTTGTCAGGAGCAGAACATCATGAGTGACTTAAGCCAGGGTGTGGATGTAGGAGATGTGCTTGGAGGAGGTGCCAAGACACCTGTCCCTGTATTCAGTTTGAAGAAAAGGCCTCTTGTAAAGGGAGAAACGACTATTGCAGGGAGTTGTACTGCATGGCTTCCAAATGCTGCTTCAATCCAGCCTCATCCCTAAGCAACCACTGGAACTGCCCACACCCAGCCATGGAGCCATACTCAGGATACCTGCTTGGACTTGAATTTTTTGGTATAGCGTGGTGAGACGAAGCATTCGGGTTTCATATCTACATTCTCTGGCTCAGAGGCAGCCTGGGAACACATGGTCCAGTTCTTCATCTGGAGGAAGGATAGGATCTTTTGGACCTCGGGTTGGTAGGAGCTGTCGGCCATCGTTCTGCCCTTGGAGGCTAAAACACAAGCAGCCATCCACCGAGCGTACTGATCCTCCTGAAACAATTGTTTGTTACTGTTCTTCCTTCCTGACTGGACTAGTTCCAACTACACCTATGTTTTAAGTTTTCTAAGAAATCCAGTATCTTGAAATAGATTCTCTTGGAAATTTTATTGCATGACTGGTTTTCACCTATTGAACACTTCTTACGCAATTTGATCTGATATGTTTCAATAGACAGAAAACTAATTTAAGATGCTCATCATGCTCTCCTCATTCAAATGGGGAGAGTTCTAATTAAGAAAAAAGAAAACAAAATCCAAACCTCAATTCTCTGACAACATTGGAATAAAATACTCTAACTTTTTTTTTTTTTTTTTTTATAGTTTGTTCTGGCTTTTTTCTTGCCGGCTTTACTTGGCAACTGATGGTAAGCACAAGGTGATTCACTGTCTTTATGTCCCCAGAACAATTATGTATTTGTTAGGGCACCACATAATTCTTAAATTTTACAAAGATTTAGACAATAAACTCTCTGCAGCATCCTCATTTTTCTATACAGATTCTAGAACAGGACAATCTGCCATAAATCTTGAATCCAAATTTTCTCTTAGTACTCACGTTATCACATCTTAAATATACTTCATTCATGCCATCTGCAACAGGAATTAGTAATTTGATTCCAAACTTCTTCGCTGCAACATTTACATCTGGTACAACTTCACATCCTGGATCACAGGGAATCAGAAGGAAATTAATTTATTTCATTACTATATCAGTAACTTTAATTACTGCTTTAACACAGTGCTTTGTGGTTGTTTTTCTTTGAGACTAAGGGCCAGGACTTTGAAGCTTAGGCCCTAATGAAATGGTTTTGTTCCAGTTCACTGCCTGGTCTGGCTTGCCAGGGTGATGAATGTTCTGAGCTCAGGGAGCACGTGAGTCAGCATGGAAGTGAAAGGATGGGAGTGCTCCCAAAACCTCAGCCTGATCTTAGGAAACACTCAGCACTTGAAATGGAGAGGAACTGGAGGGAGAGGCTACTTTGTGAGGTTCCAACCACCCTGGCTGTTTTTCCAGGCATTCTCTGACCTACTGAGGATATGCAGATAGGGATGCAGAGCCATTTGTTCACAGGGGTCAATCTTGTATTTCAAAGGTTTCTTCTAGGATGAGTCCTGGGCATCACTGGTTCCCTGATGCTGAACAAAGGATGTCCCTGCAGGAGCAGATGTAGATGGAGGCTACACAGGGTGATGGTGTCTGCGTACACAGCCAGCCCTCCTCCTCCAGCAGCTGGCTGTAGTCATGGGAATCCCCATGCAGGACATAAACGAGGCCCAGAGAAGGCCCTGGAGCTGTCCCTGCACAGCAGATTGCAGGGACAGCCTCTGGCATTCCTGCCCACGGCATCATCCCTAATCCTCTGCTGCCACTGTGTGTTTGCCAAGGACACGGAAGAACACTTCCTTTAATGTCAAGTGGAAGTATTTGGAAATAAAGCATCCACAAGTCACATTCCCTATCTGACTTGTCTTGAAGAATTCAAGTACAGCGGATTTTACAAATCAGGATCTGATAATCCCAGCTCGGGTTAAACTATTGAATCCTTTCTGTTTAAGCTTCTTCTGCAGGCGCAATTTGCCTGCTTAGGAGTCTCAGGAATTGAAAAAGCTCTCAGACTAAATGCTGCTGTGCTTGCCTTCCTGAGTCTAGCAGGGATTTCTTGTTTTATTCAGTTCACAGATGTAACACAAAAAACAAAGAAAGGAGAATTCCTACCTTTCAGGTTTAGTTTCTCAATAGGTTCTCCCTGTGCAGATTCTTTGTTTTTAAAATAAGATATTGAAGTGTCTCTGAAGACAAACCAATATGTCTTGATAGCTTTGAGTGCCAGCTTCTTGGGCCTAAGAAATAAAAAAGAAATCCCATTTGTTTATATCAACACATACAAATTGCTAAGTCCCTCACAAATATTGCAGAGCCTCTGAAATTGAAGGCTATACCCATGGCTTTAGTTGGGTATGACACCTCTGTGTCAGTGAGGGGGTGGGTAATGCCTGGATCCAATCCAGGTTATCCCAGGTATGGATGTGATTTTTACTCCAAATTTTAGCTGAATCCCATCTATGATTTTTTCTCATTTATTTCTTCCATTACTAATCAAAGCCATTACCTTCCAACAGACTAAGTTCTTCCATTAACTCAGTAACACAAATGTAACCCCTGATTTATTAAAATGAATTTGCATTAACGCCTTATCTTGAATACCTGCACCCATAAAACCAACTCGTATTCATTATAAGGAAGCAGAGATCAGCTTTTTTGGCTTAATCTGAATCATATCTAACACAACAAAATTCTGCTTCTTCATTAAGTTTACAGAAGCTTTGTAGCCCTCCAGGAAAGAAAACCAGAGATATTAGCATTTGAGTAGAGAAAATGTGAGTAGGGAAATACTTCACAGCTAGTGACAAAGGTCATCAATGAAGTGAAAAAAGAAGAAAAAAGAAAAAAAAATCCAGTATTTCACTTTAAATCTAAGAGGATGGTACAAAGATTATACAACCAGCTGGAAAACAGTGATGTACTATATATACTCTTATTATGTATAGCTCCAAACCCTCTCTAAAAATCCTACTTTGGAGTCCTTTTTAGAAAACGGCAATTTTTATGTTTAAATTAAAAAACCTTGGATTTTCAAAACTACAAAATAATTTGGTTTTTAGTTTTCCAATACAGCAACATTCTTCAAACATAAGGAACTATAAATTTTATAGACAGATAAAATTATTTTTATATTCTTGAAAAAGTTGCTGAAAACTTTTTAGAAAGCTTTTTCTTGTTGTTTTTGAAAAAAAATATCGCAATTCTCCACAATACTGTCCCCACGTGAAAGTAGCATTTACTGTGGTGCATACTGTGAATAAATAGGAACAAAAGTTCACCATAGGAACAGTAAGCAACAGGACATGCACAGCTTTGCATTCAGGTTTACAATTAATCAAATAATTATAGCCACAAAGTGTTGTTTGAAGGAAAGTTTTACACCCTATCTGGATTCTACAATGCCTTAGGTTTGGTAAGTGATTTAGCATTTATATAGGAACTTTTTCATGATCATAAATGACTGCTAAATTCTTATAATAGCAAGCTGTTCTGCTGGGGAAAACCAAACAACCTATTGTTAAAAGCCTTAATTCCCTTTCATCTTAAGCCACCTTCATAATAAGAATGTCAAATAAAATTCCAAATTGGAAAGTAATAATTAACAATTGTTAGCAGTTAACAACAGTTAAAATTTTTCAGGTGCAGTTTTCAGTTCCCAGATTAAAAATACCATCTGTCAACGGATTAATCTGATAAATACTTGTACAACAGAACACTTTATCTTTCTAAAACATAAAGACTGTTTTGTGATAAACGGCATCTTGAGGTCTCTACAATCTCTACAGTCATTTAAATCACCCATCAAACAAGATACTACAATGGGATCACAGAAACTTGTTTTGATATTAGAAAAAACAGTCTCCATGTTTGGTAAGAAAGGGGTAATTTGGATGCTCCTTTGGTTTAAAAAATACATTTTTTTTAGAAATTCTTCCAGGGAGAACTGCAAGTTTCTTCTGGATTTTTACTGGCAAAAAAAAAAAAAAAAAAAAAAAAAAAAAAAAAAGAAAAAAAAAAGAAAAAGAAAGTAAATATTATTGAAAATAAAACTTAGGCTTTTTTGTTTAGAGATGATGACTGATGAGCACTAGAAAATACAGACAGCAGGGTCTTTTAATAAGTACAAATACAGCTACCCAGCATCCCAGGAGTGGGAAAGATTTGCCAAAGAACAGAAGCTTTGTCAGAAGGAGGAAGAGAAAGATTAGAAGAGAATAGTAGGCTGATTAGACCTATCTGGGGTATTTGTCAATTTATAACTGTCAGATGTACTGTTAGATTAGAATGAAAAACTCAAGAGACCTCTCATAAGGTTAAGCTTTTGGTTTTGTATGTTTTATTATTAATTTTAACAACTCACCTAACTAGCTTGAGATTATCAGCAAGTTTTGGGATGTCTGTGATGTCCTCCTAATCAGGAATAATTAGGAATAATTTTAGTACAATGCACTATGTAATCAACTGTTAAAAAAATCATGAGCCAGGAAGGCTCATGAGAGTCAATAGATTTGGCACAGCAACAGGAATTCCAGGATCCCAAAGGACATACCAAAATGTTGCTTTTATTTCCACCTTCCAGTGTCACTTCCAGATTGGAAAGGGCGGCTTCTACTTCATCCACTTCTGATTCACAGGTGGAATCTTGTGTCTCTGATGATAATGATAACTTGCTTACATGGTACTAAAATAAAACATCAGCATCCAATAGTCAATGCACCAATTACTAACACACAATCACAGTGTTTGAAAACAGATCATTTTGTCTCCTGGGTCTTAGACAACTCTACAGGAATCAGGGGGATTTCCCAAGGAAAGAGCCATGTCCACTGTGACTCCGGTGCAATGGCTGATAATGGTTTCCTATTTTAATGATCAGTGTTTGTATTTCTCTGCTGAATAATTGCCCCTGTTCTGGGAGGCTGCTACATTTGGATCCCTAGCCCTGCCATCCATACAAGCTGGAAACTTGGAAGCAAGGTGCTCTGGTGTTCTGTAGTGACAGGCTGTGGATTCTTGTCAGCTCTGTTTACATTTAAAAAGAAGGAATTTATTATCAATGAAGGTTTGAGCTTTATTACCTGTGGTCAGAGACTAAGCCATGCTTAGTTATGTTAAATTTCCAAGTACTCCACAGTGCCCCTATCTTCACATTATGCTGTGGCTTTTTTCCTGTCTGTTGGGAAATGGTGTACACATGATGTATGCATAGTGTATTACAGGAATTTTCAGAAAGAAGAGGTGAAGTCATGGTAGGTGGTATGGGAAACCACACTTCATACTAATACTGATATCAAAATTACATTCTGGATGCAGATAATATTAATGAATGTTTCCATAATTGTGTGAATAATGGTGTTAGTGCTGCTACTGAGTTTAGTCGCTTTAGCTGATGGATGCTGCTGATTGGTTCTCACCCCAAGAGCAGACCCCCAATCCAAGCAGAGCTCCTGGCCTGAGCTCTGCCCTAGTCTTGTCCTAACCTGTGCCTGCCTCTTGAGGGAACAGGTTTTGCAAGTGGGCTCAAGTACGTGCCTGCAGCGCGGCGAAGATGAGCATTTCCTCCTCGGTGCAATCGATCTCCTCCAGCAGGATGGCCCAGCGGGCCTGCTCGTATATTTGGTTGATGCGCACTGCATCGTACTGCAGGGAAGAGCAAACAGCGCCCATCAGTGACCTCAGGCACAGCCTCACAGCCAGCTGCAGCTGATCCAACGCTGGGCTGAGCTGCAGTGCTTGTTTCCTTCCTCCTCCCACCTCTGTTCCCTCCTTGCCTTGTACCAGCTCGTGTGATTGTGTGCATGGTCCCAGGGCTTGCTGTGCCAACAAAAAACCAACCAGGAGCCCCTGGCTAAGGCAGAACTGAGGCTCAACATCCCCTTTTGAGGCAGGAAGCCTTGGACTGGTGAAACCAAGATGTGAAACCACACTGGGAGAAAATCATGTGACACAGCTGACCAAATGTAACCTGCAGAACTCTCTCGTTCCTCACTTCCTTTCTTCCGCTCTTGGCTTTTTCACTTCCAGTTCTGTCCGTCTTTGCACTGGCTTGAGATTTTTCAGATCTGTTTTTATTCACTATCTGGTTTTTGGATAGTGATTATTCCTTATTATCTACTTGGTTAATAAGGTGAAGTGACTCACAGAAATGTTCAAGCCCCAGAGCTGCTGAAATGTAGGTGACGGGAGGGTAAACCTTGGAGCGTGACCTCTCCCAGCAGAGGTGAGATACTAGGTTGCCTGAAGCTCTTTTTGGTTGTTTCATCCTATGGCTCCAGGGCTGGCTGGGGCAGAGAAAGGAAGTGTTTGGCCTGCTGAAGTTGAAATATGTACTTGGATTTCAGTGGGGTTCCATTTCACCCAAAAACATGCCAGATAAACTGGAAAGTGCCCTGATTTCTTCTGAGGGCTTCAGCCCAGAAAAGCTGTGAAATTCAATGAGGACATTGCAATATTAATGTCATTTTAAAGCCCAATTTCAAAAACTGGACACTTTACATCATTTAGGATACTGCTAGTCTAGTCTCCCCCTTAACTTTTCCTGTTAAAAGAGAGGCAGAAAGTAAAGCAGCCCCTCTGGAAATAAGGATACTGTTTCTGGTGCTTTTCGGATCCCATCTTTAAATTTAAGATCCCATTTCATGTGAGGAACAGTGATCCAGTGTCCAGAGGGTAAAAGTGCAGCTGTAGCTGAGGGAAAGAAGCTGAATTTGATCTCTCTGAAGGGCTTGTTACAAATCCTAGTTAAAATTCTACATAGAGCTCTATATATTCCATATTGCTGTATAGCTCCTTGACATGAAAACAGAGAAATAATGAATAGCAATAAAAACAAAGCTCTTACTTTTGGATTCAAATCAAAGAAAGTGTAATATTTAAAGCGTAGAAGAAGTTGATCTTCCTCCAGAACACCTTGTTCCATAAGTGATCGAGATGAATCCAGCCAGCTGTGGAAGAAAACAACCCACAGATCCATCTGTACAGAAGAAACCATCACACCTGCAGAGCTCCAGTGCAATTGGAGAAACCATCACACCCACAGAGCTCCAGTGCAATTGTGAAACAAAAGTGGGAACAAACAGCTCTAATTCCTCTAAATCTAGGGGAAATTCATGTAACTCAAGAAGGTGGAGCATTCATATAGACTTCCAACTTCCATCTTCTGTGTATATACGGTAAGCAATGTTTACTTGTGCAGAACCCAATCACCTATTTTTAATGCAAAATTATTGAACTTATCCAGATGTGTCTTTCCACTGTCTACTTAAAGCCTTTGGAATTTGCCATCCAAATTGTCCTTTAGCTGTGCCCAGTGTGCTCAGCTGAATTTGCCTTCATCTAACAACAGACTTCAGCACAGAGCCTGCACAATGACATCATTCCTCATTTTAAACCCAAAGGATCTCAGGAGAGGCACCTTACCCTGCATTGAGCTTGGCTTTGTCAGCCAAAGTCCGTGGCTGGTACATCTCTGCCAGCATCTCCGGGGAACAGGTGGGATGACTGAGGGCCAGGATGCTGCAGTTCTGCTCAGCCGAGGAACCATCACTGAACCAAGTAATTGTGGAAGAAGCTGGTGACCCACTGACAGGGTCATAAATAGGTGTCATGGTCTTGCTGTATAAACCTGGATTGGCTGCAAGTTAAGAGCATAATGTTATTCCCATGCAAAACGGTCCTGTCCACTACTTTCCATCATAAAAACCCTTTTCTTTCAAGATAGTCTCTCATCTCTGCTGTTTCCAGCTGGTCTTGTCCTTTCACAGGTGAGGTGACCTCAGGGACAGAAATACTCTTTGTTGCTCTGTGAGATCTCAGTTTTGTTGCATGCAGGAAATGCATGCTTTCAAGCCTTTATTCCTCATTTTCGTTGCAGGTTGCCAAATTTCAGCAACATTGAAAGTGTTGCCCCCCTTTTTCAAAGGGCAGCTGCATATCCTGTGTGCAGGGCCACAACCTGTTTTCTAGAGTGGCTTTTCTCATATCAGTGGAAAGGGAAACATTTCTAGAGACAACAGCGAAATACTGACATATTGGAGATATCCTGAAGCCACTGATTTCAGGCCCACTGCGTCTCCAAGACCATCCTACGTGAAACTTGCCTCCTTTGTGTAACAAAGAATTTCTTCCTCCTTTTGACTTCCAGTCAGAACAATAAAATCATATTGTTTTTTCATTACCTGGTAATCCAGAACTCACTGGAGAGTTGCACAGGTTTAAGATATCTTCTGTAGCTGGTTCTTTGCTGTTCTTGTCTTTTTTCTTTTTCTTTTTGAGTGTGCCTTCTGATTGCTTCAACAAAGAGAGTTCTTCTGACCGCCTGATATCTACAAAGGCAGTTTGGGAAGTGAAGCAAGATGATTACATCCAAAAGAGCAACCATGGTTGGTAACAGCATTTCAGGAAGCTTCATGTTGCAATCTGGACTTTATTTTTAGCAGGTTGAAAGTAGTAGCTAATTCTATAAAAAGGCCAAAGACTTTAGGCCATAAGAATGAGCTTAGACAAGATTTAAATCTCCTTTTGTAGGGAATGTAACTGCATTTTAGAGTGTCAGGAAGAAGCTCTTTCTCCCTAACAGCACTGCAGTCACCTATGAGCATAATAATCTCTGTGAAATATCTAAATTATGAATAAGCAAAGACCACTATAATTGAGGCTGATGCCTTTTATTATTCAATGTATTTCTCATACAAGATTCTTGGTTCTCACTGTTCCCTAATGCACTACTAATCCAGACAGGTATTTCCAGTCCCAAGCCTGGCACTTCATTTCTGAAAAACACTTTTACCCTGGGGTAAGCAAAGACATTTTTGACATTATTCACTCATTCAAAGTTATAGCATTCCTGTACTGACTCAATCTGGAGGGAAAATGTAGGAATATTTAATTTGGCCAAGTGCCAGTTAGACAACTATGGCATCATTATATCAGAGCTATTAGGTATAATAAAGACACTGCACCTTTCACAATCTACTGCTAGGAGATGAAATTGAAAGTGGATCAATATGAGGCAGTAAATTCCTTCTGAAGATGAGTGTGTTGATGGATTAAGCTTTGAAGATCTTAATTAAGATTAGGAATTTAATCCCTATTTTACCCTAAACTGAAGGGTACTACTAGTGCTTGTAGACTCAACTGACTCCCATTGATCACAGGCACACATCTGGCATGCTCCAAACCCTCTACTTGGAAATACTCCATTATTGGGAAGAGTGGGGGACTCAGTGCTGGGGTTGTTAGGTATGCCCTGACCTGAACAGATCTGGGCATACAGAAGTCTTGAACATTTAAAACATGCTACATCTGAAGTGAACACATATAGGCAGAGTTGGATATCATTAATGTTTGTGAAAATAGGTGATAAATCAGTTGACACCAGGAAAATTGCCTCTGGTGAAGTCCGGTGTAGGACATTGATAATCTTATGCTCTTAGTCACTGGCACAGAATAATCAGGACCAAGTCCTACATCAGGAGGACAAAGATTCCTAGAAAACTGCCAGCTTTGACTATCCAGTACTCCTGCAGCTCGTGGGACACATTGCTGACAGTGCATCAGTTATCACAAAGACTAAGAACCACTGACATACACTGCATATTGAAACTCCCAAAAACCTGTCTCAAATTTCTCTTTGAGCTAAACAGTTTTGTGAGGAAGGACTTCACATCAAAACAAAGTCACCCAATAAATGCTCCAGCTTAGTTGCCAAAGGAGATTTATCTTTACTTACTGAGCATTTTGCAGATGTCACTGACAGCTCTGAACACCATGGAAGAGAAGCTGACTTTCAGTCTCACAGTCTTCATGTTTGGCAAGCGAAGGCGCAGCATTTTGTGCTGAGTAGTAAATATCAGCTTAGCATCTGCTTGCACCCCACATTTATCCAGTGTCCAGTGGGTTTTCAGAAGCCAACATTTTTTTTGTTCCCACCAAAAAGCATAGTCTGACCAATCTTGTGCTATTTCTAGGAAAATACAAAATGGTTACTAACAAACTATGGAGCATATATACAAAACACTTGGTTCAAAAACAGGTCTCTGCAAACACAAATATTTTAGATTAAAGCAGCAGCTACAGGTCTCAGCCTAGACCCTGTTTGCTGAATTCTTCTGGTAGTCACTGGTAACCAACTTTGTTTTCCCTGAAGACCTAACCTAGGTGCTGACTGTGGCACTGCCTTAGTCTTGTGGATATCCACAGGGAAAGAACATCTCCTGAATCTTGTGCTACATATGGTGCAATGCTGTTAGGATTTTGCTGGGATAAGGACTAACAACAAAGTGTTCCAGTTCAGAACTTGTCAGTGCAAGCTGAAAATCCTCTACAAAATCTCCTGTACACCCAAATGGGCACAAGTTCTTCCACAGCCTACTGGCAGCAGCACTGAGCAGCTCATCTCAGTGTTAAGAACCAGCTTCAAGTCCATGGAAGTCTTGGTTACACACAGCTAAGCAGCAGCACATGCACACGGAAGGAGATAAAGTATTGCTGCTCTTAATTCCATGGGAATTCCAAGATTATATGACTTCCTAGATGTCAATATGCAGTAGCAGATAAAGCTTCTGTGTGATCTTGGCCAAGCTGTTTCAGTCTTTGTATCAACCCTTGCTCCTCATCAGCTCCATGAGGCAGAGGCTATTCCTCAGCATGTCCGTAACACAGCAGAGCCCTGTCCTACTTTGGAGTCCCCTGGTAAGAGCTGTGTCTCAAGAGAGCTGCTGGCACAAGTCAGTTACAGATTTGCTTTAAATATTAATACAGAAAGCTTTTCGCACTAGCTGAGTATTTTAAAAAATTGCTGTGAAAAATTATTCTGACTCAGTGGAAACTCTGTTTCCGTCTGAACCATGTGTCTGAGTGTGCAGAGAGATAGACAGAAGTGATCTCTTCCTGTGCTCCCTTGCTGCTCCTATACACAGAGGATTTTACTTTTCACTTCCTAACTTTGACTCGGCTAGTCTTGGCTTTTCCCAGCTCTTCCCTACTGTATCTATGCAATGGGTAACACGGCTCAGACTTAGGCTAGAATGCCACAATAGCACAGAAAACAGGAATTTCTGAAGTGCCTTTTAAAAACTCACCCTCTCTGACAGGCTGGATAAACAGGGCATCACCTACCTCTCTTGCCCCCCAAACCACACACTTGTACCATCCTTCTGGAAAGGGACTTGAGTCATTAGCCTGGTTTGATTATTTTCATCTAACTGAAAGGCAACCCCAAAGTTTTGTTGGCACTATGGTAACACAGAGAGTGAAACATAGGGAGGGGTTCTGACCACAAGAACCTCCACACTCTGCTGTGACACAGAAGCGAGGCAGCACCATTTCAAAACACACAAAAGCCTTTCTTCATACAGGGAAAGCTGCACATATTATTTAGTAATACTGTAAATGAAACAGGTCTTTACTCACTGATTTTTTCTACTAATTTCAGCATCAGTCCTCCAACATGAAGGTCCCCTGTGACCTGTAGTGGAATTTCCTTTTCTACACCTTCATGTTGATGATCAACTGTCAGCAAGAGGTCCCAGGTGTGTGACCCATATTCAGTTGAGGAAACCATCTTGGGAAAGGTCTGTGTAAGTTCTGCAAAAGCAAACCAACCAAATGAACAGGATGTTTTTCCTCCACTCTGAAACAAATGCATTTCTCCACATCATTCCATGCTGCCAGGACTTTGCAGTGGCCTTGGATGGAACTTCAGAGATGTTATTTTGTTACCTCTGAACTAGACTCTGCTCCTTCAATTGCTCTTGCAGGATTAGGAATGTGGGATTTTTTGGTTTTATTCTGATTTTGCCACACCCCGAACCCAGATGCCTCCATTTGGGTAGACATAGCTCAGTTTTAACTGGGCTTGCCCACCATCCAGTGCTAATCTACCAGCCTGGACGCTGTAAAGCCTACAGTTGTGGGATCTGCTCTGGCAATCTGTCCAGTGAACAAAGGCATTTTGTTGTATGCTTAGGGCTCTAATTTTTACTGCAAATCCAAGTTTACATTTGCAGTTCTGCCAGCTTGCTCCCACAGGACCATATCCAGAGAGTAGCTTTACCTATTTGAGTACATACAAGGGGAGACAACTTTAGTGGCTTTCTGCCAGCATTATCCAGACACAGATCTGCAGTTCTTGCTGACTTGCACAGGGATGTAGGCATGTGTCCTTCTCAGCAGGGTGAATCGTCTGAGATCTCACCAGGCTCCTACCAGGACAGGTGAACAGTAATCATGCCAAGCCAAACTAGAGGAGACGCTCCAAGTAGAAGCTTTGGTTAACATCAGCTGGGTTCTGCTGAAGAAATAGCTTGTAGATATAAGGTAACTGATGCTGCAGCAGGATTTGTGATATCTAACTAGTGAGACACCTCTCTGTCCTGAAAAAGGCCTTTCCAGTTGAGGTGTAGGCACTAAAATGGATGAATTCCTTTTATTGTTAACTTTCAACAACACACGAGAACCCAGCTCACAGACTCTTGTTGAAGGGACCCTATTCAGACTGCTTTTAACATAGCAAATAACTAAGCCACAAGGGATGTAGCAATGTTACAGGCTGCTGTAGATCTTCTTAAAAACAAGTATTTAGTAATTTAAAACCTGATGTCAATGCCACTGATATAAAATTTGTCATTAAAGGGATAATAGAGATGAGGTGGTAATGACAAACATAAAGGCAATGAAAATGTATACATCAAAGATTAAATGGATTTCCCCTTAAACAAATGACATTAGAAATGAATAATCTGACCAGCTCAAAGCAATCATTTTAGTGGGAAATCACCTTACCAGTGAGTTTCACTGGGAAGGAGCTGGGAGTCTGCCCTGAAGTTCCAAAATTACACACACACACACACACACACAGAGCCCTAAGTTGCAAAACTGCAGCTTCATAACTGTGTGACTCGAAGAGGCCAACTCACCCTATGGAGCAAGCCTTGTTGTTAACTGGGTTCTTACATGTGCCAGCCTACACCTTTACACTAAACAGTTACTAAACCAACAAGGGTTGGTACTTATCCAAGAAGTTTGAATGGCTTGCCTTGGTAAATAAAGGCATTGTACTGGACACTGGGAACACTGCCTTTCCTGTGTCTGAGATAAAGGATTTTGAATTTGTGCTGCTGTGTGCCACATGATTTACGAGCATAGGTATGAACTAGACCAGGGGGTACCCATGGAGGTGAAGGGCTGTGGCTTTCCTAAAAATTCCAAGACCGAGCTCCCGAGATGGTCTCCAGGCAGGTGAGGCTTTTAGCACAAGTCCAGTACAAGGTGCACAGGACAGCTGTCATTGTGTACCTCATAGCAAAACAAAAGCCTTGACTTTAGGAAAGTCAAAACGCCCCTAGTTATGCTCCTAAGCATCAATAAACAACTTTAAAAGTAATCCATGATCAAAGGATGACAACTATGGGATTTTTTTTTCAGGAGCACAGGGGTGCAGTCCAGCAGATGAATTCTACTTCTCCCACCCTTATTCCACTATAAATTCTGTTCCACTATAAACCATTATTGTTGCAGAAAAGCAGCATCTCATCTGCCCTCTTGGGCCAGCGAAAACATTTAGGAATTGATTTGGATTTTTTTTGGGCGTCTTTAGATTAGGTTTCGCTTACCAATCTAATTCTGCACACAAAGCCTGTGCTGATGCGGGTGAAAATGAGCAGCAGCCCAAGGGGTGGGTGAAACCCTTTCTTTCACCAGCATGGAAAACCATGGCCTCAGTGCACTACTCCTGGCACTCCATCATTCCCTGAAGCCACGCACCTCCCCACTTCCTCTTCCAACCAGGTGGTTTCAGTTTGAAGATAAGGCAACACAAACACTTGTAAATCTACTGGAGTACACAGCACAAACAAAGCCTGGTCTCGA